>NC_142574.1:23148750-23475625 GCF_041283825.1 Pyrus communis
CCCAATTCCACCTTTTTGCGTCTTCGCACTCCACCCACCATCGCAATTAACCTTCAACATTCCATGCACAGATCGCTGCCTTCGTACTCGCCTTCCCGCAAACTCCAAACCAATCGGACGCTACTGCTTAGTCTCCTTAGAAAGCAACTGTTATTCGGCCTCTCGAAATTCACCAACATGTCTCCTTTATAACTCCACAATTTCTTTAGGATTCACCAAATTCCCCGGGAACACTGCGTCATCCCGGCACTTCCAAGTCCTCTATAAACCAAAAAACAGTTATTATAAAATTTCATCCTACACTTCTCCGCATGAAACCGGTGGCACATAGTTTCAACATGAAAGAAGATCCACTTCATCTATGTCTAGTGAATTGAGTTGGAGAGAGCTACAATACCATATCACATGACTGAACTCACCGGTGAGAATGTGAGGATAAAGTCTCATATCGGTGAGGGACTAAACCATGTAAGGGCTTATAAGATGTTGGCCTACTCTCTTTATTGTTAATTGGTTTTATAGTGGAACCCAACTTTCTTCATGGAATCAGAGCCAGGTCGACCCATGTAAAGTCCAATAGCTACACATGCTCCACGTCATCTTGCTTGTGTTGTCCATGTATTAGTCTTGAAAATTCGCCACGCGTGAGATGCACATGAGAATGTGAGGACAAAGTCCCACATTAGTGAAGGTCCAAACTATGCAAGGGCTTATAAGAAGTTGAACTACTCCTCATATTACCATATGGTTTATAGAACCCCAACTTTCTTCAAAAAACAGATATGAGCTTCAATCTCGTCATTCATCCCACAAGTAACATAGACATTTTCAACCGCCTTCATTAAAGATTATGAGCTAGTTTGGGATTTTGGTGCTTCTAAAAAAAAAAAAGAAGCTTATAAAAAATCTAGAATACTAAATGTGTTTGGTGAAAAAAAAAAAAAAACTATTGTTAATGACCATAGAAAAGCAAAAGTAACAACTTTCTTCAAAAAAAGGATATGAGCTTCAATCTCGTCATTCATCCCACAAGTAACATAGACATTTTCAACCGCCTTCGTTAAAGATTATGAGCTAGTTTGGGATTTTGGTGCTTCAAAAAAAAAAAAAAAGGAAGCTTATAAAAAATCTAGAATACTAAATGTGTTTGGTGAAAAAAAAAAAAAAAAAAAGAACTATTGTTAATGACCATAGAAAAGCAAAAGTAAGATTTACGATACTTCTAAAAAAGTTTTTTTTTTAAAGCATACTGAACAATGCCAATTTAATAAAATTTTCAAATGATAAGTAATGTCACATCCCGGCCCGGGACGGATCACTTCCCGGGCCCGCTCCACCACCGTAACACGATATTGTCCGCTTTGGGCTTACCATTCCCTCACGGTTTTGTTTTTGGGAACTCATGAGCAACTTCCCAGTGGATCACCCATCATGGGATTGCTCTAGCCCCCTTCTCGCTTAACTTCGGAGTTCCTACGGAACCCGAAGCCAGTGAGCTCCCAAAAGGCCTCGTGCTAGGTAAGGATGAGAATATACATTTAAGGATCACTCCCCTGGGCGATGTGGGATGTCACAATCCACCCCCTTTAGGGGCCCGACATCCTCGTCGGCACATTTCCGGCCAGGGATTGGCTCTGATACCAATTGTCACATCCCGGCCCGGGCAGGACCACTTCCCGGGCCCGACTCCACTACCGTAGCACGATATTGTCCGCTTTGGGCTTACCATTCCCTCACGGTTTTGTTTTTGGGAACTCACGAGCAACTTCCCAGTGGGTCACCCATCATGGGATTGCTTTAGCCCCCTTCTCGCTTAACTTCGGAGTTCCTACGGAACCCGAAGCCAGTGAGCTCCCAAAAGGCCTCGTGCTAGGTAAGGATGAGAATATACATTTAAGGATCACTCCCTTGGACGATGTGGGATGTCACAAGTAATATATCCACACAAATTTTACAAGATTACAATCTTTGCCATGCATTATTCTTTTTGGCTATTATTATATTTCATTAAATATTATATCATTTTTAGTCATTTAACATAGTTATAACAATTTTATATAAAAATTTACAAACACTCACAATTTTTTTTTGGGAGCTTTAATGAAAAACTTCTGGTACTGTTCACTTTAACGAAAAACCACATTATTACACTAAAAAGTCAATCCTGATACTATTCGCTTTATCCTTATCGTTAAAATTCAAAGTTTTCAAACCTTTTCATTAGTTTTTTTTTTTTTTTTTTTTTTTGGTTAAAAGCACTTTTATAAGAAAATGTTTACCAAACACTCAACAACTTTATTTGACAGCTATTTATTTTCACAACATATCAAAACAATTTTTTTTTAAAAGCACATCAATGAATTATTCGCGTGTTATATGTGGGTCGGACGACATTGGTCATATTTATGAACTCAATATGTAACATTAATAAATCAATACACATGTTTTCTTTTATGAAACCCAGCGATATTCTAATAAACCTAATCTAAATGATGTTGAGGAGGATTCGAACTTTGGTCGTAGAGAGACAACACATTTTTTTACTCAATTTAGCTAAATCTGAATTTCCGTACACCTGTTAACATTAATTACTTAATAATGTTACGTGACAGTATTTGACAATTGTTATTGAAATGTATTTATATTTGGCACTCCCTACTTCCCCGCAACAAAATTTGGTTTCAAAATCTTCAACCAAACGTCCTTTTATCCCCTTGCCAAAAAATAATTGCAACTTGATTAATTGTGGAATATGGCACTGAAATTTATTTAATGCTAACAATATTCCTTTCCATCTTCACAACTTGGCGATGCATGTGGAATATGGCAGATGACTTCCTATAAAAGCCAACTTGCAACGATTTCTTTTACTCTTGTGTTTCAAAGGTTGATATGGAGACATTAGACCAGAATCTTGTTTCAAGCTGGTTTGATGTTCAATCTGTTCCCCAAACCTTTGTCCACCCACCTGAAAAGCGGCCCGGTAACAGTATTGACGTTCCTCCGTGCAAGTATATTCCTGTAGTTGATCTTGGCAGCCGTGATCGCAGTCGCACAATTCAACAAATTTCCAAAGCTAGCCAAGACTTCGGATTTTTCCAGGTTTGTAAAAAGTCATGCATCTTCATCAACATACACTTCTTCCATCTTGTTTTTTGCATTAAAGTTTAAGTTCAATTATGTTTATGCTAAACGAAAGTAGTCTGCCATTGAATAGATGTCAGTTCTTGATTAAAAAAAATTATTTATATGTTGTTGATAATGTGTTGATATTATTATCAAGTTGTTTATCGAAGCATGTCCGTTCCTATTCATTATTATTTTTATTTAATAAGGAGCAAACGTTTTTGCTCGGAAAATTTATGATACGAGCAGTATTGTTATTTTCTCAGGTCATCAATCATGGGGTTTGCAAGAAGTTGATTGATGACATAATGAGTATTTCCAAGGAGTTTCATAAAATGCCCCGAAAGGATAAGATAATTGAAGGCTCAAAGGACCCTAGTGGAAGATGCAAGTTCTACACAAGCAGTGAAAACTATGCGAATGAAGAGGTTCACTACTGGCGAGATGCATTGACTCACCCTGCTCATTCTTCTGAAAACTACATGCAGTTTTTGCCTCAAAAACCTACTCAATACCGGTACAGAGTGCTCATATCCTTTTCGAAATGAATGATATCCGTATTCCCTTTTCTCCTGCTACCCTTCTTTGGTTTCCTAGTATTTAGATTGAATAAATTAAAGAAGAATCAAAGGACATAAAGGTGACGAGTGTTTTAGGAAAAAACAAAAATGTGAAAATGACTACTCATTGCTTAATTCCATGCGAACGGAGATCGATGATGATTTTGAATTTTTCATGTCTTTGCAGAGAAGTTTTCAAGGCATACGTGGATGAGGTAAGAAACATGGGTTTTATGATTTTGGCGATGCTTGCTGAAGGGTTGGGACTGAGCAAAGAGTTCTTCAACGGTGGACTTACTGAAAATCCAACGCTGCTGTCCAATCATTATCCGCCATGCCCAGATCCTACTTTAACCTTGGGATTAAAGAAACACCGCGATCCGAGCCTCATAACCATTTTACTTCAAGATTCAGAAGGACTTCAAGTCTTCAAAGACGGGAATTGGATTGGTGTTGAGCCTATTTCTAGTGGCTTTGTTGTTAACATAGGCTACGTCATGCAGGTACGTTACATGTAAAAATCCCTTTATTTATGTTCTATTAAATCTTCATATACAAAAATAAGATCTCCTAAACATTAATTTGATGGCCACTAATGCAGATGATCAGCAACTCGAAGTTTAAAGGCGCTGAACATCGAGTGGTGACAAATTCAAGAGCTGCAAGGACAACGATTGCGTACTTCATTTATCCGTCTAATGAGACCGTTATAGAACCTGCAAATGTTTTGTGCAATCCACCACTGTACAGATCCATGAAGTTTACGGAGTTCCTTCAACACTTCAAATCGAAAGCTGCCAACGACGAAGAAATGTCGAAGGTTTTAAGCCTCTCGAGTAGCTAATCATGTGATCCAATTAATTATGATTAATTAAGAGAAAACACCATACGTTTGTGTCAAAACAATTATGACTATAGGTTGCGCACAAATAGTTAGGAGATGATGAGATTATATTTGTACTCGTGTGTGTTTCGATAACAACATTAATTATTAATTATTGGTTACTAAACATATTTAAGCTGGTTTAGGAAAATAATCCCGACAAGCTAGCCCATATGAAAATAAAAATTGGTGCAGGTGAGGACATGAGGGCATAATCAACCTACCAAAAGAGGAAATAATTATCTCACTTTTTGTTATTTATGGTTGAAGCAGAATTCAAACTTAAATTTCTTTCAAACAAAGAGAAGAAAAGTATCACAATTAATAATCTCTTAAGTTTCTTCTTCTTTTTTTTGACAATATAAGTATTAAGAGCAATTTGAACTTAGATGCAAGGGCACACCCTAACAAAACCTCATCCGCTACTTCCTTTTATTTATTTTTTTGAGTTCATCGATATTTTTATACTAAGGGGAAGGGGAGTTTGGCTAAGCAACACAATGGGCAGCATAATTTGGTATCAAATTCGTCATCCATGATATTCGAACCTACGACCTCTCATTTCTAAGTGAAGAGGAATACCCCCAGATCGTAGTACTTTGTGGCTCATCCGATGTTTTGTCTCCTTGATTGATTTGGAACTCATCGTATGGAAGACTGAATAACTAATCGATAAGAACTTGAGGAGACTTTAGAATTATTTGATGTACTGACAGATAATGTGGAGGGTTGAAACATCCAAATCATGAGCTTTATTGCTAGTGCTTGGCATATAAAAAATATATCTAGGTTGTTGACTTGGAGTTGTATTGTTGTACAAGTTGTGTGTTGTTTAGGGAAAGAAGAAAACTATAGCATGATTAGGAGATATCACATGCATCTTTGGTTATGAAGTGCAAACACAGGCTTGTATTTGAACAATATTTTTTGATTGAGTGACATGAGCATATAGTTAACAATGGCTCTTCAAAACTCTAAATCCATCAATTTAGGACAGGTTCTACATGTGGTTAAGTATGTGTATTATCACGTGAGATAAAAGTTTTACGTAATGAAAAAAATAGAGATAGGATGATATATCACCACTTATACCTAACTTGGAGTACATATATTTAAACGAGAATGCCAAAACCACTGGTAGTAGATTAACTAAGCATGCATGTCGCATAACTCAAAAATGCATATTGATTTTAGAAGTAGCCATATCCCAGAACTATCTAGTAGTAGGCCAACTCCGGACCAGAATTTCATAGTGGCCCAGAACTACCTTCATAATGTGTGACCTCAAAACCAGTCCAAGACAGGAAACCAATCTTCCAACACCTGTATGGTTCATCGATTTAAGTGGAAGTATACATGGCTTCTTGGCGGTTTAGCATCCCTTCAGTCTCCGGTTCTATGAAATTTAACATGTATTCAATCAAAATTTTAAGATAATTTATTAAAATTCTTATAAATTTGAGTATATTCAATTAGAATTTTAAATAAGTTTATAACATTCCATGTGTATTTAATTGAGAATTCATTTTAAAGAATTTTAAAAAGTTAAAGAATTTGAGGGATTAGAGAGATTTCTTAGTGTATTTTAAGAATTCTCAAATCTCACATCTTCCCATGAGATTTTGAGGGAATTAAATCTAAAATTTACATGAAATCTTTACAAATTAATTGAACTCCATCAAAATCCATTAAAATCCTCAAAATCTCAATTGAATACATCTCCTTAGTTTTGAATCAGTTACTCTTTATTTTTGCCTTTTCAAGTTACTTTTACAGTCTTGTTGAAATTCGTGCCTTGCATGCATCTTTAATGCATTGTCAAAATAATACAGTTCAATGTACAAGGGTACAATACATGTGCTCAGTTTAGCGTACAAGGATACAATACATGTACTCCACTAAAGTGTAACTAATTCTAAAAGAACCTGCGGCATTAGCTGAGCTATGGGCCGTGTCCATAACAGATTTGATCATCTATATCAGCATCTGTGAGACACAAAAATTCCCACGTTTCAGTCACATTCACGCCATTTGATCTTATTTGACAGTCACAATGAAAAATCCACGTGTTAGGGGAACAAAACTATTTTTCTACTACTACTTCTCAAATATGAAGCTTCATAACTCTAGAGGATTTGATTTGACACTTGTCATGGAAAGTTTTAATGTGTAACAGAATTTGCAGATTCCGCATTAATAATTCACGTGAAAGATGACATATGACTTCCTATAGAAGGCAACATGCAACCATTCATTTCACCATTGTATTTCACAGATTGACATGGAGCCAGTAGATCAGAAGCTTGTTTCAAGCTGGTATGATGTTCAGTCGGTGCCCCAAACCTTTGTCCAACCGCCGGAAAAGTGGCCTGGCAAGGATATCGATGTTCCTCTGTGCAAGAACATTCCGGTAGTTGATCTCAGGGGGCCTGATTGGAGTCGCACAATTGAACAAACCTCTGAAGCCATCCAAGAGTTCGGATTTTTCCAGGTTCAGAAAAGTAAAAAAAAAAAAAAAAAAAAAAAAAAAATCATGCATCTTCATCAATTTTAGTATTTTATTGTTTCATCTTGTAATTTACATTCAAGTTTGGACATATGCGCATAAGAAGCAGTTACAAACTTTCGATCACTGAACAAACAATTGTCTATAACACTGTTTAGTGCCTTTTTTTATTGTCTGTTTTGTGATCCTCTTGTTGCCGTAAAGTTTTTAAAGTTCATTTTGTGATCATATCATACGCTAAACAAAGTGTACTCCGCTACTTTCTCAGGTGATCAACCATGGGGTTTCCAAGAAGCTGATTGATGACACAATGAATGTTTCCAAGGATTTTCATGCAATGCCCCGAAAAGACAAGGAAACTGAAAGCTCAAAGGACCCAAGTGGAAGATGCAAGTTCTACACAAGCAGTGAAAACTATGCAAATGAAGAGGTTCACTACTGGAGAGATGCACTGGTACACCCTGCTGATTCTTCTGAAAACTACATGCAATATTTGCCTGAAAAACCTAATCGATACCGGTATGTAACGCTCTCGTGCACTTTTCGAACTTCTACGCACTTAATGAAGGTGACTTCTACCACTCTCATTTTCTCCCTTTGTACTCCTTTCATCTTAATAAACAAAAAATTAGTCTTTGGATTCAATAAATCAAAGGAGAGTCAGGGAAGGAGTGTGAAAAACGCTACTAGCTCATTGCTTAGAAACACGAATGGATCGATGATGATTTTGATTTTCCTTTTTTTTCATATGTAAGCAGACAGGTTGTCAAGGTTTTTATGGAGGAGTTAAGAAAATTGGGGT
Organism: Pyrus communis; assembly: GCF_041283825.1. Taxonomy (NCBI): domain Eukaryota; kingdom Viridiplantae; phylum Streptophyta; class Magnoliopsida; order Rosales; family Rosaceae; genus Pyrus; species Pyrus communis. Next base: position 23,156,628 of record NC_142574.1, read on the forward strand.
CTGTCATTCTGGAGATGCTTGCTGAAGGGTTGGGACTGAACAAAGACTTCTTCAATGGCGGACTTACAGAAAATCCAACGCTGATGTTCAATCATTACCCGCTGTGCCCAGATCCTAGTTTAACCTTGGGATTAAAGGCACACCGCGATGCGTCCCTCATAACCATTTTACTTCAATATTCAGAGGGGCTTCAAGTCTTCAAAGATGGGAATTGGTTTGGCGTTGAGCCTATTTCTGATGCCTTTGTTGTTAACATAGGCTATGCCATGCAGGTTCGTAATTACTTTTAACCTCGTTAGGTCTTTGTATACGCAAAAATATGGTTTCTCTACCATTAACCTGATGACGTGGACTAATGCAGATGATCAGCAATTCAAAGTTTAAAGGTGCAGAACATCGAGTGGTGACGAATTCAAGAGATGCAAGGACAACGGTCGCGTACTTTGTTTATCCGTCTAATGAGACTATTATAGAACCTGCAAAAGCTTTGTGCAATCCAGTGAATCCACCATTGTACAAATCCATGACGTTTGCAGAGTTCATTGGACACTTCTATTCGACAGCTGCCGATGCTGAAGAACTGTTGAAGGTTTTAAGCCTCACTGAGTAGCAAATCGGGTGATCTGCCGAACGATGATGATTGATTAAGAGAAATCGCCGAACATTTCAATGTTTGTGTTAAAAATTTATGACTATAGATTATGTGAACTTAAACACATATTTAGAAGATTATAACTCTCTTCGATCTTTCATATCAATAAAATTACTATTGTTTTCCCTTCAAAAAGATATATGCACACAGATTTTGCATTAAAGGCGCCAAGTTGGTTGTGTATTGTTTAGGTAAAGAAGCTTCTTTTAACAATATTTTTTTATTGAGTGACTAGCATATGGTTGACAATGGCTCCAAAAATTCATCAATTTAGGAAAGAGTTTGCCTTTGCAACAGGAGCATATCTTTTTTTTCTCTAAGCCTACTTTCTCATGGATGGAAAAATGATAAATATATGGCTCATTTGGATGTGCTTTTAAAATGAATGAAAACGCTTTTGGTGAAAATATTTTTGGAAACAATCCTTAGCAAAAATGCTTGCAAATCCTGGAAAATCACTTAAAGTGCTTCCTGAAAGAAGCACATAACTGGTGCTTTTTGTAGAAACCACTTAAAGTGTTTTTGAAAACTCAAAAAATATTTTCTCTAAAAACACTTTCAGTCATTTTAAAAGCACATTCAAACGAGTCCATATTCGGTTACGTTCAAGATTTTATCTCTGTTTAACCCAAGACAACATATATAATACATGGGTGACATATGAAGGCTCATCGTACAGCCTCATGCACTCCTCCTAGTCCTATGAATGAAAAAAAAATGCAAATATATTTAATTTGAAATGCAGGTGATTACAAAAGAAGTGCCAAAACCACTACCCTAAACCAGAATGCCCAGGTAGTCTTGAAAAGAATGGAATGAAATGGGCTGTAAGATGAAGTTGTAGGGAGGGACTATGTCCCAAACTATCTAGTAGTAGTCCAACTCCATTGTAGACCATAATTTCACAATGGCCCAGAACCACCTTCATAGTGTATGACTACAAAACCAATCTTTCAACACTTATATCTGGAGACGGATCTACAACACCATTTTTTTAACTTAATTTTTTACGTACTTTTTTGTAGAGCTATTCCGTAATGTTTCAACGATCCAAACTGTCTATCTTTTAAAATATTATTCATAAATCATCCTATATATAAAACTAGTTACAACTGTTAGTTAAAAGTAAAATTTGAAAGACACTTAGACATAAATAAAGGGCCACTAAATCGTGGTTTATATACGGTTTACGGTAGGTTTAGATTTTTTTATCAAAAATTTGTAACCAATCTCTTTATACTTTCACGTTTAAGTTGTTACTGAATTTCATTGATTTGATAAATTAAAAAATAAATCTTACTGAAGCTATTGGTCAAAATATTATATATCAGCATCTATGAATCACACTATCAAGTTTCAGTGACATTCAGCACCATTTTATTATGGCAACAAAGCACAAAAACTGGTACAATTTTGGTGATCAATCTCTCACCCTACACATCAAAAACCAGGTAAACTCCACATATCAACCACCTCTGCCTAGTCCACCTTCTTCTTTCCCTATATTAGCTGTTGTTCTACTAAGCCCCATGGCCTCAGCTTTCTTATTAGTGAGCTACCATCTCATCGTTGTCAAGTTTTGCTCAAACTGGCAACAAGTCAGTCTCCCGATCATGAGGTCTCTTACCACCTTGCGAGCTCGGCAAAATGAGGAACTACTCACAGCCTTCTCTCCGTCAGTGTGGAACCATGGGCTTCACGAATCAGTCATTCGTGGAATCCCAATTGTTCAGTTCAAGGGAGGAATTGATGAAGAGGGAAGTGTGTGTGGATGTGCAGTTTGTTTGAAAGAGTTTCAAGAACAAGACACACTAAAAGTTCCTCCCAACTGCAGCCATGAGTTTCACTTGGACTGCATTTAGGGGTGGTTCGGAATGGGATACCATACCGAAACTAGTATCCCGAATTCCAAACCAAAATTTTTCGGGACGGGAACTTGAAGACCAATCCCAAACCAAATTTTCGGGAATCCCAAATTTCGGGAATCCCGAAATATTTTCGGGATTTTGGGACAAATCGGGAATCCCAAATTGAAATATGAAATTATGAATTGTTCTTCAAATATATAATTCAAGAACACATTCATGAACTAGGAATTTCATTTCATTCACACTACCATTTAATTGAACACTGACATGCCTGACTGTTTTTATCATAGTCAAAATTCAAATTAATTAAACCTTTTTTGCAATATGTTGAGAGACAAAAGAATCAAGCCTTCTAAAATCATCAGCCATGGCAGCAGCAATAATAAAATCCACATGAATATCAAACAAAACATGAAAAATATGCAAGGTGTAGGGCATTCCAGGTTGCAGAGCATGAATTAGAAACTGCTAGCATCAATTATAAAAGAATAATATATATATAATAATTAATATTATATATTTTCGGTTCGGTATGGGATTCCCGAAATATCGAGAAGCCAATCCCGAATCCCATACCGAAATTTTGGGATCAGTTCGGGATAGCATCCCGAAAATTTCGGGAATTTCGGTTTGGGAAATTTTTGGTTTGGGATCGGGATTTTTTCGGTTCGGTTCGGGATTTTTGGGAATTTTTTCCACCCCTAACTGCATTGATGCATGGCTTCAAAGCAATGCTAACTGCCCCCTTTGCAGAACAAGTGTTTCGGGTACTATTCGTTGTCCAATCGATCATGTCATAGCACCGAGCTCTTCGCCTCAGGACTCGGAGCTGTTTTCGATTGGTAGTGATGTGGACTTTGTAGTCATTGAATTGGAGGGAGGAGATGGAGTCATACTTCCTCCTAGGCAACCACAAAGGGTGATTCCCCACAAGTCATTACTCATAGCACAACATTGAAGTTATGAACCAAGAAAGACGGAGAAGGTAAAAACTAAGGTCTGTTTTTCCCTTCCTATTGAATAAGTTGTAATGTGAATTTCTTTTTGTAATCTTTTTCCTTAATATAAGCGGTATTGGAAGAGGGGAAAATCAAGCTCAGGACTTGAGATGTATAGATGAATGCTTTTAACTAAGCTATAAACAACTGGTGCCAGATTAGGAGAGCGTAAGTCAAACTTAGGACATTAGGTGCAGAAGTGAATGCTCTTAAACTAAGTTGCAAGCTCTTGGAATGACATTGGAAGGGAGGATTCGAACTCGGAGCCTCGTATTGGTGAATTCTCTTAAACAGCTAAGCTAAAGAAGATGAAATTGTTGACTTGCAATTGGATAGTTGCATAACATGAGATAAACCAATGTATAGGGTCACATTGGGTTAATTTAGACACAACAAGAAAATATGTCCACGCGTTGTTGCGGGACTTGAATGTATTAGTTGCAACAAACATGAATAGTTTCCACACAAAGCAACTAAAAAGACGCAACACCTAAGAATCAATGAACAATTGGGGCATCTTACTCATATGTGAGAGTCTCAATCCCTATTGAACAAAAGTCCTATTTCTTCAAATTGAATCGACATCATTGATCAAGCAATTAAACATTCCTACTGGCAAATAATTGACCCATGAGTTGAGCAGATATATAGGGATTGGACACAGGGTACATGCTTAAACTATATAATTTAACAAAGGTAAAGGTCAATACAACCCTTCGAATTAAACTATATATCTAATTTACCAGAAAACTTTGTAAAAGTGACAGTTTACCTAATATAAACACTTAATTTTCCTATTTAAAACAATTTACCCATATTTTATAAGTAAAATATAGCTTAAGCTTAATTTATTAACAGCTTAATGCAGTTCAAAAGTAGTTTCTGTTGTGGCGAGAAGGAGAAGCTACAGCCAACCCGCCTTAACTTTTTACTTTTTCCAGACGCATATGTACAGTTTACCTGCACCCTCATATCATGTGTCTTGAGATGTTATCTATCCTCCACTTGTAGCATTTTCGCTCTTCTGCATGGGAACCTCAACAGCAAACGATCTGTTACCAGTTAATGGCGATGTCTTCTGCAAGACTGGACTACAAAGAGGGAGAAAAACAGTATTAGGAAAACACATTATACTCAAAATCATCACCAAAGATATTTTCAAACAAATTTTATAGGCAAACAGCATATATAAAAATAAAAAAGTGTAAAAAATTTTATTTCCATTTAGTTCTATTGTGATAAGTATACCTGAAACCATGGCTAAAAACTAAGCTTTCATTCATTTTGTTCAAAGAAACATTCTCAAGCAATAGAGAAAAAAAGTAACCTCTTCGACTGACCGAAATCATATAATTCCTTAATCCTTTCAACTTCGACAGATTGAAGTCATCTTATGAATTATTTTGCTAATAATTTGCAGCACAAATTATGCTCCCACCTATTTCAAAAAACCACAAAGTCTAAACATCACATTTAACATGAAAAAACTAAAATTGATTAAACAAACTTTAAATTGGCTAGACACAAAGCATATACAAACAAAGGCAATGTTGGTGTCCACAAAAGAAAAGGAAAGGAAAAAAAAAACCATACAACACTGTGAAATACCATTAATCACATATACTAACTACCAACATCACAACCTAATTTTTTTTTGGCCGATTCAAAACATTGTATTTATAAAGATTGGCACAACCCCATTACAAAAAAGATTGACACTTTTTTTCAGGCTCTGCTTAGTTTGAAAGCCCACATCTGGGATCACATATAAACACCGGGACAAAAACCTGGCAGCAACGAATGCAAAATCATTCACAACACAGAACGAAAAACATTAACTCACACAACATGATACAAAATCCTAACATACTAATTAATACAACATTATAATCCACCATCCCATTTGTCAACATAATTCACCTCTCTGACTATCTTCCCCCTCTCTCTCACCAAACAAAAATACCCATCTTCCTCTTTTGAAAGCTGCAATTATATAATTGAAAACAATATATAATAAAAATAGAAAAGAGTGAACTCAAGATTAATAAAGGCAAACCAAAATTTAAATGTTCATAGACGATCACCAAGCATTACACTCTAACTTTCAGTCAAGCTTAAACGGATATCCTATCTTTCCTTGTAACTCATCTTTCTTTTGATGGATATTAGTTTTTGTTTCTACATTTAAACAAAATGGTAGCATGAAAAATTCATTTTGCCAAGTTATCGACCATTAACAAATAGCTGCTAGAAAAGGTCAAAGTGAATAAGATCATTTCAACCTTTAGCTCGAGAACAATTCATAAAAATCTACCCAAATATGAAAATTCCTGCACCATTCTTTGTGATATTGGAACACAACATTAAGTTGTTTGATTTCAAGCAAGCCTACTTTACCTCTATACATGGAAATGGTCCTATTTGTGCTGCATTACACGTTAGCAAAACCATATTAATTGAAAAGATGATCATCAAACCTAGCTAGCTAGTTGAATTATTTGTTAATTAAACGTACTTGTGGCTTGCAAATTGGCAGGCCATGCCAGAGGGAGAGAAGGTGATCATGAGGGCAACTTCAGCATCGTAGAGGATAGAGAGGTCAAAAGGCTTCTTCAAAAGTTCATTTATGCGTTTGGAGAAGGTAACCTCTTAAATCTCACAAAAAAATAAAAGTCTTCTTCGTTAGCGAAATCTCTTTCTATCGGGAGTTCTAAAAGTTTTTTTTGTGTAAGACATAAACAATCTGAATCGTTCTAGCATCCTATTTTTTCACCACATAAACAACAAATCACAAATTTAACACCTGCAATGGTATACAAAACCAACCGTAAACGAAAAAGAGAATGTTGAGAAAATAACCCAGATGAAGGCAGCTTTGGAGAGTTTAGAATCCAAGTATGGTATCAACAGCCAAGATATAATACTTGTAATATCCTTTTACAGATCCCAAAACAAATACAATCTGCACAATCAAATTTCTTGTTATAGCCAAAAGAGAACAATAGTCTGCAAGGTAGTGCATCTCAAACATTAAATGAATAATTCAGATAAAATGAAATCACAAAAGAACACAGAAATTTAAAGAAAAATTCTTTATAAATTAGCATCCTGACCGTTTTGGATCCAAAAACCTTTAGCACACACATTGCACTGCAATTTATCTAAAATAAAACCCTAAACCTATGAAGGCAGCGTCTGTGATTTTTCTTTACTGAGTTATGATAAATAATAAAATCTAGCAATGAAGTTCCACATGCATGTGTCTCTGTGTTACATTCTTCTTCTCGCTACTTCTTTTTTATTAGAATTATGTGTTGGTTGTTGCCCGAACAGAAATTTCAATTGGTTAGCTTTGAGGGCTGGAAATAATATTTTCCGAGCAAGAAAACAGAGGCAAATAAATAAAACTGTCGATTGAGTGCAAGTTGTATCCTAAGAAATTCTTAAGCCAATGTAATTGGCTTCAAAATTCTTGGTTCTCTTCAGATAAATTTTTGGTTATTGTTTCTCTCTTTCATGCAAACTTACACCACTAAAGGAAGCCAGAGATTTTTACCTTTTACCTTTTACCTTCGGTTTGAGATCCTCAAGTCATGCGCTCTGCAAGCGGTTCCAGAAAACAAAAAGCATCGTTTCCTGAAAATAAAAGGAAAACTACACCATAAACCCACACTGAGCATCTAAACACATAAACAAAATAGCCAAAATTTGAAAAACCAAAAAATTAAACAAAAATTGTATCTGCAGACCAAAGGCCACCAAAAAAAAAAAAAAATTTCTTAACAAAAGACTCAAAAGGAAAAACAAAAATTGTATACCCTCAGCACAAAAGGGCTTCCAATGCTGCACACAACAGCTCCAAAATTTGATGACCAGCGCTTCCTGAAAGCAAAAACCGAATCAAATTAGACAACCAGACGCAAGATCGAAGCACACAGACATAACCACCAAAATCACAAAAAAAAAAAAAACATCCAAACACAAAATCCAACTGCAAATCAAAAGGCACAAAACCATTAAACAGGGACGCTGAAAAAGACCTAAAACTCTCAAATATATGTATTCTTATTCCACATATCCCGCATACATGAACCTAACTTGCCAGTGTTCACCACCCCCACTCCTCCCTCTCTCTTTATCTCCCTGCAATCCCGATGATTTCTCTCACTGTCACCCTCTCCTGGCATGGATTAATAATTACCTCAACAGCTAATGGAGCCAAAGCCAAACCCCCAGAGCTTCGAAGGCAGAAATGATCACAGAAACAGGAATAGTCCTTCTTCCTTCCCCACTACTGCTGCTGTCACTTTCTCTCTCCAAAAATCAATTGGAAATTGTTTAGAGAGAGAGAGACAGAGAGGCTAGGGTGATGAGGATTGGACGAAAGAAGTATGAAAAACGTAAAGGACATGAAAGCTTAAATTCGAGTCCCAAATTGAAAACAGAAAGGAGGAGTGTAAAGGTGGTTTACCGAGGTCGGGAGCGGTGATCACTTCAATGATTCAAATTATATTTAAATTATCTTCTTTAGCTCTAAAACAACAAACCCAGAAGAAGAAGATGAGGTGGAAGATGATGGATGTTCATAATCGAAGAGTTTGAAGGGATTTACCTTTGGATTCTTCGGCTTTCAGATGGAGTTTGCTTGTGTGTGGGCCTGCAACAACTTCGTTTGCAGGCGTGATGTTTCCATGGAATTTCTCTCGGGCTTACATAGAGAGAAAGCTTATATGAATGATATTTCTTATGTCCATTCATTTTTAATTTTGTCCCAAGATTTTCTTTTGATCTATTCAGTCCAAGGACCAGAAATAAGCAACGGTATGGATGATGAGAAAATCGTGTGCAAAAATCAATTTCTAAAAAGAAATTAGATTGCTCAAGTCTAAAGGCATGTTTACTTGCAAGAAATAGAAATTGAAATCATTTCCCTCGTTTACTTTCCCTGCATTTACTTACATGTAAAGAATTGAAAACGCGTACAATTTTTCTTGAAATCTGCAATCAAATGCCTAAAAATTGGAAATAAATCGACGGGACTAGTTGATCCGATTTCCTTTCCTTCTCCTGTATTTTAGTTCTCCAATTCCTTCAATTTCCCATTTGTTAAGTAACATGCCCAAAAAAAAAAAATAAGCCAAGGGCAAAAGTAACAAAGCAAGACATATGAGCCAACACCAACATCATCATCATCACATACGTCTTTGCCAACCAAACATAATCAAGAAGTTATTCAAGAGAAACAGAGTTACTATATTGTAGGGCAACATGTCTCAGACAAATCTGGCAAGAGAGTGTAAACCTGTCGGGCCACACGCTTGAAATATAGATTAATTTCCTACTAAACAGATGATAAGTGTATCACAAAGACTGGTAAGATCCTTTATTAATCAAGCAATTAAGGACCAAGATTATTATTACAAGCTTCGTAGGCAAGCTCAACTCGAATGCGGGCCAAAATCATCAACTTGCACCAGAAAAAGGGTGATTATTCCAGAATAATGAGACTTATTCTAGTACACAAATACTTACCATATGAAGACATTGGAAAAACTAGGAATCATTATAATTTGTGTTGTTTATATAACTAGCTACGTAAGATTACCAAAAAAAATTAAAACCAGCAGCCACAGACCCTCACCAATCTATGAAGCCTTGCAGTCCAAGCTATGCAGCGGATGAATAAGTTTGAGCATCTTCTAAATTATGTCCAAACACTTCTAATTCACAGGAAATCGGCCTTTTGAACTCCTGTCAGATGCATGCGTTTGGGTCTGGGGTATAGGTAAGGCCTTTGTAGTAAATTCATTACTTGCAAATGTGTTACGGGCTTTAAACTTCAATTGTTCAAGAACTCAGTGTGCTTCTTTGAGTTCGTCTTCAGCACTTGGTCCGTGGCTTTCCCAAGCATCAACTACTTGCTGCTGGAATTGGATTGCAAGGACAAAGCTGGAAAATCCAGGAGAGAAATTCTGAGAATCTATATTTGTCCATAACAATCGACATAAGACTAAACATTTTTACAATAGAATTTAAGTGCCAGATTCGTACTAAGTTCACTTTTGTTGAGCAGGAAAGAATGGGAAATAGCAAGGTTCATAACCACATTGTATAAATCTAATATGCAAGACAATCAGAACGAGTGTTCAGACCTTCCCATGGCAGCGTATGCTTTTGAGAGGTTCTGGCATGACTCAATTGAATCGGCATGATGGGGACCAAGTGAGACATCCATGATGTCCTTCGCAACAGCAAACATCTGTGCAGCTGACTGAGGTCTCTCTAGTTCTAAATATGCTGCCCCCAAGTTATTGTAAATATAGCCGACGCCAAAATGCTTGGGACCAAAGCTCTCTTTCAACCTCTCAGCTGCACTCTCCAAGTAAGGAACAGCCTGTGAGACCTTGCCGGTCAACAGAAGTAACCACCCTATTCTAGCTGAAACACTTCCTTCAGAGTGCTGTTCTTGTGAGAGCCTCTCAAGCAAAGCCAATGTTCTTTTTAACAGTGAAATTGCAGTTTCAAACTCATTCATAGTTTCATATTGCATTGCTATCTCCGAGTATGCTTCAGAAACACCTACTGGAGAGACTGTCTCTCTCTTGTCAAGAATTCCACAAGCAAGCTCCAAACATCTCTTTGCATCTGCCGTTCTTTCCTGATTACATAATGCTTTTCCCATCGAGATAAACACCAGTGCCCTAGTCTCACTTTCCTTATCTGCCTGCTGAACAACATGCTTCAAAGTTTGAATAGCCTCGTCAAAGTTTCCCAGGGCAATCTGCATATTAGCAGCATCAATCTCTGCATGAAGCAAGTCGGAACTAAGACCCCAATTCTTCAAAACCCTTTGTGACAATGCATTTTGCTCCAACGCCTTCTCATGCTCCTCCAACCCTGTATAAATAACCGCAAGAAGCCTCCTTCATGTGCAACCTCAACCGAATTCTTCCCCAACTTTTCTTTGTGAATCTCCAACGCCTTCATACAAAATCCTAATGCATCCTTAAAGTTCAAAAGAGCTACACATGCCTCTGCCAAATCCCAGTGTCCCTTGCCAAGTTCAGTACTATCTTTCTCCAACATCAATTCCTTAATCTCCAAACACTTCATAAGATTCCCCAAAGCCTCCTCTCTCCTCCCCATTGCCGTCTTCACATTCGCCAATTCAAGCTGCACAGCGTGTAGCACTGGCCTAAGATCCCGAACATCAAAACCCTCCTCCTCTAATCTACACAATGCTCTATTAGCCCTATTAAGGTACCCCAAACTATCACTAAACCTTTTCAATCCAGAATTAACAGAACCCATCAATTGTAAAGCCATGCCAACAACCAAAGAGGGCTTACCGCTATCATCTCTATCCAAAGCTTTCAATGCCCTGGTAGCAAAAGACAGAGCCTTTTCAGGATCCTCACCTTCCTGGTCAAGCTTGAGACCGACTTTCAGAGCAGCCATGCCGAGCTCCCTCTCTTCGAAAGCCAACTCCATGGCCTTGAAAGCCGCAAGCATTTCTTCGGTGGTTTTCGCAGACTCGAAAGCTTCTTCAAGGTCCCATTTTTACATGGATTTTCTCTGCCTGGAGGAAATTTGAGGCGATGATTCGACGAGGGTGTTCATATTTCGAGATGGGTTTGCTTGGAATAGGCTGTTTTGGGAGACCGATTCATGGGTTATGGCGCAAGGACGGAAACGTGCCGGTGAGACCGGCGGCGGAGAGGGGAAGGAGGAGGGGTGGTCGGAAATGTACTTTCTGGAAAGAAGAGAAGGAGCGGAGGATTTGAGTCTCAGGCGAGTGAGGTGGGAGAAGAGAGAGATTGAAGATTTTCTCATGGTCGGAAGTGTTGAGAGGTTTTTGTGAATTTGTGATGGGATTTTTGTTAAACCCTTTTTGCATAAACCCTACGAACTGCTTCTGTGAATAGAGCAAGCGGAGACGATGGACAAGAACCATGATGTGGGCAGTAATATTTTTTGCGCGGTTTTCTTTTCATTTTGTTAAAGGGAACTCCCGGCGAACCGTGGTTATTAATTTTTTTTAAGTTTGAAAGAGCTTAGTTCATAGTCAAGCAAATCTACAATTTATAAAGTATCGACATAATTGTGCTTGTTTAGGAATAAAAACACAAATAGGATGGTTTGAGTGTATCATCTCTCACAAAAATATAAAATTATCGCTTTTGATACCATTTAACTCCATATTAGTTTCGTTTAGTGTAAGAGATCTTTGGATCAGTCTTGTTGAAGTTTCTCTTCTTTTAGAATCATTACTTTTGTTGCCTTATTGGTAAGACTATTAAACTAGCCATTTATGAGAGTTGAATTGGAATTTTCTATTTATAAGCATTGTTTAATATATTGATGTGGATGAAATATCGATACACAAATTTATAAAAATATAGATGAATATATTGATATTGATATCGGTCGTCTTTGATGATGCAAATTTTGTCGAAACATAAAAATTCAAACTGAAACTTTAAAGAAAATCATATCAAACCATGATATATGACAAATGATAGACGGTAGAGACTTGAAGAGAGAAAGTGCCAATTTGAAAATGGTAAACTCTAAGTTGGGGTTGGTATATAACTCATTCATATTTAGTCGAAATTAGAGAAAAAATTCTCAAAAAAAATTCAAATGTGCAATGATTCCGGTGAAATTTTCTTAATAAATCGATAAATATTATCCATATCATAAATTTTCCGATTTCTCGCTAACATTTTGCATTTCAGACTCCAACCCCCTCCCCCCACCATATCGATGCTTGGTTTTTGGACATTTCGATGAAAATATTGACAATTTCGTCGATATTTAAAACATTGTTTACAAGTGATCAAGAATACAACTTGATAATCCACAATACTAGTGGCATCATAGAACAAGAAATTAAAAATGACAATTAACTTACATATATATGTGTGTGTGTGTGTGTGTGTGTGTGTGTGTGTGTGTATGGATATAACTGTACAAATTTGGAGGGGTTCTGGATGTTCTTTGGCCTCAGTCACCCTCACAAAGTTAAGCATTGGCCTAATCAAGAATCGGTTGAATTTATATACAACAAAGAATACACAGATTCGTTTAATGAGTACTTAACGTTAATCACATTCCACAGTAGCTGCAAAACCACCCAAATTACTTAAGCAAGAACCTCTTGAAAAAACCAGAGGGGAACAAATCTATATCACTAAAAGCTTGGGGGTGGCTATGGCTTTATTTCCAGAGTTTCTGGAGGTCTAGTACTATACACATCATCGAAATGAAGATTAAACTCTCCTGCCTCTAAGTCTAGGTCATCTACATACCTTGTTTGGGACAAACTGTGATAGTTCCTCCAATCCAACAGTTGTTCTTGTTCTTGTTCCAGTTCTTCTTCTTGTTCACGTTCCTTGAAGCTTCTTTCTGAGAAGTTTCCGTGATAATCATCTGACGGCTGACGCATGAAGTTTGGAGGATCGAGAAAGCTTGACTGGGGCTGTTTGCCGCGTTGGGCGAAATCTGGAGGCTCGAGAAAACTTGACTGGGGCTGTGTACCATGTCGGCCAGTTCTAGCCCACCAATGACTCTGCATTGGATGTGCAGAAGTACCCGCGTCATGATGCTGAAGTACACTCTCTCGGTGGAAAGGTGCCAACGTAGAAGCCCCCCTATTAGACTGTGTACGATCATCATAGTGTTGAGCCCAAAGATCTTCAAATTTCAGTTGATTATCTAGACAGTTGGTTGGATTCCAATCAGCAGAATGTTGCTCAGTAGCTTCAAATGGTTCTTCTGGAATGTCCCCAGTGTAACTTGCCGTATGGTGTGGCCGAGAGGTGTAATACCAATCAAGGAGATAGGGGTGATTCTTTTGATCCGCATCAATTAACCACAGTGACCCCATGTGATAGCCAGTTCCAGGGGTTGGCCTTTCCCGTGATAAAAAGTTCCTTTCGCTAAAGCCTCTTGGAGGAGAATATGTGTGTCTAGTTCCTTGTCCCTGCAACTTTTGCTCCCGGAAAGTTCTCAGTTGTTTTACAAACTGACTTCCTTGAGTATTTGGGTCCCATGATGGATAGTTGCTCTTGAAGCTGCCACAAAAATTGGATAGCTCATAAGATTTGAGATGCGGAAAGGAATTTATCCGGGGCGTGCCGAATTAGCATAGTCCTAGTAATATTGCATTTTTTTTTACAACTACTTAATTGCTGCCTACAGGAATCTTATGGGTAATGGTTGTGATCATACCTCAAAAACGATTTCTCCATTTTCCCCTGAGAACTCCTCTGGGAGCGAGGTACATTGTAAGGAGACCCGTAATTGCTATTACCATGTTTTCGGAAGTCGAAGGTGCTAAAACTGCCAAGAATTCAGGGCAGTCAAATTTTGTATTCTTGTTAATAGAGTATATGGTGCCAGAATACAGATGAAAAGACAGTGACAACAATGATTGGTGAAGAATACCAACCTACATACATGACCAACACCTTCAACATCTACCGTGAAGTCTGCAATAAACTGTAATATGTCATCCACCCTCTGCAAAATAAAACACAAAAATACATTAAAACAAGAAACTGCAAATTGTGAGATTAGCAATTACAATAGAAACTGACCTTCGGGACAACACATATAAGTAAATATGGAGCAAGGAAGATTGAGGCCATCTCCTCAAGTAACATCATTCCAGTATACTGCATTTGGAAAAACGAAATAGCATGAGCAGCAGCTTAATTTGTGTATTAATCATAACACGCAATAATAAGTTGTTTTGTTAAGAGCAAAATTATTTACAAAACTAGATTTAATATTAGTTGTGAACAATCAAACATTTACTGGGACATATCTATATAGACTCAACCACGTATGTGATGCAGAAATGGCCCTACTAAGTATCTGTTTCACCAACGGGAAATAGAAATGCAGAATGGAACGTACTATGTATGTGATGCATAAATTCAATTGGCATGCCCATGATTATTTCCCATAATCAATCCCAGTATAAAACTGACAAGAGGAAATGAAACGTCCCAGGATTACCTGAAACAGGGTTTCAAACTCTACCCGAACCCTTTCCGTATTCTCTTTGCCACGCCATGTCTTCGGCATATAATGTGTATATTGTACCACCATAGACATTGCCACCTCTGGATCAAGGACCAGCAGCTCATTGGTAATGGCAGCCCTGCTGATAGCTGTTATAGCTCCAAAAACAGCAGCATACCAGAACAAGTTGCGTCCAAATATCTACATGGTTCAAAAATATTGTAGAAACAAAACAACTTATTAGCATCGATATGTATACAGACAGCCTGATATAGCATTACTTTATAAGTATCTTACATGGCCCTCTAGCAGAGATTCCTCCAGAAATGCAATGATGATTAGAATAGCAGCAAACCCACCAGAAACAAAAGAGATGAATTTCGCTATTATAGAAATAATAGGAGACGGAAATTGCTTCAGATAATCAGAAGCATGCACTACACTGCTAGTGATTCGGTGTTTAAACAAATGCTCCACCTGCCATTCACCATGCAGGTCGTACAATTAATACAAAGAGAGAAAAGTGCAAAACACAGCACAATTATAGACACTGCAAACAAAAAGCATGAAGGGAGGGGAAGATTGATTTTCCCAAGCCAACATATTAATTGGACCTTAAATGACAACTTTTGACTACCAAATTTTCCTGTAGCATAAGTACCAGACATGGGAAAAGGATTGTGTTGAACTTGAGAGGAACAAAAATATTACCTCATTAAATTCCCTAAACATCCACCTTGACAAATTTGACCACCTTCGAGATGATGCTGTGCTTGGATGGTTATAAAACTGTTCTGCATGCCTCAGGAAGAGATATACCAGCATGAATATGACAAGAAATGGTGAAAGGAGAAGCATTACGAACCCAACTACCATAAGCCTTTTCTTTAAAGTTCTTGGATTAGATATAAAGTCCCTTGTAACACAGAAATTTCTGCAGAAAGAGTACACATCGTTACAAAAGAATTATACAGCAGAAGACACAGGACAAATAATATGCTCCAGAGTGCATCCTATTTGAAAAGAATTACACACTTCATGTATAAGGAAATACACAACACCAGACAATGAAACAAGAATGAAAAACTATCAACCAAACCATACTCTACCCTTGAGTAGTCCTTGAAGCATGACCACTCGAACCAATAAAACCTCCTACCCAAGGTTCTAGTGTAGATAGGTCCCAGTTTATCATTTTTCTTTATATCGTGCAAAGATCTACAAGTACACCAAGTAGATTAGAAACTAAAAGCAATTACAATATTCAACAAAGTTTGACCAAGAGACTATGCCAACTCAACCCAATACTTTCTTGCCAGCCAGGGATGATCTCTGATATAGCTTCTAATTTTTAGTTTCATTTTAAAGAAGTGCATTACAATTTTGCTCCTAGCATCTATAGGATAAATATTCACTGTAGCTAACAAAACATGTAAGTACAAAAACAACAAAGAAGGCATCATAACGTATTCCAGATAACTGTAAATATGATATAGGTCATATGCCACTTGGATAAGAGATCAAGAATCCAAGTGAAATCGAGGAGTACACAAGTATAGCATAATGTTTGTACTAAGATTCACCCTACCGATCAAACATGCTCTGCAGAATGCACCAATTTAAGGTCCACTCAAGGGTTTTTGTCAGTATTAATCGTTCTTGCTTTCCATCTGAGCCAAACTTGACAGTTGGACCAGCACCTGGAACCCACTGTGAAATCGGGAAAGCAAGCACTCCCTTGTTAAGCATTCCAATCAAGTAGTTCTCCTTCCGCATCAATCGCATAACCACATCATGAGCAGAAAGATCTTTGACCACACAGAGCTGCTGTGATCTTTGTAGCTGAACAACTTTTTCAAGAATTGATGCCCATGGCATGGTCTGAATTTCATTGTCTGTGACATGGAGACTGCAAGAAGACAACCAAAATCACAATTCTTTACTAATAAAGGCATAGGTTCTGTAAAAAACAAGAGACATTGCTAAAAACGCATTAAATCTTTTGAGGTCGAACCATTCAGACATACCTGTTGTGATAGAAGTGACGGACACCCAAAGTATCCCTTAACTGAGAGAAAAACCTCAAAAAACAGAAGACCAAATAAATGGAAAATATGCCCAAATATCCAACAATGATGGCTTTGGAAAGAGTTAGAGGGGTTAATGGGTGCTGATGAAGGGCTTCCTTAGCAAGGTCACAGGGCTTAATTCCAGATTCGAATGCATCCATCCCACATTTTGCATTACGAAGACCATTCCAATCAACTTTTAATAAGAAGAATCCTGAGAACAATATAGTGAAGCCCAAGCTCAGAAGTTCAACTATCCACTTTATAATAATACACCAAAGTCCCTTCTCACAGTAGTAGCTGTAGAGCCTTTCAAAGAACAGGTCCAAATCAGCAATTGGTTCCACATTTATACTCTCACCATTAAGAAGCCCTGAAGGGCTCTCACTGCCAGGACTCGGTGCCCTACCATATTCAGATAATTCAACCTCAGGAGCCACATCCCTAAGCAATGCTGATGTCAAAGATGAATCGCCTTTCCACTTTAAAATGCCAAGAGACGTCACACCCTTCAACCTACCGAACATCATTCACAAAGGCTGACAATGGACAGATACAGCCAGTCCATTCCACAAACCACTATACCTGTTACGCAGGGTTCTGTAAGCAATAAAAAGCATAAAATAAGTCCTTTTACCGGCACGTAAAGTTGTAGACAAACTTCAACATAGGTGAAAGAGGGAAAACTATACAATGCAGTAACAAAATTAATAAGCCCTCCCACTAAAACCGAAGCACCTCAATCAGATTATCATCACATTGGAATGACAGTTTAACGAGGATCAAATTACAACTGAAACCAACCATGCACTGTCTCCAGCATACTAAACTGATCAGCTAAACCCAAGTTTTTTCTGATTGAAAATAAACTAAAAAGTATATAAATACGCCAAAAAAAACCAAACTTAGAAATGGCCTCTAGTTTCACTATCTAGTTGAGTAAAAGTAACACAGCGCAACCGCGAGAAACGCTCAAGGAACCTCTCCAGTGCAATGTAACACAAAATCCCGTAGGCCTAGCAACCACTTTGTTTTTTATCCTACATAAAGCAATATACTTCGGCTGTTTACTTTCCGGGAAAGTTCCAGACTTTTGTGCAACAAAGTAAAATCATATCCGAAAATCGGAATAAACCTGATCATTGAGCTTGACCACAAGTCAATTCGCCGAGAAAATAACAGTCTTAACAAACAAATCAAACAAAACCCAGAAACCCCAATGCAAAAACTCGACAAGAAAAAGTACAAAACCATGTTTATGCACATAATTAAAAATTGAACAAAACTCCAACATATTTACTCTTTCTTTTGGGCTAAACAAACAAAACCCAAATCGAAAACCAACACGATAAAGTTAAAGAAGGAATCTTTACGTCCGACCGACGAAGCAGTATCCTCAGAAGAGTCGAAATCAATGAAATTTATTGGTACACAGGAAAGATACGTTTCGAAAAGGACACCCAATTCGAAACGGATTGGGACGGTCAGAGAAAAAGGGCAAGGGGAAGAGAGGTGTGGAGGTGAAAAATGGGGAAGAAGCTGAAGGGCAATGGTCCTGTAAACACAAATGGCTCTGCGATTGATTGAAAGCAGAGAGGAGAAACAGAAGACAGGGGAAAGCTTTTGGGGTTTTTATTTTTATTTTTATTTTTATTTTTTTTTGGTGTTTTGTTTTCTTCTGCTTCTTTCTCTCCGTGTGAGAGTTTGCTTGTTAAATTGTATCAAATAATAAGAAAAGATTGGGAAGGAGACGTGAAGTTGGGTAAGTGCTTTTGCTAATGGAGGCCTTTGCGTTTGATGCTTCACAAGCCTTGGTTTCGTTGGAATTGAAGAATAATGGGGTCAAAAATCTTTAAAAATTGCGAGTTTGATTGGGGAGGGTTTGCTTTGGGCCTAAAGATGGCCTGGGTAACAGTGATATTTTGGGGTTAAGGGCTTACAGGGGAGCCCACGAATCTATTTTTTAGGGTGGCGGTATTTTCGAGGGCGATTCGAACTAGAGTGTAAAGGAGGCTGACACGCTATCTCAATCAACTAGCCTAATACACATATTTAAACAACTCTACTTAGGGTGGAAGAAACTGGTCCAACAAGCACCAGATTAGATATAGCGACATTGATTGTCTTAGTAAAATGCTTGTAGTTAAGATAGCGGTAGTTGTGGAATGTTGTACATGAATTTTAAAAGTTTGAACTTATGAGGCACATGAACTTTTTTCTTTTTTTTGTTTATGAATTAAATAAAGAAATTGGTTTATGTTAATTTTAAGTTTCGACTCTTATCAATTTTTTAAGGTTCGAATTTCATTTCATAACAAGTTTGATACAAATTTATTCTCATATCCTCTTAGTGTAATATATCGTTATATCAATTTTTCATCTAATCTCATACTGGGGGGGGTGTATACAATCTCTACTATTATAAAATTAGGCCTTGTTTAGGCGAGACTTTTCAGTGTGCTAGAAATATGAATGAAACACTACATGTCATTATATAATTGAAGGAAAGGATTTTTGTTTTGTTTTGTTTTTTTTTTTTTTTCAGTTGTCCTTCTAATTGTATAATGACATGTTCTGTTCCAAGCACACAGAAAAATCTGTCTTTGTTAAGAGTCACAAGGCTCACGAAGAGAAAAACAGTGGACGCAGATAACCTTGAAACAAAAAAACGCACTAACTGAAAAGGAATTGAGAAAAAGGAATTGAGAAAAATTATTACCATGGGTATATGACGTTTTGTTACTGATTTTCACGTTTGCGTCGCGAATCAATTCCTAATGTGATATTGTGGAATCTTGTGATCTTGCTGTTGTTTTGTGTGTGTACAATCGAAGAAGGGTAAATTGATACTTGACATTGCACAAATTACAAACGCCTCTTCCAATTTTGGACAAGGTTTGTTGGAGAAAAATCTGTCAACTCTGCCTCCGAAATCATTGATGCGATTTAAGTGTTACTGTAAATGGCGGCATGCTCTCATCAACGACCACCCCATGTTCGTAGACAAGCATCTGTCCATTTCCTTGCACAGCAATCAATCAACCCGTGTCTTTTTGAAGCGAATGTTAGTCCCACGGAGGACCCAAATCCAAATGGTAACATAATTCAATCCTTATTCTCACTACTTTTGACAATGTTGTTGTTGATGACGACGACGATGGTGATGTGCATAAGCATAGCATTCTTTCTAGCATCGAGGACATCAATGTTCCTCTTTCTATGAGTCTAGAGATTGGGGATGATCAATCACTTGGTGTTATGGGATCATTTGTGTAGCTCCACCTAATCCTAGTAGGGTGATTTCGTCGCGGATTGTGTGTTCATGTTGCTAGGGACAATATATCTTCATGCCACGTTAGTGTACCACACGATTTTGGAGTTGTATAATGGAGAGATGAGTCATGTTGGTATGGAGAGGTCGTCGGGAGGTTGAACTGGACGAGTTGCGAAGAAGAGGAGAAGAAGCTTATAAAAAGACAACAGTGAGTTTAGGATTTGAAAATGTGCTTACCAAACAAGAGTTTAGGATTTGAATTCAAAAATTGTTTTGAGTTATAAAAACTAAATCTGAAAAGAATACCAAATGAACCCTAAATTATTTTCAGCACAAAGATTTTTAATTTATTTTGTCTAGTGGCTTTAATAAAGCTTTTTTTCTCCTGCTGGTGGCTTCATCATTGCTATGGACATTCATTGCCTCAATGGTGCTCACTATCTCCTTCGTTTATTACAACCCGGGAGTTGAGCTACCTTTGTGGCCGGCAGTCCCCGCCTCTTATCCCGTGCAACTACACCACCTTCAAGCTCAGGATCGAGAGAGGTGTGTGCGAGTATTCAAACACAACATCGGCGCACGTAAACATATCTGTGGTGTGCGATATATTTCCTCCACATTCTGGGTAATTTTTTCCATTAACTTATGTTTATTTTTGTTGGATTTTTTTGTTGGTTTTTTTTATTACACGAGAGGTAAGTCTATACTAATTTTTCTTTATGATTATTGACTTTATGTTCAAGGCTGGTTCACTCTATATGTCCAAAACTTGTATGCTCCGAGAGACGATAGAAAACATTATCTTTATTCTCAATATAAAGAGAGAAATCGAAAATACATGCAAATATAATCTTATGACAAAAGTTTGACTGAGTGACGAGTTGGTGCATTAGGTGTTCTGTGGGTTCGATTCCTGAAGAGGTTGTTGCCTTCTTTATTATCAAATGTTCGGATTTTTCTATTCCCTTTTATTAGTCTTTATTTGTTTATTTTGACTTCTAACCACAAATTTAATGTAACGCTCGACAAAAAAACAAATAAGTGAGTGATAAGTTGGTGAATATTGCAAGTAGTCATCTACTGCAGTGATGGAGATGAGTGTTGCCCTTACAGTACTGCGGGATTCGAACCAACAAATCTATTGTTTGACCCAAAAAAAAAAAAAAAAAAAAAAGATAAGTTGGTGAATATTAGGTATCCTTTGGAGTTTGTGTGCGAGGTTGAAAATATGGGAGATGGATCCCATCCGGATCCAAGTTGTGAGGATGCTAGAGATCCTCACATCCTAACCGTTTATCGTACATTGTGTGGTCATAAATCATTTTGAATTTATTATTTAAAATTAAACACAAATAGTACCTAACGAAAACTAACTGCACGATGTACGATCAACGACCATGATGTAAGGATCTCTAGAATCCCCAGAAAGAAATCCAAAGATGATCCTCCTCCCAAAATATGAGGTGGTTATTGTTGCTGCTTTTTTTTAATTAAAAAAAAAATTATTGTTGCAGTCCTATTATATTAGGAATGTGATTGTGTAAATCTTAGTATATCTTGGAATATCTATCATATTCCTATTAGGAGTTGATTACCTATTAAGAGTTGTAATCCTAAAAGGGTAAGGAATTAACTTTATCTACTACTATAAATAAAGACACAATGGGGTGGAATAGAACACACCCACAATTACACATCTCTCTCTTCTCTCTACTATTGCCACACCTTTCTCTCTCTCTATGGCCTTCATAATCGTTCAGTAAATTATGCCTATAACACGTTATCAACAAGCTCTTGAAGCTGCACTAAAGAGAATTTGATCTTCAATTAAGAGAGTATTACGTTTTAATCATTCTTTTTATGATTAATTTATTATTTTGAATTGATCTACATGTTATTGATTCAATTTAATTTTTCTGTGTTGAACGTGATACAACGCATTGAAGATGCAATTCCGGCTTTTTGAGAATGATCTTCTACAAATTCAACAGCTTTTGTCGTTTTCTACCAGTCAGGTACACTTAAAATAAAGTAAGATATTTGAAACAACCTTGAAGCTTGAAAACATTCCCCATGATGTATGAAAGCCCCTATGTTTATATTTTCCTTTCGATATATATATATATATATATATATATATATATATATATATATATATTGTATATGTTCATATATTTGTTTCATGCATTATTGTAACATCCCACATCGACTAACGGAGAGGAGGTGATGTACCTTATATGTACATGCCCATCTCCATATAGCATGAGGCCTTTTGGGAGCTCACTGGCTTCGAGTTCCATCAAAACTCTGAAGTTAAGCGAGTTTGCGCGAGAGCCACTAGGAAGTTCTCGTGTGAGTTCCTAAAAACAAAACCCTGAGGGCGTGGTCGGGTCCTAAAGCAGACAATATCGTGCTAACCCTGAGGGCGTGGTCGGGTCCTAAAGTAGACAATATCGTGCTATAGTGGAGTCGAGCCCGGGATGTGATGGAGGCTCGGGTCGAGATGTTACATTATGCAATTTTATTTGCTATGTGGAATTTGTGAGTCAATGTATATAAAATAAATTAGAAGCAAATTTTGGGTTTCCTAAACCCTAGGTTCGAAAAAAAAATTGGGTAATCTTTGACATCACCGTGGGATGGCGTCGACAAACTGGACCACCTGCGCAGCCCTTTTGGGCCTGCTGCTCCACGTCAGACATAACCAAGCCTCGGCTTGGCTTACATGTCACACGGGCCTAAAAGCCCCAGTCCACCCGAGCCCAAACCCACATGCCAGAAGCATGCTGGGTTTGTTCCAAGGCATGGGCTTGCAGCCCTGATCCCTTGTCTCGGCCCACTGCCAGCAAGCTACCATGCTTGCTGGGCTTATATTAGCCTCGGCCTGCAGTTTTTCAGCCAACCCATGTCGCTGGGCTCCTTTCCTCGACCCTATACTATAACTAGTCTTTGGCTGGGTTCCCCGCACCACAACCTGGCTAGCAATTTTGCTAGGCCTGTTCGCGTGCCTAACCCCTCTGGCCCAACATGCCAGCCTTCATGGCTGGGCTTATCCATTAGACCCGTGGCTTGCAACCCACTCCCGAACACCTATTTTGCTCACGGCACCCAACCCTATCTTTTGGACAATGCTATTTTAGACCTGATAATATTATTTTAATATTATTTTGCTGTTACAATCGACCATGTATGACCTGATTTATTGAATTAATTAAAGGTGACCTGCAGTCCATTAATCTGATAATGAATCCAAAATTATTGACCTGGAAATCACTTTTGGACATTAACGATTCAATATTTTATTTCTTTTCTTTGAACCGTTGACATACTTTCGTAGTCCCGAAGCGTTCACACTTGAGTTCCTGAAGCAACTTAAATCCACTACACTTAAATCAACATATTGCATTCTTTGTTCTTGCAGGAATCTATCCTTTATGAACTAAACGCTCATAAACTAAATTGAACTTATACTTTCAAATTTAGTGCCTTTGAAACCTGAAGTTTTCATAAAACCACACACCCATGAAAACCCGACGTTTTTCATGAAAACCATGTCTTAGAACTCGAATGTTCTAACTTTGATACTTATGGATGATTCATTCCCATAACACCAATCACAATCTTGTTCCCTCCAATTCAGCGGATTGTTGAACAGTCACAAATTCGATTTTCCTGATTTGGACGTTTCTAAGAGAAACCACTTTACGTGGGGTACAAGACGTGAATCTCCACTTGACTATTAAGAAGCTGAGAAACCATTGAAGCCAACAATGGCAAGGAAGAGCTGAATAACCTTTGCTATGATCTTCATTCGAAGACTTATGCCCGAAGCATTACAAACGGAAGTACCTCCCAAACGAGGATTCCATGGCTTTTTGGCTCGCTTCTATGGACTATCTAATCATGAAAAACATTGCCTAAAGCACACCATGATTACGTCCATGAATGAGTACAATTCTGAAGTTTATAAATCCGATCGAATTTTGACTAAAGAATACTTTTCTCGTCCTTCCATGTTTCTAACTCACTCCTGAAGTAGTAGTGTAGAAAGTGGAAGTTTACCAAATTTTCGAATTTGATTACTACCACAAACGTGAGAGAAATGTATGGCTTTATACCCAATTCGGCTAGAACCTACCAAATCCAATTCGGGGTCTATCTCTCTCACAATCCAATTTCAAGTTTGTTTTTACAACATATGGTAGAATCAGGGCCTGCCAAGTTGTGGCATCATGCTCGAAGTCCTTGGCACCTAAGACCTAAAAACTTCAAGAATAAGGGATAGTATTCTTAAAACTTAACCCTGCAAAATCTACTTCTGTCTCAATGGAATAGATGATTGGCTGTACACATGTTCGTGCCCCTACCAATGTTGTTGAGGAGTACCATTCTCGTAGTCAATATGTGAGATTAATTTTGCTCTAGTGTACATCGTTGGAAGAGTAGAATTTTGACATGGATGGCCTTGTTGGCCGAATCCCTTTAGTAAAACATTTACTTTGTGAACATTTTTCTATGTTCTTGGATTCAAGTTTGGTGTATGTTTTACTTATGGATAATCTTATTGATGTTGTCCTCAAATATGAGTTAATTGAATCATGTTTCTTAATACATGTGATTGATTCAATTAAACACGTGATTAGGTAAGAATGTGGGAAAGTTAGTTGTTTGGATGAATGCGATACTATGCACACTAACTTTACACCTAAATCACATCTCTAACAACGATTTCAGGTCTGTCCAACCTGATTAAGAGCATTGGCACGCTCCTTGTTGTATGATGGTAATGAATTACCATTTAAGAGACCTTAAATTCTCCTTGTCGTTGAGTTTTTAAGGACATTCGAGAGAACAATGATCCTAAATGAAACCACTGAAGAAAATAGAGTGAAATATCTTTGCACCACCTCCAATAATGAGCCTGAAGCTTTGATTTAGGGCCAATGGGTTGTCTCCCAAATGGAAACACACCACATGTTGCCGGCATGAAGCCTAGTAATTGAGCAGTTTACTTGCTTTGGCACGACCATTTGGGACACTTAGGTCGAACAATGATGTTATGACGCATCTTCTTACCCCCAAGTAAAGATCTTGTGCCTACAAGAACACTTTGCTAAGCCTACTCATTAGGTAAATTGATCTTCTAAATCATCCCTCGCAAAGATACGAAATCACCATTTTTCATAAGTGGATTCAAGGGAATATATGTTGACTAATCCAACCAAAATGCGGACTATATAAATACTTATGGTTTTGGTTGATGAATCGACAAACTGGTCACATGTTTGTCCACACACATTGTTGCTCAGCTAAATTGGCTTCAACTGTAAAATGCAATAATAACTTTTGTCATTGTGCCAAAGAATGAGAGATGAAGTCCATTTTCAAAGACTTTTCTAAGCTCTCGCAAGTGCAGAAGGAAATCTCTAATTAAAAATCTTTGATTCTCGCACTAATAATGTTCTTAAGATATGCATGCTGCTTCTAAATTGCAGGAGTTGTAAGTAAATGAGAGAAATTTATGAATAAATTGATGGCTTGTTTAATTAACACCTCACATATTGTTGAATACACCTTAAATTTGTTTTTTAATTAAAATTTATCATAACACATGCCACATTCTTTCTCATAACACCCTCACACCTCACACTTTCAATATACACCCATAATTTCTACCTATATTTCACACTCTTCACATGTTAATTGACCCATTCTCCATCAAGAACCAGCCACAATTCTTTTTCTTCTTCTTCCACGCCACAACAAATATTGATTAATGATTAAAGAAGCAACATTGCATGGTTATTTATCGAACCAAATGGAATTTCCATTTTTGTTTTATTTGGTGATTGATGTAACAATCACCAGCACTTGCAACCAGATTAAACCTTTCTCCATCGGAATATCCTTTTTCTTCATTGGAATCACTTTTAACTTCAATTGTGTATCCCCAAAAACATAATTGAATTGGGATACACAAATTACAAAATAGAATAACATATAAATTATAAAGTATTAAAACATATTAAAAACATGAGGAACAAAGATATAATAAATGTTCATCCAAATATTCAATAAGTTTTTTACAATGTATTGAAAAAATAAAATGCAAAATAAAAGTTACTTATTTTCTGTCTAAGTGAGAGTTGTGAGCTAAACGGGTGCCTATGCGGGTCTAGGCAGACACCTAGTCAGGTCTAGGTGCCTTTTCTTAATTTTTAAATGACTAGAGATTAATTAGGGCTGTGCCAGTAGCCAAGTGTATAGGCGAGGATTTTTAGGATAGTGGATGTCATTGACAAAGGTAGTCTATATCCGAAGATTCTTTCCGAATGTATTGAAACTTTGGTTAAGCCTAAGTTCCTTTTTGTGATTCTTTTCACAGGTGCAGTCGAACAGCAGCTTAAGTTGCTATTAGAACTGATTCCAGAATGGACTTCTGAAAAGTCAATTAACATCTGGAAGTGTCGTCAAGTGAGTTGTCTTTATAGTTAGATATACAAATTGTATGTTTTCAACTTTTAATGTATGTTATATTGAATTATGAATGTAGAACCTTGATCAAATTGTTTGATATCATTACGTGTCAATCTTCTTGCAGGATTAATAAACTGTCAAACCCGGAGTCCATACGTGCACGGCTTGAAGAAGCAAAGTGAGCTACATGCCTGGGTATTTTGAAGGTTATTGTCGAAGCAAATTTTGGGATAATGTGCAGCTTTCCCATTTCATTAGGCATTTTGTAGATGTTTTATAGTTAATAAGTAGTCATGTAAAGTAAATCTGGGTGGCCTAATCTAGTATGAAGGCTTTTGTCAAGAATGATATTTGGCAACAAAATTATTGAAATATCAATTTTCCTTTTTAAATGAATAGCAAAAATTTTCTTATGCAGGATGATTGGGATGTGCTAGTTCTTGAAGGTCATTTCTAAGCATCTTCTCCTTAACTACATTCGTTGGTAGGTCTGATGACGTTTCTCATGAAGTTAAAGCTTAATATGATATATGTTTGATTGTATCGACCTTAATCTGCTAGCACTCAGTACTTAAGCCATCACATACAAACCAATACAAAAAAGACATTCATTTAGCTAACTTGCTACTTGCTTTATTTCCTATTACATTGTTCCGAATGATAGGATGCATACTCTTAACCAACAGTTGCATCCTCTTTCTCAAGATCTATTTGGAGGACCCTGTACTTGTGTCCATTTGTATCTTGGGTTTCATCTGCTCATTACTAGTTAATATAGTTTGCTCTTGCGACCTGATAACATTTTGATCTCTATCTTTGCCCCATAAAACCATGTAGAGACCGATGGTGATAATGACTGCTCCCAGTATTCTGAGTGAGAGAAATATCAAATTAGACACCTATTTAAGTAGATTGAGTGTGTGTGTGTGTGTGTGTACATGTTGCTTGCAAGTCTGACATTACGGTGCTTCTACCTGCCAGCGTGCAGTCTTTCACCAAGGATGAAGTATGCCATAACTGCCACCAATACCGTTGCAAGGGGACTGAACATGGTCACGAAAACTGGTCCTTTTTGTTTTGTGCACCACAGTTGAATGAAGACCGTTATACCTGAGCATATAACTCCCTGTCGTTTTTTTTATCATGCAAAGTATACTGTTAATAGCTACTTAATAAATTAGAATTCTAATCGTATCATATATTTACTTACAGCATAGATGATGGACCAGAAGTCATTGTTGTATGTAATACTCCATGCTGCCCTTTTGTGTTGTATTGTTACTGTGAAAACAGCCGATTGTGCTGCCCCAATACAATTTATCCATGTGGTTAGTGACAGTTGTGCAGGATATTTCTTCAGTGTGATTGCCTACGGATAGCAGAATATTTACCGTAAATGAAATTTCTTGCAGTACAATACCATCTAGTAGTTTTACATTGATTTAATTTCTTTTTTATCATAATGTTTTTGTGCAGCCGATAATGCATGGATAGTTTGTTGTGTTGCTATGAATTAGGCGGACTCTTTGCATACCCATAAAAAGGCAGGTTTCAAGTAGATTGATAAGTGAACTGGTATATCCAATGAGTACCTGCATTATGAACCATGTGGACCATGATATACAACTTCCAATGAGAAGGATTGATCCCTTCGTCCAGTTTTCGTGAACAGAGTTACTTGTGATGTGTATTGGAGCTCCTGGTGAGCTTTGCACGGCAGGTCCTTTGTACAAGGTCATGGTCATGGCTCCAGCCAAAGATATTAAGGTTCCGAAGATTTTAGCTATTCCACGGGGATTCCTAACATCTACAGCCTCCATCCTACACGTGATGTGCATTGAAAAGTGTTGTTAAAAACAAGAGAAAGATGTATATTTGCGTTCAGGTGTTCTTGAACTTTTAACGCCCCACCTGAGTATGACTGCAATTATAAAAGTTAGGGACGGAATGGTGTTGGCGACCGATGTGACAAAGGTTGGAGACGTGTACTTCAAGCTCGCAAAATACATATTAAGGGTTAAGCTAACCCTGTTGTCATCAAATGAAAAAGGTTAGTATTTTCCTGCTTCACTCAATTCATGTTAATTGAAAGAAAAGTATTATCCTTACCCTAGCAGAGAAAGTAAAAATATCTCCAGAAACACTGCTAGTGTCAACTTTGGCCTTACTTTTCTGCAGGGAAACAGAAACGATAATTCAAATGGTAAACCCTCACAATGCTGAGACTTATTAATCGAATCTATTCAATGTTTAAATGCACTCTAATCGTTTAGTTCGTGATAGCAGGTTAGAAAATTTTACCTTTCAAGAAAATAGGCAAATGGAAACATCACTAAGCCACCTACTATATGTCGATAAGTTACGAAGACATGAGGGTTCATCCCGTGATCGAAGGATGCAGCTGTAATTAAGTAGAGAAATGTATAACCGATCTGTGCCAAAACCATGAGAATGTGCGGCTTGAATCTTGCGAAGCCCATCCTGTAACAGGTGCCACAGCTCATTAACTACAATATATATTTCTGCTACTCGTTTCCAGTTTATAATCAAAGCAATTACGCACTAAATTCATTCGTATTTGTGAATGTGGTTCTGTTCTGCTTATGCTCGCATGTTGAGAGTATCCCATTCTTTGTAAATTCTTGCTCAGACCATGATTTTTTGCCATGAAAATGACAAGCACAAGTACGGTTTTATTCTTTTTAATGTGCTAGTTTAGCTACTCTTATTATATTCCTGAAACCAGAGCCCAACATTTCTTCAACCATCTCTTTAGCAGAGCGTAGTTCAAAACAAAACCGACGGCGGCAATGTCATGTTGAGTCCTGTCAGGGCATTTCAAGCATTGCCCCTAGCTTGTTTACTAATTTCCAATAAAATTTTGTTTCTTTCTTTGGCCTAAATTAGGTTCGATTGAACTTTGTTCTGTAAGACTGAATGTTTATGGTTTTTTAATGAAGTTATTAATTGTTTTTATAATAATTAATTAACTTGTTAGATTGAGAGTGAGTTTTGACGCAACAGAAATGATGCTCCTTTGTAACAAAAAAGTCATGGGTTGGAGATGTAAAAACAGCCTTTTTGCAAAGAAAAGGTAATGCTGCGTATGATAGATATTCCTCCTCCAACCCTCGCAAAACGGCAAGTCTTGCTAGCTTTGTGTTGTCCTTCAATTAACTTGTTACATTAAATGGAAAAGGGTAAATATCATGTATTTACCCTATTGTACAAATCAGAAACATTATGTGGATATTTGTGTATTTGATATATGTATTGGAAGCAATTTAGAAATTAGCAAGGAATTAATAATGAATTTGTTTCCGTACATTGTGTTTTAATAGTGATTTAGTGACACAATATAACACGTGTCTTTGTGTGGAGAATAAGAATTGTTCTCTTCCAGCTCTTCTCTCATTAGTCATTTCCCTCCAATCGTTTACACAAACTGGACTTATTCCATCTTGCTGTTGTAAACTTCTTCCAAAGGATTCTGCAGAATTATTCTTTGGCCAACATGCACAAATACTACCGGTTATAGATTTTTGATCGAAAATAGAACTAGAGGGGCGCTTAATCCTGGTTTACATATAGCTAATTGTCTGTCTAGTATTCCTGCTGTTTGATTTTTGGTTAAAAGTTTGTGACCAATTCTATTTGTGCATATTTTCCTAATTCTATTTATGTTGCGGAAAAAAAATCCGAAGAAGTAAAACAGGAAAGAAAGGAATAGCTTTGTAGCTTCCTTTTGTTGTTGGCATCTGCATAGATAGAAATCTATTTTTTATTTTTTAAAAAAAAATAAACGATATTATCTAGGGAGGGGATGGGTAAGCCTTATTTTACAATGGGTTAGCAATAATGTGATTTAAATTTGCCTTTGGTGAAAATTGAAGCTAAGACTTCTCATTCACAAATGAAGAAAAATACCACTACACTGTAGTACTAAGTGGCTGCACAAATAGAAATTGACGTTACATCATCCAAGTTCTTGAGGTAATCGTTCCTTTTGTCTCCATCATTTGTCAGCCATTCTAATAATCCTAAGTTAAAATCATAAAATATACCCACACGTATTGTGATTGAAGTACCATTTTCCTGCTCCATACCAAAAATTGGTACATTTTTCTTGCTGGTAACGTTTTTTGTATATGATGATTTTGTAGCTCCGTCGTGCGTTTATTTACTATCTATATGGATATATCTTATATAAGTTTTATAACTCTTGTATGCACATCAGTACATCATATCATGTAGGATAGACTGATTGTGTGAGAGGCGGGCCGGTGTTGCATACGTGGAGTGTTTAGTAAAGTAATTTCTAATGGGAATTGTTATTAGCACTTCAAAAATCTCATTTGACACTCTAAATTTTCTATAATTAGAAAGAAAAATACACTTGTGAGGAGTGTAAAATGAGATTTTTGGAGTGCTAATAACAATTCATTTTCTAATTAATCGGTAATATAATTGGATGTTTAATTGTTTCAAATTAACTTTGACGAAACCAATGGAGCTTTTAGGAATTTGGTTTCTTCCCCCATTTTTACAATAAAAAGACGCTCAACATACCAAACAAAGAGCATCACAGATTGTGAGAGGCTGTGAAAAATAGGGAGGTAAAACAATGAGGCAAAGAGAGATGCTGGAATTTAGGACACCCCAACACCCATCGTCAATGGGTTCGGGGACAAACACTTGGGGTGGTGCTTCTCCTTTGTTGGCAAGAAACATACCTAAAGAGTCACTTGAACAGAAGTATCTCAGGCTCAACACGATTCGAACGCGCGATGAGATCTTCCCGGCTAAGGATGATGAGTTTGACAACCTGCCTAAGACTCCTCCGCATAAACAAGAGTGTCCTCCCACGCTGAGCAGAAGCAGAAAACAATATATAATGAAGCTTTTGTTCACACCAAAGAGGAATAAGAGAACTACTACGAGGACCATGGATACTGCTACACTGGGTTGGAATTCGAAGAAGTCGTGGTTTCCTCGAATGGATCCGAAAAAGAGGTGGCCTCAAGGTTGGTGTTGATTCCATCTTTGTCGTGCATGGCAAAGTTTGGAAGAGAAAATTGGAGAGCGGAGGCAAAGCATGCTTCGATTGGCCGGATTTACTTAAATTCTTGGTTGAGAGATTCTTGTGCTTACTAGACAGGTTATTGAATTTGATTTGCATTAAACCTATATATTTTGGTCCATAGATGTATCAAATAAATCAATGACATAAGTACCAAGTAACATATAAATGATGAACTGTATACCCTTTATTTGGCACATTTGGATAACTAAACAATTTCTGTTTTGAATAATTTTTTGTAAAGATGATCTTTAAATGAAGTTTAAGCATTTGAATGGTTCCGATTATCAAATTTCTATAATGAATAAACGTTATCTATAAGTAGGGCAATGAGCTCATCCCCAAGACAGAATGCAAATATTATTCGCTTTGAAAAACAATCTAGAAGATGTTTTTAAAAGCTGCTAAAGTTATTGCAAAGTTCATATCTTCGATAATGCGATCTATTTTTTGTTACATTAGAAGCAATCGAATGCGTAATAGATGTTAATCTTAACCAATGTGATTCCAAATCCATTATCGAAGATGAACTGTACTTGCCGCCCGTACAGCGCTCAACAATGTGATTTTTTTTAATTAATTACCTAACAATATAACATGCAGATAGCGATGATTCCAAATCTATGTTTCAACAATGATTTAGTATTATAGTAGATTTGAACGTATTTAAGTTGGCTAAAATATGTTACTTTTAAGTATCGAGTAACTTCTAAACATCGATTTTCTTATTGTTACTCCCGTAATTTATTATTGAGAAATAACCAGAAATATGATATTTCTTAGTCTTGAGATAGAAATAGGATAAACCGACTATGCACCATACACACTATGCACGGAATTGAAATTACTAAAATACCCATATATAAATACTAAAAATCATTAGCCCATTGCATCACTTTTCTCATTTGGAAGAGATGGATGTGGAGAGAGCTTTGTGAGCTTTGGGTTTCTGGGTTGAACTTAGATTTCAAAAAGAGGGAAGTCCACAGAAAGGTGAGAAGAGTGAGTTGGATTTTTGGCTGACCTCATACCTCTGATTTCGAACAAAGGGATTCGAGAGAGAGGTGAGAGGAGTGAGCTGGGTTTTGTACTATATTTTCTGTTTTGGTTAGAAAGTTTCATTTTTTCCGATGACTGAAGCTTCAACAATCATAGTAAGGTAGGGTGTTTAGTTCCAAGTTTCTACATCAATGATTTATGGAATAAATGGGTTGTTTGCAAGATGAGTTAATACTTAGAAGTTAAATTAAGGTTTGTGTTTCATGTTGGGGCCTATGGGTTGTGGAATAAACTTTACTTTTTGACGTGCTACAAAACAGGGATGGAACAATTACTGATTCAAGTGTTTAATTGCAGAAATTTGTGAAATTTTTTCCATAATGTGCATGTGGTGAGTATATGGAGTACATGACTATAACTTAATATGAGAAGCGGGGAATGTTCACTAGTTATAAGTACGTATGTTGGGCCCCAGAATTTGGCGAGTATGACCATAACCTAGTTGGCCTTGGCGAAAAACAAAATTAAGAAAAAACTTAGAGGACGTTAAATGTCATGTGTGTCCATGAAATAATGACAACGAGTATCATGTTTTCCATGTGCATGGTTAAGGGATGGTTTACATACGTAACAAGACTTTTCAAGCTGCCATGGTAACCTTATACACGTAACAATTATGTTTTAATTGTATCCACTATACCAATAAATTGCCGTTAAAGTTTCTCATTAATGCAAAAGTAGCTCGTTGCTCGATCTTCAGTTCTGTGCGTATCATGTGCATGTATTGTACATACGATGTGCATGTGGTGTGCATATAGTGTATATGGTGGTGACGCACAAGTGATGACGTCATTTTTCTAATTTCGAAAAGAAATCTCTAAGCTCTGGGTTTTTGGGTTGGCTTAGATGTATGAGCATATCATGTGCATGTCATGTTCATGTCACAGGAAATAGATGATTTTTAATGGAATTTCCAAAATCTAGGTTCAGGTCAAAGGTTTGTAAACTACAAATCTCTAAGGGATTTCCGGATAGGCCCCCACATATCCCCAAATGTCGTTAATTGCACGATGGATGTCTACAACTAAACTGACGTCGTTGCACATATTGATACATATAACAAATACGAGATTTTCTTCAAACTTAGAGGGAGAAGGCGTTTATTGATGGAAGAGAGAGAGATTGTAGCAGAAAAATGGGATCTTCAGTTTTTCATAATGGATTTTCTTCGACATCTAAAAAATTTTTGTACTACATATTGGTTTTGACCCAGAAGGGTTTTGAATGGGATTTCGAATTTGAGGAAGAAATCCCCAATCTACAACTGCAAGCACATAATGTGTTCATTTCCCAAAAGGGCCAATCAGCAAATACAAACAATCTCCAAATAAATCAAATCTTCCAACTGGGTCTTCGAGTTTGGGGAAGAAGATGATGATTTGAGGAAGAAATCCCCAATCTGCAACTGCAAGCACATAAATGTGTTCATTTCCCAAAAGGGCCAATCAACAAACACAAACAATCCCCAAATAAATAAAATCTTCCAACTAGATTTTCCCGTATCTTTTACTAATCTAAGAACATCCAATAAATATCAATTTTAGAGAGAGGAAGGAAGGGAGGGTAGAAAGAGTAGAGAGAGAAATAAAAAAAAAAAGAGGAAATAACCCATTTATATACGAGGACAATTTGGTCATTTCAAGGTGTAGGAAAAATCATATTTTTGTCCGATTGTTGTGCGTGTGCATGACGTGTGCATATTCAAAAAAATCCTATTTATATCCCAAGATTAAGAAAATGTTGTTTTTTTTTTTTTTGTATCTCTCTTTATTTAGGGCAGTATAATCAAAACATCACTCAAATAAAAAATAATAATAACTTTGCTTAAATAATCAAAATTCTTCAACAAAATGTTTTAAGATGGTTCCCCTTAAGATTAGATTTGTTCTTATCTGAGCATCGTTGTTTTTGTTTTTTATGCATCTACAACCCCAATTAGTAAAATAGAAAATTTCATTTTAATCCTTGGTAAAGATGATTTTTTGATTAAAATCATGAGTAAGATCAAAATTTAATTTTAGTCCCTTGATACATTAATAACCTCATTTATTAATTATATTTTGATTTTTTTAATTATTTCTCTTTTTCTTCCTAATTTTTAATGTATTAATTTTATTTCATTATAATTATAATTTTCATTTCATTTATTGTAATATATTTTGTTGTAAACATTTAGATAAATTAGTTTTTGTTATACAATATATTTTGATGTACTTTGTCTTCTTCATTTAGGTACATTAAATTCATTATAATACATTTTGGTACATACATTTCCGTACACACATTTCCGTACATACATTTTGATACAAACATTTAGGTACATTAATTCAATATAGTACATTTCAATACTAACATTTCAGTGCATATATTTCAGTACACACATTTAGGTACATTAATTTAATATAATACATTTCGGTGCATATATTTTGGTACATACATTTTGGTACTAACATTTAAATACATTAGTTCAATATAATATATTTATGTACACACATTTCGGTACTAATATTTAGGTACATTAATTGAGTCTTTCAAGTTTGAAGAATGTTAAATAAAATTAATAAATTAAAAAAATCTTTTTGGATAAAAAAATAAACTAAAATTTGTTTATTAATAAATTTAATAATGGAAGACATTAAATAAAATGCACATTAATTATTTTGAATTAAGGACACATTAAGGAATTATAATCAATGTGTAATCTAACACCAGGTTTATTTTAAATTTCAATATTCTTAAAGGATTAAAGTTAAAAAAAAAACCCCTTAATAAAAAGCCGAAGGAAGAACAGATTAATTAACATATTAGTAAACATGATGTAACCTTATATATAGCATTTTCTGTTCACCCAAATTTCATTGCAATGACTTTGCTTATGCATGCTCCCACAGCACAACATGATTTATGTGTTATTTCAATTTTGAATAAATTCGCTTATTTGGATGAATAAATTCATTTATTTTGAAGAATAAAATGGAGAAGCTCATCTCAAACAGAAGTGACTTGCAATATGCACCTGAATGTTACATATTAGGCCATCATCGAGGGTTGGCCAGAGGGTTCGTTTTAGCCCTCTCGCCCTCCAAGAAATTAATATTTTAATGAATAGTATAGGGTCATATTTGCCTCCGTCTCCAACCGAGGGCCAAAGAGCCATAGGGCTCGTTTTAGCCCTATCACAAAAAACCGTCTCCAGCCGAGGGCCAAACATAATTTATTATTTAAAAACTACAAATTAAATTCAAATCCAACGACTAAGTGACGTCAGCTAGCCGTTGGATTTGAAATTTTCTTTTGCTATAAATAGGGTAGATATTGAGCTATAATTAACACAACTTTGAATTCAATCCATTTCAATTCAATCTCTTTCAATTCAAGTTTGCAATGAATTCCAACTTTGGATCCTCTTCGAATTCCAACTGGGGGTCCTCATCCAATTCCAAATTGGAAGCAAAATGGGTGCAAATGAGACGAGAAAATGAGGAGTCTGATGAAGAAGTTCAAGTAAGGTGCAACAAATAAAACAAAGCAGCAGCCATGGCTTCGGCCATGGTGTGTCAACCAACTAAGGAACAACCTCAATGGGGTGGCTCTATTGCTGGTCGCTCTTACAAACCACGAAACTAAGCGATGTTGCATGCCAATCCGATAAACAACTACTTCAACCCCAACTTGGTGTACACAGAAGAGGATTTCAGACTTCGCTTCCTGATGAGGCGTCATGTTTTCGAGCGTTTACTTTGTGATTTCCAGCAGGTTAATCCATACTTTCGACAGAAGCGGGACAGAACAGGCCGCCCTGGTTTCTCACCTTATCAGAAGGTTACTGTTGCACTCCGAATGATGGCCTATGGCTCCCCAGCTGATTCGATAGATGAAACCCATGATATGTCTGAGTCTACATGCCTTGATACTCTTGAACAATTTTGTGCACAATTGTTCAAGTTTACAAAGACGAGTTCCTCCACGAGCCAAATCAAGAAGATCTGAATCGGCTCATTCGCAAAGTTGAAGACCGTGTGTTTCCGGGCATGATAGGGTCATTAGACTGCATGCATTGGGATTGGAAGAACTATCCCACTGGATGGCAAGGAGGCTTTAGCGAAAGGTCGAGAAAGCCAACTGTTGTGTTAGAGGCGATTGCCTCATATGACACATAGATCTGACATGCTTTCTTTGGAGTCTCTGGATCCCAAAATGAAATTACAGTTCTTGGGCATTCACCCCTCTTCAATAACTTGACGGAAGGTAAAACATCTCAACTTGACTACTACATCAACAATCGTCAATACAATACATGGTATTACTTGGTATATGACATCTACCTAAAGTGGGCGACACTTGTCCAAGCAATTCCAAACCTTCGGAATGATGCAGAAAAGTTGTTTACCTTACACCCCAAGAGGCATACCGGAAAGATGTTGCGAGAGCTTTCGGTATTCTACAAATACGGTGGAAGATCATTAGTGAACTGGCAAAAGGGTGGAGTCGAGAAAATTTAGACTCCATCATGATGTCTTGCATCATATTGCACAATATGATAGTGGAGGATGAGTGAGATGGGTATATTGATGGAGAGTCCGATGACGACCAAGAAAATCCAAATAGGTCAAGAAGGGCTCGTGCAAAAATATATGATGGGCCTAATTTTCCTTTCAATCCAAGAACTAATAGTATCTCTATAAATGAGTACACGAGGCTATAGAATGATACGTTCTCATGCCACAAACAAGTACCTACAACAGGATCTTGTTGCACATCTTTGGGCCAAAAGAAGCATGGAGTAGGCGTTTAAGTTTTATGTTGTTAAATGTTTTTAAAAAGATTGTTTAAGTTTCATGTTGTTAAATGTTTTTTTTTATGTTGTATAATTTGTATGTTGGTTAATGTTATTTAATGTTGTTTCATATTGTTTAGTGTTGTTTCACGTTACTTAATTTAATTTAATGTTGTATAATGGCTTCAGAAGTTATAGGAAAAAAATACAATTTAAAAAAAATACGAAACAAATTTTGTGAAATAGAAGTTATACGAAGAAAAAAAATGAAACAAATTTTGTGAAATAGAAGTTATAGGAAAAATTTTGTAAATAAAAAATAATAATAAAACTGTTAAAAAAAAAAAAATCAAATGCAACGGTTAGCTGATGTCAGCTAGCCATTGCATTTGAATTTTAGGTTAAGGATTCCTCTCGGTTATAATGATTTTTCTGGCCAGCCCTTTCAGATTCCGTGGGGCCCTCTCAGATTCCACGAGCCCTCTGGCCTAGCCCTCGGTTGGAGACGGTTTTCGAACTATTTTCGGCCCTCTGGCCCTCTGAACTCTCCGGTTGGAGATGGCCTTACCACCTGGAACTAGACCTAGGAATCTATAAAGTTTCACTATTTGAAAGCATCCCATTTACTGACTTTCATAAACTTGGCACTGACAAACCACAGCTGATCAAGCAGATCATAGGAATTGCCCGAGAATTTGGTTTTTTCCAGGTTTGCCATACTTCTCATTTCTTTTTTGGTAGTGATTTTCACACCCTTACTTTTTCCTTACGTGCTTCTCTTCTTGTTTCTGTCAGTCCTTGATTGTTCTTTGATTTATCAATCTAAAGCTAGAAAAAAGAGCATCGTCGATGGGAGAAAGAGCTTTATTTTTGTTTTTATGGGTTTTATTTGAATTAAAAAGGCTGATTTACATATCGAATATTTGATTTGCAAATGCAGTTGATTAATCATGGAGTTCCGGACAGTTTTCTGCAATGTGTCCAAGGAGTTTTTTGAGCAGCTTTCTGAAGACAAAGCAAGCCTCTATTCTGAAGATGCTAAGAAAAGTTGCAGATTAAGAAACAGTGTTGGAACCAAATTTGCGAATCCTTGTATTTGTAAAAGAACAAACAACCATGAGTAAGTCAAAGAGTCAAAGGCTTTCCTACGGTCAATTAGTAAACAATATTAAAAATCAAGCAGTAGTCAAGAGAATAAGCGTAACACAGGGATGAAGGGTGTATTTATACAAATCAAGTAGAGGACCTTTTAGGATAGTAGAACCCTTATTAAATTGATAGTAGAACCCTTTTTAAACTGGAAAATCCCATAAGATATCTAGAAAGTAGATATTGTATCCTCTTATGAATGTGATTAGTTGCGGCGCACGCCAATCTTTAGATTGTAAAGACTCCAAAATTACAGGAAACCATTCCTTGCTAGATTAGGTTTCTGTATCTTCTGGAACAAGTATGGTCAATCTTAGCGAAGTAGTCAGACTTCGCCCATTGATTTCGGAATATGATGATGATGGCATTGATGCTCCATTTATTCGACCCCACATCAGAAGCTGTTGAGTCCATAACCGAACTTCTGAGGTGTGGATATTCCGATCTCCCTTACTCATACTCCAAAAAATCATAGTCCCACAACCAGCATCGATTATGTGAGAAAGCAGATACATTACCTGGAGAGACACTTTGAGACACCCTCGTCAAGGAACAAATCGATTTCTGGACTAAAAAACCGGCTAAATATCGGTTATGTGAATCACTTCCCTAGTTAGTTCATTCACGCATTATATACACACGAACACATTTAAAATATATATATATATATACACACACACACACACACACACACTTTCTGTCTTCCGTAACATTGTCAGTTATACCGAAAACACTTGTTTTCTTAAACTACCATACATATATATTGGATGCATGATAATACAGTGCATGCATATTGTTTGTACACTTAACAATTATAATGCACTATTAGCGTATTGAAAAATAGATTGCAAATAAAGAAAATTAAATAAATAATACTGAAATATTATATAATGACTGAACTTTTCACCGAATCTTTTAAAGAGCCACTGAATAATGCACGTACATATGTATTTTGTATTATACACATCCGGTATTTACTACTATGATCACTTGATAAACTCTTCATGACATTTATTTTAAGTCACCATTGTAAGTTGTAACACAAAATTGCAAAAGATGTATTTTCTTTTTATTTCTGATCTAAAATTTCAGAGAAGTGGAAATTATTCTGTGGACGTGAGGAAGCCGGGGCTGTGTCTTCTGGATCTAATTTGCGAAGGGTTAGGACTCCAAACTGGATTTTTTGAGGGTGAACTGAGCCAAGTACAATTGATGGCTACAAATTAATACCCACCATGTCCAGACCCAAGCTTAACCTTGGGATTACCTAAACACAGTGATATTAATCTCATAACTCTTCTCCAAGAACCAGTTCATGGCCTTCAAGTTTTGAAAGATGATCAATGGATGGCTATTGAGCCTGTCCCCAATGGATTTGCGGTCAAGATTGGTCACATGTTACAGGTACTTCGCCCACACATATGTTTATCTAAGAAAATTTATGAGTTTCGTTCATCATTAGTAACGAATTTTTTTATTAGTATTGTCGAAAATGCATTGATAGCATGTTGATACCTTTTGTTGACCACGATGATATATATATAACTTATTACCGTTGACATATTAAGAATGCACACATGTTCTATAGCCATATTATATCTAGCTAGACTTGTATATACTCCTTTATATGCAAGAAGTTCATTTTTTTTATTAAAAAAAATTAGCGTGCATCAATATCTTTGAAGGTGCAGTAATAATATGTTGATACATTTGTTAACGACAATAATATATATAGCGTAATGTTAGAGATATTAAAATTTTAAATTAACCTTTGTAAACCAATTGACATGGTTATTGATGTTAGGACTATTATTTATGTATTGATTAACGTACTTATTTTTTATTTGTCACACATCATTTGATTTACAAATTTAATTTAAAAATTTGGTCTACTTAGCATTACCCATATTATTAAGGGGAATTCTAGGTAGACTAAATTTGTAGACCAAATTTAGAAACTAAATGATGTATCACCAATAAGAAATAAGCATGTTAATCAACACTTAAGTAATAATCCAATCATCAACTTTTATGTCATTTAGTTTACCTAGCATTACCCTATTATTAATGGACTAGGATTCTCTCCCCTTATCTTAACATCCTCTCCTCTCACATTCTCTATTTTGTCTTTCTCCTTCTATAAAAAAAATTAATATAAGATGTTAACGTGGCTTAATCGTAACTGTTCAAATAGAAGGGAAGGGTAAAAGAGAAAAAAAAGAAGGAAAAGAATCCTACTCCATTAAACATTTCAATAGCCCAGTCTTTGACTACATTCTCCTGCATTCTTGTTATGAACACGGGTTATCCGCACCGGGAATCTGAGCAGTGTTGACCACAGAGTTGTGACAGACAACAAGGTTTCAAGGATAACGGTCGGAAGCTTCATACATCCTTTTAGCACCTGCCATTTTGAACATGAAAAAGCACTTGTTAAGTACACAAGTAATGTTAAGTAAATTAAATTTGAAATTAAATAATGTGTTTCTAATAATAAAAAATAAGCACATTCGTTAACACTTAATAATCTACTATCAACTTTCATGTCATTTAGTTTACAAAATTTAGTCTAGACATTTAGGTAGCCTCCCTAGCATTACTCGACATGACAGTTTTTGGCTCTACATAGCTTTTACATATATAATGATTTTGGTTGCACCTACCGTTGTTTGACCGTTGTAAGCTCCAACCAACCAACGTCCATTTAGTCTAGTGTCATCTAGTTTTTAGTTTGTTGACAAAGGTCTTTGGGTTGAAATCTCATGGACGAGAGTTTGTTATTTTGACTAAGGTTGAAGTGTGATATGGTTACAATGGATCCCTTAAGCACTTTTTCTGATCTTGCCTCAATACTAATGTCATTATTTTATGCTTAATGCATCACAACCGTAGGATCTCAATGTAAAAATAAATACTCTATAAAATCTTGTTGCAAAGACAAACGTTCTTAACCACCTACAATACAAGTCCCTTGCAAACTTTAAGCCTTAATGAATGACAAATGGCACTAAATCCACCTTATCTTTCAAGTCCAAGTGCACAAGTTGGAAAGTTGGATGCATCTTTCAAGTCCTAATCTTACCAAAATTTGCTTGTGGTTTGAAGCATTTTGTACCTTCCTTTGGTGGGTGGGAGTTACTTTTTGAGCACGTAACTAATTTTATTTTATTTTATACAAATCGTGTTTGACTTTCCCATGTACTAGTATGCTTTAGAATTGCATGATGCTGAGATATGCAACTGGTCAATTCCTCTATGCTCTTATAATTGCATTTTGAAATATATCATTGTCATTATATTCTTTGAAAGTAACTTTTCCAAATACTATATCTTAGGGTTTGGAGTCTACCAATCATGCTAATTATTTCATTTAATTGTTTACTTGTTTATGTTTATGAATGAGGATCCTCTTCGGATTCTCTTTGTAAGGATCTTGGAGATTCTTAAATTTTGTTAGTTCATCGTACATCGTGTGACTATAAATCATTTTAAATATTTTTATTTAAAATTAAATATAAATAATACCTGACAAAAACTGGCCGCACAATGTATAATGATGAACAGATACGATTTGAGGATCTTCAAAATCCTCACAAAGAGAATTCGAAGAGGATCTTCATGCTATGTTTATAATCATTCAAATATATACATAACAAAACTTCATAATTTTTCAGTAGCCAAAACAATATATATGCTTTTCAAAGTATGGGGTGTTATGTTCAGTAATAAAAAAGAAACATATGACATATAAAAGAAATTAAAAGTGAATAGAAAAATAAATATTGAAATTTTTTTTTCATAGGACGAGTGTTTAGATTTATTTAGCATGCATGGTGCTGTTTTTTTTTTCCTTAATTGTTTGGCTTTTAAAAAGTTCAATTGATCTATGTAATTATGAATATCCCATTAAAACTATAAAAATTTGATTAATAATAATAAAAAAAAAATCGTAATCATCATTGGATTCTCTATCACTTGATTTGTTTGGTCCACAATGGGTCCTTTGGGAGTTTGGCAAGTTGACAAGCCTCCAAGAAAATAGAAAAAGGTGAACACACATTTTTTTTCATCTAGTTGCTCTTGCTTTTATATTTTTGGCAAATTAAACATATAAATTATATAAAAAAAAAATCATCCAAGGGCTCTCCTTTCTTTGAACTTAGGATTAATTATATTCATGTAATGGCCACTAGTGTCACATATCCATAATGTAAACATTGGATTCAAATGGACGTACCACATTCGCCGTCGATATTGACTGGAAGTGGAGAGGGAAAAGATCTCAAACTAGTACTCATGACAAGGGAGAGTCCCCTTGTTAAGATTACATTTTATTAAAAAGTTAAGCTACAAGATCTACTTGTGATGACCTTGGCTCCCAACTATGTCAAGTGAGATAAAGAAAGCAATGAAAAGGTCGCTTTTGGAATCTACAATATGTATGCAATTTGAAACTTCTAAATCAATCTTTTTTTTATAATATCGTGTTTACTTATTAGAAATAAGAAAAGTAGAGAATTAAAGAATTTAAAAATATGGAAACTAATGAATGATAATCGAATCAACTGCTCCTCCTAATTAATCCCATTCCTGATTTTGCACGTATTTAATTACTGATTTTAAGGTGGAATTTGCTTCTTCTTGTTTATTTATTTATTATTTATTATTTATTATTTTTATTTTGTTTTATTCCTTAGGTGCTAGTAAAAGGAGGGGAAAGTTAGGGTTAATTTGGAATCGTTTCCTTTCTTATACTCTTTCCATTCTGGGTAAGAAAACATAGTGCCAATTTCAATGTAACTTGTTCGGTTTATAATCCAATTGAGCAAGTTTTAAGTTCGATTAACAAGATTGTACACGAGCTCTTGGGCACCCTTCCTTATTAGTTGGTCTCTAAGGCAATGTACACATGAATTCATGGTATCATAATGATTTGCACCGGAACACTTACGATAGACCCACCGGTAACACATTCACCACTGGGCATTGACATCTTAATGCGTTGTAAACTGAAAATTGATCGATCTTTATGCTTCCCAGCAGTTATACAATCTGAATCGTTTACTAGTACCTATAAAGTAAAGACTGCTCAAGTTCTTGAGACCGGGAAAAGTATTGATGATAAAAATATCAGGGAAATAAAATTTGACTAGGAATATCCAATTCGTGAAAGCGGAAACACAACATCTTACATAGCTTGGTTTCACCACGCAACTATGTCTGAGTTTTGATGAAGGTCCGA
Source organism: Pyrus communis (assembly GCF_041283825.1). Taxonomy (NCBI): domain Eukaryota; kingdom Viridiplantae; phylum Streptophyta; class Magnoliopsida; order Rosales; family Rosaceae; genus Pyrus; species Pyrus communis. Next base: position 23,200,304 of record NC_142574.1, read on the forward strand.
CCTATGTGATGAATTATGATGATGAAGAAAAAAAGATAGAAGTCGAACTTTGACTTAAACGTGAATGTAAATACATTTGACTATAAGAACTACCGAGATCGCCTCAAATTACAATGGGTGGATAAGAGTGTATAACATCAAATATTCTATGGGATGAGAAAGCAAATAATCATTCTCCTTTGTCTCTTTGTACTCATGATTCCACTCATTCCTTTCACTATTCTTTATACATGGGAAAATGATATATCATTTGCATCACTAACTGCGCTCATTCATGCATAAGCTAGCTTAATTAGCTGGTTGACTTGATCATTCATTGAGTAGCAATTAGGGGTTGACACTTGGAACTCAAAATCGAAATTGAGATACGAACCAAACCGGATCGCACTAAACGGTATAATTTTTGTGATTTTGAAACGATTTTGGTTTGAAATTGAACCGAAAACTAAAATAATTGTTTGGTTCGGTTCTTAATATTTAGAATTGAATCGAACCGAACTGCATAACATAAAAAAAAAAATTTAATTTAATTAGCAAACTATTTGGTGAAGCCCATACATGGATTTGGATACCTGAATTTTAGCATAGTGGCTATTGATCGAGCAACATTTTTAATTTTTTTTAATTTTTAATTTTTTGGGAGAACGGAATATAACATAGACCGGGCAAAGATGCCAAAATATTACAGAAGGCCTACCCTGAGGCAAGCAGTCAACACAAACTACTGGGAAAGAGTAGTGTAAGGAGGTACAGGGAATCATGACGCTGCATCTAATGCTAAAAGCGTCCCTCCTCACACTACCTACTCATCTAGGTGGGACAGGGAAGACCGTCATTACACAAAACATTTACTAGGGAAGATGGTGGTCTGTCGACCCAAATGAGATCCGCAGCCAAGTTGGCCAATCTTGGAATCCAAGACTTTGAAACAAACCCAAAAGAGATTTCCTTGAATTTTAGTATGGTGGTTATCAATTTTAGTATTACTTATTGTAAACCGTTCTCTCACGTTTGGGGCCAAAACAAATTGAACAAACTATAAAAATAAAATATATAAAAAAAAAAGTTGAGAACCCCAAATTGAAATAGGCTTGTAAGGTAAGACAAATTTTTTAATGAGCCTATAAGTTAGGCCCAAACCGAAATCAAAACAGTTTAAAACTAAACCGAACCAAAACCGAATGATTTGGTTTCACTTCAATTTATGTTTCACCCTAAAACCGAGTCGCATCAAACCGTGACGATCTCTAGCTAGTAGCAACAAGCCTTCACACGCATCAATTCCTTGAAGAAATTAATTAATTCATAATACTTTAACTAAAAACAAGATTTAAATAAGTTAAAAAACCATGATCAATGGCCATTACATTGCTAGTGAATTAGGTCGGTAAAAACCCCTTTGGATAACCACTGATAACATAAACCCATTGGATTAAAGCGATAAAAGAATCATGTGATTTGATTAGGGGATGGAAAAAAAAATAAAAATTTCAATTGTTAATGATTGATTAAGCAAAAAAAGGAAAAGACCAAGGGAATCATTCTGCCCCTCTGTTTTCTTTGGTTTGTTTCTCTTCATGACTAGTAAATACAAATTAATTAAATATAAATCAAAGAAAATATATATAGAAATACATAAATAAAAATTGAGAGAATGATTATAAATCGATGACAACAATAATCACTGAAGATCGTACTGTTAAAACACAAATCATGGGATTCGAAAATGATGTCTTGCTGGTGCAATGCAAGAAAGGTTACTTCATAAATATGTCATGAAAACCAAGGAGCTAGCCAACACTTGGTCACACCTCCTTAAATCGAAATAAATCGTTCTATCTCTAGATTTATGGAAGCATTATCATCATCATGCTTGAATGGCACTCGATGAGCATCAAACGGCAATATTTTATTTTATTTTTATGTTTTCATTAATTACTCATGTCGCAAAATCATTTTTATGCAATCAATATTCGAGACGAAAAATCAAGCTTAAGACGTCGAGTGCATGAAATATATTGTTAACCACTTGAGCTCTAAACTTTTGATATCATACAAATCTTCTTTATGATCGAATAAGAAACTCTCATTTTGGTTACTAAATAAAAGAGTTGATTATGAGTTTTCGGAGGTATGCAACGGAAAGTAAACACAGTAATTTTGCATATGCTCGTTTCACCTGAAATAAAGATCAAATTTTTATTGTCTCTATATTGTTTTTACCTTCAAGATAGTACGTCTATATGTGTGTCTATATAGAATTCACAATTCACACATTTGATGAAGCTCAAATTTATATGTGGATTTCTTATAAAGTTTGAAATGAAGCTCAAATTCACACGCCAGAATTTGTGTATGATAAGAAGTGTGGAACAAGAAACGAGTAGAAGAAGTTCAATTTTTTTCTGTGGTAGATTACGAAGAAAGTTATTAGAAAGTTTATATTTTCACCATATTGGCATACAAACTCCAAATTAATGTGACGTGTACATGAAATGTCAAATAATAATTTGATTTCATTAAATTTTTGTAAAATGTAAATTTTGTTATTTTATTTGTAATTGTCAATAAATTGGGTCTCATGCAAGTACGTGTTAGGGCAGTTGGCAACAATAATATGTACCTTTTTTTAGTCCAGTTAGTTATTTGTTGGGTAAAAATGAAAATTAGACAAGACAGAACATGATGGGTTATGAATCACAATAGAGTGGGTTATCTAATTCATCCTTACAAACGGGTTACAAATCCGATCGCAAGGTTAGCAACGTTGAGTTCAATCTTCCATTCCTCCCTCTGTCGTCATCATCTCTCTTTGTCTCTCTCTGCAAGCGGCGTACTGGGTGGGTCATCGCTAACAGCGCCGTGTGCGGGTCCTAAGCAGCGTTGAGCGCGAGTCGTGATTGGCGATTTTCTTAACATGGGTGCAGATCGAATTTGGATTTGACGTGGTTGCATGGATTTGTAGCATGAGCAAGGGGCCGCGGGTTATGACGGCGTCGTGGGTAGACCTAGCATTTTGGACTCGACTCGTTAACCCGTTAATATTAGTATTGTGGATGAAATTTTCTTCCTCGTTCTTGGACAAAATTGCACCTACAAAATAAATAACACCTTAGGTCAAGGCCAAGAGCCTCACACGCCCACGATGAATTTGGGGGGGGGGGGCTTTGGTAGAAGAATCTCTGATGCCAAAGTTAGAATTTTGAGGGACAAGTGTTTGGAGAATTTAGAGAGTTTTGCAAGAGTGTAAAACATAGGTTTTGGAGAAAATGAGGGTGTTTATATAGGGGTGTGGGCGGCCCCTTTAGGAGGAGGAGGACCAGCCATTTGGATGAGTTTTTGGGTGAGATTCATGATTTGTTAGCTAATTAATAAATTAATTAGGTAATAAATCAATTAGTTAGCTAATTAATATAATTAGAAATGAATGATTTGGGGGTTACCTTGTGGAGAAGATTTGATGAGGATGAATGAAATAGGTTTTGAATAAATACCTATTTTGGGCACTTTTGACTTGATTGAGAGATGATTATCCACTGCTCGCGCGTAGGAGTTCCGGTGTTCCTCAAGGGTAATTTTGTCATTTTCACCCTAAAATCCACATGTCACCTCCATATTTTTCTTGATTATTTTTGGCTCCACAAATGGCCTCACACCTGTTGGGCTGCTCGTAGGAAAGGGCAGCAAGTGTAGAGATCTTCTTGCTTTAGGAAACATAAGCTTGTTTCCTATTTGGATGTAGATTCCCTCTTTAATAGGAAATTAGATCCTTCTAGGAAAGGGAAATAAATTTCTCCCAAAGCCTATTTAAGTCCACCTTAAGTGGATTATTAAATCAACTTTGGAGAGCAATTTATTTTACCCTACAAAAAAGAGAGAGAGAGCTTAGAGGATATTTGTTCCCTCTCCTCTAGCAATTTTCTACATCTTGCTCGTGCAAAATATCGTTTTTCGTTGCTTTCTTCGTCTTCTCCGCACTACACAGAGGTAAAAAAAAATTTAACTTTCCTTATCTTCTTCTTGGATAGTGCTGTCATGGGGCAACCGTCGGGGTAATGTAGCAGGTCAGCTGGCAGGGGCCAAGAGTCGGCTCGACATGGGCCGATGAGGTGTTGTGGCAAGGACCACTGCTTGAGCTACTTGGCTTGGCTAGAGCTAAGGGCATCTTGTGTGGCTAGGGCCGCGGATTGAGGCACTGGGGCGCAGTGCTAGGCGAGCCACATGACTCATGTTCTTTAGGCTATTGGACCTAATGAGGTCAGGTCGGTGATTGAGAAAAATGAGGAGGTCGCGGAGCTCATCAGTTGTTGGGATGCTGGGTATGCAGACCTCCTGCCTGCTGGTCCAAGAGAAAAAAAAAATGAGGGAAAAGCCAATATGGGTTGAGCTCCCCTATTGAGTACTGTGAATGACATTGGTTGCTTAATCCTCTTCGTCAGGAGAAATGTGGTATGCTCTCTAGAAATGAGATAAAGAGGATCAGGGCAGATACATTGGCTCTTTTGATCGCTGTCGTGGAGCCTATTATGAATGAAAGTGGAAAGAAGAGATCTTCCCCACATGTTCAAGAGATGTCGGTTGAGAAAAAACTGAAGACTTCCTCTGCTGTTCATGAGGGTTCGCTTGCTGCCGAAAGGCTTGTGATTGACATGATTTCTTTCAATAGGAAGAAAAATGAGGTTGCTAGATCTGAGCCTGTGGCACCTGCCATGTCGTGAATGGCTAATATGATTGCTGATAGGATTGCTCAGTGTAGAGGTCCTGTCATGCCACTAGTGCCAAAGTCTATACCAAGATGTCCGTTGGAAGTTAAGTTTGATTCACCTTTAGAGATGTTTGCTATTATGAAGAACGATAAGGTGGACTCTGCTGCTAGAGTGGTGCCAAGGCCCACTCCCCCTGCTGCTGAGACTAATTCGCCTACTAGGAAGGAAAAGACTGCTCGCGCGGGCAGTTGTGAGAAATCCATTAAGCTTGCTTCTAGGGAGGCTGTTGAGATCTGTGTGTTTTTGAAACCAGAAGCCATGGATTATTGTGCCAAGTTTATTGATGGCGTTAGAGAGGTTGTTTGCCCAAGTTTCTTTACGAAGCATACGATCGAGTATAGGAAGATTGCCCTAAGAGTGGGCAAACGGGTCTAAGACCCGTAAATCGAGGTAGGTAGTCACGATTCAGGATGGGGTGGTGGTATTTCCAAGATGGGCTACATCTAAATCTTTAAAGGCACATGGCCTTGAACCGGCCCGTTCGTAAAATGGAATATGAATGGATGAGATTTGCTTCCCGTATTCTTAGCTTTCTATCCCCTTCAAACTCATCATTTCCCCTAATTTCCTATATTTCCTCGATGACGTTGCCGAACCTATACCATCACCGATTCACCACCATTGTCACCCCATCACCGTCATCGCAACCACAACTCAGCCATCCCTCTCAAATCTTGATCGTTTATCTTAAACTCAGTGACTCTTCTCCCTCTCTATTCTCAGACTCCCTCTTGAATCTTGATAGCTGAGCTTCATTCCTCAGCTCATATGAAGTCGACTCAGACCACCACCATCAGCTTCTCTCAATTCCGACACCACTTAACAGTATTTGTCGAGGCCAAATCTTCAAACAAAAGGTATTCAATTTTAGGGATTTAGGAAGAGTAACTTAGGGTTTTCTAGATTTTGGGTTATTGATTTGCTATAGTGTATGAGTTCTAAATATTTAGCTTTTGTGCTATTCATGAAGATGTGATAGAGTTTTCATTTCAATTATGGAGAAGAAAATGGCTGGAGATGCATAGAGAATTGTGCAGATTATGTATTGGTTTTAGATTCAATAGACGGGACAGAGAGCAAAGAAAATATGGGTTGCAGATTGTGTGTGGAGATGCAAAGAAAGTCTATCACTGGAAAATCTGTGTTTGTTTCTTTCCATCTAATTCAATTCAAGGTTATTTATTTATTATGTTGGATTAAAGATTCATGTTCTGACCAAAAAATTAATTTTTCCATATCATTCAGTTCAAGTTAAATTTTACATCTACTTCTTTGTTGGATCAAAGGTTCATGTTCTCACTCAGCAAAGAGATAATAGATAGATATAGTAATTTATTCCAAATAATTTGTGGACCCGGCTCAAACTGGCCCGTTTGAAACGGGCTGGGTAAGGTTCGGTTCCAAATTGAGAAATTCCATTACCCATCCTGGCCCGCCTCGTGCCCACCCCTAGATTGCCCTACTTGCCATAATGCAGAAGATAACTATTCTGCCAGTTGAGTCTATACTTCTTGACCAAAATGATACCAAGGTTGCCAATGAGGTGGCAAGGGTTGTGGCAGCCGAAGCCTATTATTCTGCCGAGAAGATCAAGAGGTTGGAATCTAAGCTCGTCGCTTTGAAGGGGTTTAATATCTCTACCCCCACTTCTCTATAGCTTGAGACCACTCGCCAAGATAACGTTGACTTGAAGACTAGGCTTAACATGATCCAACTTAAGTATGAAAGTGTAGAGAAGGAGATCGGGTGTAACATACCTGCCCGCCTCGTTGTATTTTTAAACAAGTCAGGTCCGGTTGTTGTGAATTTGGGCCCGGCCAGCTCTGTGCCCACCCCTAGATTGCCCTACTTGCCATGATGCATAAGACAAATATTCTGGCAGGCGAGTCTATACTCCTTGACCAAAATGATACCAAGATTGCCAAGGAGGTGGCAAGGGCCGTGGCACCCGAAACTTATTCTTCTGCCGAGAAGAACAAAAGATTGGAATATGAGCTTGTCGTTTTGAAGGGGTCTAATATCTCTGCCCCCACTTTTCTATAGCTTGAGATCGGTCGCCAAGAGATTGTTGACTTAAAGACTAAGCTTGACGCAATCCACCTTAAGTACGAAAGTGCGGAGAAGGAGATCGGGTGTCACATACCTCATATTCAAGATCTTGAGCGTGTCGTTTCTGAGCTTCGTTCTGCTACTTATGCAAAGGATGAAGAGTTAATTGTTTTTTATAACTAAATGATCCACTTCAAGAAGGTCGTTTATAGGCTTGAAGATCAACGAAAGTTTGAACAAAGAAGTGGATGAGTTGCAGCGCGTCCGTGTTGGTCTGCTTAAGAAGATCAGGCAGCTGAAAGGTGAAAAGGCTTGGCTCGAGGCTTTACTTGTTCAAAGTCAGGTCGGGTTATGTAGATTATCTTTTTGGTAGGCCGTCTAACTTCGAGTTTGTTAGGAAAGACTTTGAAACTTTCTCTATTTCTTCAGAAGACTTACTTGCCCTTTACTTTTAAGGTTTCTATTGGTGAAGTAGTCAGAGATGTTGGTTCCTAAGCTGGAGCAACCGAGGGTGAAGCGCCTGATGATGCTGCTGTTGAGAATGTTGCGGCTGTTGAAGGTGTGGCGACTGAGTAGTCATGGAGTGTCCAAGTTGCTGAAGAGTAGTCTTCTAGGTAGTCATTAGGATTTTCTTTGTTTCCCTCGTTGCTTTTTTCTTTGCTTGAACTTCTTCGGTCTTTGCTAGTTGTTTATCAATTTTGCTAGAAAATTTAATAAACTTGATTCCTTCACTTTTCTTCATCTTCGTTTCTTTTGTTCATGCCCTAACCTTTATACTTTATAGACCAGTGGCAAATGTGCTACTTTTCTATAAGTAGACAGGCCCGCGTAGCCGACGCATCCATAGGTGTTAATGTATAACTTTGCAAAGTTGTTAGTCATAGGGTCGGCAGCTGGACACCTTACTTACAGAAACAGACAAGTCTGCATGACCACTAGGCTATTAACCTTAGCTTTCTCCAATTTCGTAGGTTACGTAGCAAGTATCACAACACTTTAGGACTTGGTGTATGTCATTTCATGCTTGGTAGAGGTGAAGTTTATCGACTACGTAGCATGTCGGCATTGAATAAAGCTTTGTATATGCACTCTAGCTTGTTTAACCTTTCACAAGAATGTGCGGTTGTATAAGTCTAGCATGGCTTTCCTGCTCAAATGGCAAGTTGTAGTAGTCTTTTGGAAACCGTAGGCTACCTTAGTGCACTCAGTAACAGCTTTAGGGTTCTAAGGCAGCCATCTGTAGGGCGTATTGCATAATGTGCTCTATCTATCTCTGAGGCCCAGTTCCCTATGGATTAGGCCAAAAGACCCAAAATTCTTCAGCTAGCTAAGCCTTTAAAAAGGCCATTGTGGCTACTTCTAGGAATCCTGGTGTAAGCTATCGTGCACTTAGTTATACTAGGGCATCCCGACTCATCCACGTCTGGATATTCGAAGTGTAAAGTTTATCTTCCTGCCTTGGAGAGCAAACCCATATGGGTGTCGGGGAATTGGTTTACCCTCTCGCATTGGAGAACAATTAGTTTATCCTATCATACTAGAGAGCAAACCCAGTTGGATGTCGAGGAATTGGTTTACCCCTTTCGCATTGGAGAGTATGGTTGGTCCTTCGGGGGGGGGGGCGCAATTCTTGCGATGAGTCTCTAAGAAGGGCGCGGTCTTCTTTTAAAGTGCACGAGTGATTAGTTGTTGTAAGCATGCAGCCGAGCTAAGTTGTAGATTACTTCTGAATTCCTTATTGAAAACCGAGTGAAACGAACGAGAACTTAGTTGTAAGGTAGGAATTGCATAACAACTGGATTATCATTGGCTTGTGAGGTGGTGCCCATCAAGTTGCTTGAGTCTTCGGGCTTTGATGTAGCGGAATGTCACACATGGTACTTCCTCAGATTGTAGGCGTTCCATTTCTTTTCGATCTCTTTATCGTTCATGGTAACGAAGGTGTAATTTCCTTTGTTGCTTACCCTGTTGATCTTGTACGGACCTCTCCAGATGAGATTCATCTTTTTGGAGCTTTCTCTGTTAGCATTGATGAAGGTTTTCCTTAAGATTAGATCTCCGGGCTGGAACTGCCGAATCTTGGCCCTTTTGTTGAAGCTGGAGATGAGTTGATGTTGGTAGGCTGCGATGCGGGTGATGGTCTGCTTGCGTTTCTCTTCTGCCAGATCTAAGCTTGTGGTCATCTCCTTACTGTTTTACTCGATGTTTGGCAGTTGAATGCTGATACTTGGCACGATGACATTGGGATGAACGATTACTTTTGAACCAAATTCCTAAGAGAGAGGAATCTCACTGGTGGTTCTTCGTCTGGTGGTGTGATACGCCTATAAACATTCGGGAAGTTCATATGGTCATTTTCTTTTCTTGTCAGATAAGGACTTCTTGAGGCAATCGAGGATCGTCTTATAGGATACTTCGGTTTACCCATTGCCTTGAGGATATCTCGGTGTGGACATGTGCTGCTTGATGCCATACTTTTGGAAGAACTTCGCCAAATCTTTGCCTACGAATTGCAGGGTGTTGTTTGTGACGATGGATTGAGGGATGCCAAATCAACAAATGATGTTCCTTCATATTAAGCGCTTTATGTATGTCTGTGTCATGGTAGTCATGGGCTCTGTTTCTACCTATTTGGTGAAGTAATTGGTTGTCACGATCCTCATACCTTTGCCCTTAGTAGCGAGTGACATTGGCCTAACCAGGTTAATTGCCCACTACATGAATGGCCAATGACTTATCTGTGGGTGTAAAATTTGTTGGTAGGCAGTGCTGGTATCGGTTTGTAGCGTTGGCAGCAGTTGTACTTTTGTACTAACTCATTAGCATCTTGGTGCATGGTAAGCCAGTAATAGCTTACGTTTAGAACCTTCTATGCTAAGAATTGGCCTCCAGAGTGATTTCCACAAACGCCTTTGTGGATTGAGCTTAGAACCTTTGGGTCGTCGGGAAGCGCTAGGCAGCGGAGATGTGGTCCAGTGTAGGATCTTCGAACGAGAATGTCGTTCCACATGTAGTAGCGTGCTGCCTTTATTTGGAGCTTTCTAAACTTCAATATTTCCATAAGGAATGTGTTATTGACCAGGTAGTCTTTAATGGAAACTTGCTAGTTTGGAGTTGTAATAACCTATGACACCTCGATTGCTGGCTCTGCCTCTATGCTTGGCTTGTCTAGATACTCCACTGGAATAGAGCGTTTGAGTTGGTGGTCGAGGGCGAAGCCTAGGACGACTAGTGCGTCCACGTAAGCGTTGTCTGCCAGTGGAACTTGAGTGAGGGTGTAAGTCTGAAACACCTAAAGTAGTCTGGCTAGTGATTAGTTGGGAATCAGGATAAATTGTGAGCTTTTTCACCGCCAAGTCTTTTTCCATTTGAAGGCTTGCAAGTAGGGCTTTATATTCTGCTTTGTTGTTGGATGCTTTGAAGCCTAGAGTGATTGCCTGCTTAGGCATTGAATCGTCTGGGGGTGACAAATACCACGTCTGCTCCTAAACATTTGTAGTTAGATGGGCTGTCGACATGCAAATACCAAAAGTCTCCATTGGGCGGAGTAGGTGCGACTAGGGCGTGTTCGACTACCTCGAGGGCGTCGTTGGGCTGCTCTGTTGAGTCACCTAGGCTAGGTGTGAAGGTGCAGTAGAAAGCCATGGAGCCGTCGTTAGGTCACCCTGTTGCGTTGTGAATGCATGGTAGGGGGCCATAGAGCTGGGGCTATGTTACATGCAGCAAGAGATGCTCAACTGCTGGTATTGGGCCACTCTAGGGTTGAATTATGGAGCAAGGTTCGGTTGGGTCGTGTGACACATAGTAGGAGGTGGTGTTCAACTGCTGATACATGTTACTCTTATGTAGAATCTTTTGGGGCGATGAGGATAAAACTTGCTTTCGAGTGTGTCCTTATAGTGTTCGTTTGCCCTTAATGCACCTTTGGCCCTAGTTGTTGCGTTATTTAGAAAATTTTGCATCCGCTAGTATCTATACCTTTATCGTCACAAGTCTGGATTGGGCGGAATAGTGCATCATGAGGATGACTGCGTGCGTCTGAAAGTAAAACTTGAGCTTCCGGGTTGCAACAACTATTGCCAAAGTTAGCTTTTGAATTTCTGGTAGCATCAAAGAGAACTTTTGAACTGTGGAATATAAATAGTTGAGCCATACAGATAGTTGAGCCCCTAGCTTTTTTTGTATGATGGTAGAGCTTATTGCTGCTTCAAATATCGTCAAACATGCGAATAGGTCCTCCGCTGCTTCCAGTTTAGATAGTAGAGAGGTGATGTCATGTTCTCTTTCCAAATGCATGCTTCTTTGTCAGAGCGAAATAGTCTACCAGAGTTAGATCTTTTTTCATAATCAATTTTTCGAACAGTGGGTGGTCTGCTGGAAGTCATTTTGGAATACTGCTCTAGCTATCGAGTCATTGCATTAAATTATCTTTGCCTTCTCTGTTTTGAATCTCTTCACATAGTCGTGAAGTGACTCATTTGGGTTTTTTTGATGTTGAACAAGTGGTCGGACTTTGTTTTGATCGAGTGATAGGATGAATATTCTTTGGTAAAAACCAAAGAAAATTCGTTGAAACTCCAAATGGATTGTGGCGGCAGGGTGTAAAACCAATTTTGTGCCTCGCCTTGTAAAGTGGTGGTGAATATCTTGCATATGAGATCGTCGTCGTTTCAATGGAGGATCATTACACTTCGGTATTGTTTTAGGTGTCTCTCTGGGTCTCCATCCCTTTTGAAGGATGTGAAATGTGGCATGCTAAACTTGCATGGAGGCTTTGCTTGTTCGATCTTGTCCGTGAAAGGTGACCTGCTTATGTTGGTCATGTTTCATCGTAGTGCCTCGTTAGTGAACTTGTTACGTTGGAAATTACGTAATCGCTTGGTTAGGAGTCTTTCTACTTCTTCCTGAGTTTGCCTTTGTTGAGGTAATGAAGCTCTTGGCTGCCCTTGGTCATGACCTACTGATCTAGGATACTCTTCTACGTGCTCGACTTGTCTATGTCGCGGCTACGGTGCATGTGGTTTGTTCTTAGCAGGCGAGGGAATTATTCGCAGAATGCTAGTTGAGCTTGAGCCGGACTGAGTGACTACTTCTTTCCTTCCTTCATGCTGCCTGCTCCGATGTAAGGTGGAAAATGCTCATTACAGGCTTAGCCACGAATGAACACTTCGCTTGGAAGGTTGCTCATGTTGACTATGATAGTGTGGCCCTAACCGTGAATGTATGCTTGTTCGTGGCCCTAGTCGAGAGTGCACGCTCCTCCGCACGCTAAGATAGGAGTATATGCTATCTCGGGGGCCCAATCAGGAGTGTACACTGCTCGAACGCTTGGTTCGTGGTTGGTTAAGTGACTGCTTCCTGGATGCTATTGGAAAGGTTCTTCGTCTACCCTTTCCCTACTTCAGGATACCTCGTCTAAGGCATGTTGCAAAAGCTGATTCACAAGGTCATCTGCTGTGCGAGGACGCTCATCAATTCTATGACTTGTCGAGACAAGTATTGTTCTCCATTTGGGTTAGAAGAGCTTGGAATGAATGCATCTCCTTGAGCAGTAGAAGTGTGGTAGACTCCGAGAGCAAGATTTGAGTTGGGACATTCAAATATGTGGAGAAATATGGTGAAAATGCCCCCGGTTTGATCGTAGGCCCATAAATTTGAAGTCGGGATGGTTGAACCAATCTTAGACCGATTTAGGCTACTTGGAAGGTCGTAGAAGCAGGCTGGACCACGAAAGTGGGCTGCTCAGTGTGTAGCCTATGCGGGTGCGAGGCTTAGGTTCGGCTTGGCAACGCATTGGGTTTGGACGGCACGGGTCGGCTCGGCTAAGGCTTGGGCTCTTGAAGGTTGAAGTGGCATGGCTTGAGCCATGGGTTTTGCCAAAGATGGTTGCCGTGGTGGTTGCCATGGTGGTGCCTCGTGGGGGTGCCGCTCTGCTCACTGCTATGTTGAGCCTTGTAAATCACCACGATCCTAGTCCTTGAACGTTGGAATTTCCGTTTGTCGAAGTTTTCGAATCCCTTGCCATTGTACTTTTCTTTTACGTTTTATCAAAGAATTTTTAGAAATAAAAATTCTAAGAATAAGAACGTACAAAAAATCTACAAATAAACAAAGAAACACAAAACCTTAGATGCGAGAGTCTTTTATGAGCGTGTGACTCAACTCTCAATGAAAGCATCAATTTGTGGATGCAAATTTCTTCCTCCTTGTTCTTGGACAAAATTGCACCTACATAACAAATAACATCTTAGGTCAAAGCCAAGAGCCTCACACGCCCATGATGAATGGGAAGGGCTTTGGCCAAAGAACCTCTGATGCCAAAGTTAGAATTTTGAGGGAAAAATGTTTGGAGAATTTAGAGAATTTTGTAAGAGTGTAGAACTTAGGTTTTGGAGAAAATAAGGGTGTTTATATAGGGAGTGTGGCTGGCCCCTTTGGGAGGAGGAGGACCGGCCACTTGGATGGCTTTTTGAGTGAGATTCATGATTTGTTCGCTAATTAATAAATTAATTAGGTAATAAATCAATTAGCTAATTAATATAATTAGAAATGAATGATTTGGGGGTTACCTTGTGGAGAAGATTTGATGAGGATGGATGAAATAAGTTTTGAATAAATACCTATTTTGGGTACTTTTGACTTGATTGAGGGATGATTGTTCACTGCTCGCGCGAAGGAGTTCTAGTGTTCCTTGGAGTAATTTTGTCCTTTTTACCAAAAAATCCACATGTCACCTCCATATTCTTCTTGATTATTTTTGGCTCCATAAGTATTGAGGTGGATGCTTAACGGGTTGGGTCGCTAACGGGTGAACCTGTTAAATAATAGGTCACTTTAGTATAACCCGCTAGACCCGTTAACATCCATTAGTTGAGGATGTTTGAGTAATTTCAATAAAGTCTTAACAACAAAAAATAAACTCTACGCTGGCTCGTTTTGCACTATGCCACTCGTTCTCAGCTTTTGGTTCTCTACCTTCTCGTCCCTTTATTTCTGGGCCTCTGGCTCCTTCTCGCTTTTTAGTCTCTCTCGAATCTTCTATTTTTTCTCCATTTTGAAGTTTTTTTTTGCTATACCATTTATGTGAATGAAATTTAGACTTAATTAATATTCTTTCTTTCTAAACTGTAAGTAATATAAACTGAAATATAAACTTCTGCTTGTTTAATTGCATTCAGCCTTATGCCTCTGCTTACTCTGCATGCTTCTCATTTAATGTTTTACTCTTGCTTAAACAGTACTACAAGTCTACAATCTCCGCATCTATACTTGATTAACAAAGACATGATTAGTTGCTTTACATGTTCATCCAAATTATCTTCCTGTAGAAATTTTGTACTTATAATCTCATTTATCCTTGTAGGTTTACATATCCAAGTCAACACCCTTTTAGATATGCACACCTTTTACTATATATTCAAGTCAATACTTTTTTCACTAGATATCCAAGTCAACACCCTTTTATACATCCTTGTAGTTAATATGTGTAATTGTATTGGAATGCACAAAAAAAAAAAAATGTTAACGGGTGATCTATTAGATTAACAGGTTGGGTTTAGATGACTCGTTAGCTTAAAGGGTTGGGTTTGGATGACCTGTTAGCTTAACGGGTCGGATTGAACCCCAACCCAAATCTGATAAACTCAACTTGTTTACAGGTCTAGTCGTGGGTAATGTGTGACATCCCACATCGCCCAGGGGAGTGATCCTTATATGTATATTCTCATCCCTACCTAGCACGAGGCCTTTTGGGAGCTCACTGGCTTCGGGTTCCGTAGGAACTCCGAAGTTAAGCGAGAAGGGGGCTAAAGCAATCCCATGATGGGTGACCCACTGGGAAGTTCTCGTGTGAGTTCCCATTAACAAAACCGTGAGAGCGTGGTTGGGGCCCAAAGCGGACAATATCGTGCTACGGTGGTGGAGCCGGCCCGGGAAGTGATCTGCCCCGGGCCGGGATGTGAAATAATGGGTCGTGACAGCATCGTGGATTGTAGGTGATTAAATCAGGTGGATCGTTGGTTTGCTAGGTTAGTGGCGGTTAAGACTGTTTTCAATCCAATCTTAACAAGTTGAGTTTGTCTACACCAAACAACAGAAGAAAAGTCCAACCCACCGAATCCAATCTTAACCTAACTAGTCCAAAATATGAAATCCCATCTCGTCTGGCTCACCAAACGTGCCCTTAGTGTAAATATATCTTGGTATATAAGAAATATTGTATTGTAAAAAATTAGTAAATTAGACTTCTCAAATGAATTTGAAGGAAGTTAAAGTTCCGCTATAAAACCAATTGGCAATATATGGAGGAGCCTAACTACTTATATGCATATGCAATGTCCCTTATTTTTCTCGATGTGGGTTTCACCCTCAACATGCACTCTCATGTATGGCGAATATTCAAACCTAACACATGGATAACATAGATCGAGTGACAAGGAGCACGAGTGGTGGTTGTTGGGCTTCACATAGGACAACCTGCTCTGATATCATGACAAAAGTTGAAGTTCCACTATAAAACCAATTGGCAATATAGGAAATAGTCCAACTACTTATAAGCATATGCTAATGTCTAAAATTGAATATCTTTAAAAGCAAAAGGATTGAGTCATTGAGTCACTTGGTTTGTTAGGCCCTAAGTTATCGCCCAACTTATCGTGTGCTAAGGTTGGGCATGCTAAAACACATTCGGTCGCTATATTTTTCACATAACTTTTTATTAACGATTTTATGGGTGCAATTTATGGCTAAGTCATGCAGCCAAACGGTAGGATAACCATAATTAAATACTGAAGGCGTGATTTATGTAAGTAGAACTTAAAACATCCAACTTATAAATGAAGATGAATACTAGCAAACTATAAGCTTATTGACTTTTCTCAAAAAGTTAGAAAGAATATCGAATTGGAATCTCCGATTGATCGAAAAAAAGTATTACGAAGAAACTTTGACCGCTAAACTCTTTATAGACTCTTCACCACCTTATGTTTTTGGCATAATATTTTATAATAATGATAAGGGAATTGTGCCAAAAACATGAGATGTTAGAGAGAGTCCGGAGAGTCCCATTTATGAAAGTCAACATCTCTCATGTAAGAAAGGGAACATTGGAAAATGAGGGCGGTGTAGTATGTCCCAACTTTGGGGCAATAAAATCATTGTGAAAAATGAGTAGGGGGAGAGGGATAAGTGCATTGGATTTTGTTGTTTGGTTTGGGAAAGAGGTGGGGATTGTACCCTTGATAATTGAGGGCAAGATAAGGATCAATTTCCTCACATGGACATCATGTTGTTTGCCATCAAAGGACACTACCTAGAAAGTGTACTCATAGCCCCCAAATTTGAAGATTTAATTTGATCTCAATATATATAAATAAACTCCCCAATTCCTCAGCACTCTTCTCTCCCTCCTAGGCCTTGAGCCACTATTTTTCCTGAACATTTCCCATCTTTTCACTCTCAAAACGCAAAGGTGGTACGTGCTAAAGTGCGCAGGATGCGCAGAGTAGGAACACGAAAGTGTTTTTAGTGGCGACCGGTCAGTGAGCACCCAGGGATGCGTGCTGTAGATAATCCGGCGCACTATATACAAACGACGGTGCACGTTTAGGGAAGAAAAGCTAAAATGAACAGCGTGCGAAGGTAAACACCTTATATTAAACAAGTCGCAATTCGCACCAAAAGTGCCTTCTTTTCTCATTGTCTCTCTGAAAGAAAAGAAAGCCATTGAAGCTTCTCTCTCTCTCTCTCTCTCTCTCTACTTTTTCACTCTCTAGAAAAAGCGGAAAAGCTGCATTGTCGTTAAAAATGGCTGCCAATTCAGCTCAAAGCTTTGAAATTTGCTACACTTTATACATTTCGCAGCTAAAGCTTCCTGCTTTCGGAGCTACTCCTATCTCTCTCTCTCTCTCTCTCTTTTCAGCGAGCTTCTGCTGAACTCTCAGAGATCTTCATCTGAAACTTTCTGTGTGAACAAATCCGAACGGTTCATCCGAACAATTCCCTCTCTTTTCAGCAAGCTGCTGAACTCTCAGATCTTCATCTGAAACTTTCTGTGTGAACAAATCCGAACGGTTCATCCGAACAATTCCCAGAAATTATATTTTCAAAATTTCGCACCTTTTTTGTTGTTGCTGTGAGAGATCCATGTCGTCGGATATACGCTAGGGTTCAAATCGATCGCGTTTCGAGTTAAAGTTTCGTCAGGAAGCTGCGGGGGGAGTTTTCAATTTCTCTAATTTTTTTTGTTCGATTTTATTTTGTAGCACTTTTTCCGTACAAGTTCATGGCTGATTGCAGAGGCTGCAACGATACCTCTGACTCTGTAGTTATAGGGTTTGGGATTGCGAGTCTGTGAGGAGAATTGAGGAAAGCGTGGTGTATTGGCCGCGGAGCGCGGAGGTTACGGTTAAAGAGTTAGGGGGATGGGACCGGATCGGTTGCTGTTAGCGGCGGTAGGACCTCCGTTAAAGCGGCGAGCGGGCTTACGGAGGAAGCAGGCGGGTAGAGGGTCGTATAGGGGAAGTTAGAGCACCAAGTTAGGCGCCACAATTGAAATTTTGGGTTGGGGATTTGTTTGTTTGGGTGTTTGTTGTTTAGAGGGTGATTAGGAAAACAAAAATAAAGCTTTGGGGGAGGAGATGGGGACTGACTTGCACAATATTCTGAGAAGCCTCTGCTTCAATACGGAGTGGAACTACGCCGTTTCCTGGAAACTCAAGCACCGAGCTCGAATGTGAGTTTTTGTACTTGTTTTCCTGTTACTGATGTACTTTTATTTCACTTGTAATTGTTTGTGTGTGTTAGTATGTGTTATATGGTTCTTGAATTAAACCCCTTTTGCCTCTGTTCTTTTTGGTTGAGAGTAAGTGAATTAATCTCAACCCGAAAGGCGAAAACAAAAAATAGTAGTGAAAGAAAGTAATGTTGGAGGAGAAGTAGTACCCAAGTCATTATTTTCTCTCATATCTGGTCTTCAGTATAAAAGAGTACGAATCTCGCTATTCATTTCGGCATGTAATAATCGAATTAGAATTGTGGGTACTGAGAAAATTTCCCTTTTAATGAATTATACACGCAGTTGTGCATCCCTCGTAATATTTTGACATGGGGTGTGCTGCATTATGCAGGGTGCTGACTTGTGAGGATGCTTACTTTGACAACTGTGAGCAACATGATTCTTCCGAGATTAGGTGCTTCAGTAAGACTCTGGATAAATTGCATGATAGCCATTATTCACACGATCCCCTCGGGCTAGCTGTGGCAAAAATGTCGTGCCACGTATATAATCTGGGGGAAGGGTAATTACTCTTGTCACTTTCTAGTTATCATAATGCTTATTGTCAGAGTTTTGGTTGAAGAACTGTAAATTCAATAACTGGTGCCAGTATTTTTGTAAAACTTATTTAGTCTCACCTTTTGTCTTTCCTGTTAACATCTATCTAATTATGGTAGCTGATAGCCTGGGAGCATGGAAAAAACAAAAGGAAAAGAATAAAAACTTTTTAGTTTGCATTAATTCTTTCCTTTATTCTTTACCTTCAGGATTGTTGGACAGGTGGCGGTTACTGGGGAGCATCAATGGATTTATGCTGATGATCTTGTTAAGAATAACTGTTCACCATTGCAGGTAAATGGTTTAATACTTTGCAGTAATAGTACTGATTAGCATAGTTTTACTTTGAAGGGTGTTATCGATTCATCGTTGCAGCCATTTATTGTTATCAATTTTATGTTTTGGGTGTTTTCAGTACTGTGATGGGTGGCAAAGTCAATTTTCAGCTGGCATAAGGGTATGCCGTTCTCTGTCCGTCTCTCTCTCATCTCTCTGTTTGATTTTGTTTGAAGTTGTGATAACTGATGAGATACTACACTTGTTAATTAATGTTATTTCTTCAGGGCCTATTCATAATAAGAGAAAATGTGGAAATTATGTCATTGCCTGCAATATGTTTTATTTGCTTATTAGTTTGACATAGGTATCTGTTTACTCTCATAGAAACATTTTTCTCCGTCCATTGACCAGAATGATAATATTCATAAGTAGTACATTTTGCGCTCATCAAATATCCCCAAACTTACTTTTTGCTAGTCCTCAAGCAAAAGGTTTTTTTTTTTTTTTTTTTTTTTTGGGGTTAGGTAAGAAATGGAATTTTAAATTTCCATAACTGTACAGGACCGGTAGCTGATGGCTGGTTAGATGTGAATGCAAGTTTGTTTGGATTTTTGACACTCTCACTAACAAGTTTTTTTTCTCTTATATAAGCATTATACTTTAATATGATTATGATTTCTAAGATATTTTGGATGTCATGCTAATTTAAACTATTTACAATTTCCTGTAGACGATTGTTGTTGTGGCTGTTGTTCCGCATGGAGTTATACAGCTTGGTTCTTTGAATAAAGTAAGTTCTTTAGTTTTGGTGAATAACTTAACCGTTCTAGTCCACGGGATAGCATGTGCTTATTTCTTGATTCTGTTGAGTGTTATAGCTATCAAGATGTTACGATTCTAGTCCATGCAACTCTGTTATTTAATTCTGTGGTGACTATACAAATACGGGATTTATGCTTTCAAGTTATATGTATTTCAAATGTATACTCATTTTCCCTTACCTTTGTTTGAGAGGTGCAGGTAGCTGAAAATGTGAAGCTGATATCTCAAATCACAGATGCTTTTAAGACTCTTCAAGATTTCCCAATAGACCATATCCCTAATCCAAAGCAATATAGCATAAACAGTTCAGTATGCTCGGTAACTCTCTCTCTCTCTCTCTCTCTCTCTCTCTCTCTCTCTCTGTGCGCATGTGGCAACCTGTGGTTTATATGTGTATATAAGTGAAGCACTTTATTTTTTAATTTTCTTGTGAAACAGATAGATAAGGTCACTGACGCCTGGTATTCTTTTTTTTCTTTTTTGCCTCAGACAAATATATCTCTGGAACGTTTGGCTTCAGGGGTTCTTCCTGATTGCGTAAATAATTTAGATACAGCCACAAACAGAGAAAGCTCCGATATTTGGTCGTCCATTTTCCCACATCTTGGGAAAGATAATGATGGTTCGTACATTTCTTCTCTGACCGAAAATTGTCTGAAAGAGGAAGTTGAACTGGCTAATAAGCATGGAGGACTTGAGTCATCCAACTTCAGGTGTGTTGAGATTGGCAAACTGCCTCAGTCAAAATCAAGCGCTCTCAGTATGGAGCATCGCAAACTAGTAGGTGTAGAATTACTTGATAGCAGGAAGTGTAAAGGGGAGAGTAGTGGCTGCAAAGATACTGGAATGGCCTCGATGATCTATGCCCATCCATTATCACATGATCCTGTTAAAGACGTCGTAAATTTATGTGATTTTGCAGACTTACCTACAACATTTCTCGACTCTACTGCACATGAAAGGATTAATGCGGACAGGGTAGATCTTCACCAGAATGAGGTGTTGCATGTAAGTGAACCCTCAGTTGTTAAGTTTCAGAAGGGCCTGGAAAACCTGGAGTTTCAAACTGAATCAGGTCACATGGACACATCTAGTACATCAATGGCCTTCCCTGCTGGCTGTGAGCTGCATGAAGCACTTGGACCAGCTTTTCTGAATCAGGGTAACTATTTTGATTGGGTAGCGGGGAAGAATGGAGATAGAATTACTCCTGAGATACCTGAGGGGATGAACACTAGCCAGTTGACATCCGATTCTTGTCAAGAGCATCTTCTTGAAGCAGTAGTGGCTAATGTTTGCCAAAGTGGCAGTCTTGTTAAAAATGAAAAATCATTCTGTAAATCAATGCAGTCCCTTTTGACAACTGAAAAATATCCAGAGCCTTCTGGCCGTATTACCCATACAATTGATTCTGAAAATTTTTCTATTGATCAGCCTTCTCTTACTGGAGAGGACATGCAGCAATGCTTGAGCTCATCAGGGGTTTGCGGGGTGATATCTCCAAAATGGTTTTCATCACCTTGTCCTAGTGCTTGTAGTGAGCAGCCGGAGAGGTCTTCTGGACTGTCCAAAAATAGCAAGAAGAGGGCAAGACCTGGTGAAAGTTCTAGACCTAGGCCAAGGGACCGGCAATTGATCCAAGATCGTATTAAGGAACTGCGGGAGCTAATACCTACTGGAGCAAAGGTGGCTTTCCAAACTGTTTTCTAGTTTTGGGCCTTGTAAAAGAAGTTTGTTATTCATTCTATATGTGCTAAAAGTTTCATGTTAACTGTACAGTGCAGTATTGATTCACTGCTGGAGCGCACAATCAAGCACATGCTCTTTCTACAAAGCGTCACTAAGCATGCTGACAAACTAAATAAATGTGCTGATGCAAAGGTAAATGTTTTGGTTGTAAGTATATTATGGCCCGGGATTATTTGTCAAATTTCAACCTTCATTTTTAGTTTACCAAGCATCACCAAGAATATATAATGTTTATTGAGATAGTTTATTATCTACTTAATCATAATGCTTAATTCACAGTTGTGTCCGAAGGAAGCAAGCATGCTAGGATCCTCCAATTATGAACGTGGATCAAGCTGGGCAGTGGAGGTGGGTGGCAATCTGAAAGTTTGTTCAATAATAGTGGAGAATCTCAACAAGAATGGACAGATGGTTGTAGAGGTATAAATACTTCTTAGCGAGTGTTTCTGTCCTTATTATACATGAACTCCGGAGATGTGCTTGATCGTGTCTAGTTCAGTCTGATGATGAAGCTTATTGATTTGTATCATTTTCCGATATGATTTTGTTTGTCTTTACCGAATTCTCAGTACTAAAAGAATTCTTCCCCATGCAGCTGATGTGTGAAGAATGCAGTCATTTTCTAGAGATAGCTGAGGCTATCAGGTGCTCAGGTCTGACAATCTTAAAAGGTGTGACGGAAGCCCGTGGTGACAAGACATGGATATGTTTTGTGGTTGAGGTAAGATCCGTATGGAATAACGCTTAAAATGTTTGACATTTCTAAAATGGATTTCCTTATTGACTTATCTATGAAAACAAGCATTTGCTAAACTTGCTAGTATCCATCCCTGTGGGACCTGCATGTTGAGCGTAGAATTTAAGAGCTAGTCTGCTTGCGTCTGGTGTTTTCTGTCAGGAGACTCATGACCTAATTTTGAATTCCAAATTACTCCAGGGGCAAAACAACAGAAGCATACACAGAATGGATATCTTATGGTCTCTTGTTCAGATATTACAGCCCAAGAATCCTACGCAACAGCTATAACCTTGTCTCGCTCGTGGAGTGTCTCTGTAGGTTATTTTGTAAATTATTGTGAGTCATTTGTGATTTCCGATTGGAATTTACGGTTTTCTTTTCTTCATTTGGTTTGAACACACCTTTTAATTGAAAAGAACAAGAGTGAATAGCCCTGGGAGCAATTTCCCTCCTTTACTTTGTAGCGTGTGAAGGTGCCATTTATTATTTTCCCTCTCTTCTGTTGCAACTGCTGTGTCACTTGTACCACTTTGAATTTAAGATGAATATATTCATTTCTACTTTTGGATTCGATTTTTGGCAATTGTTATTACAACACCAAAAAGTCAGGAATTTTGTAAAATATTTTTTTTTTTGGAACGTCAATAGCAACTTCCAATCTAATAGAGTAGATTAACCGAGTTAAACTAAAATGATCTAAACTTGCAAGCCCAGATTATAGATTTCGTTCACTACTACTAGCTCCATTCCACATGAAGCGAGCCCTAAACAACCCGGTCCAACCCCCGTAGGCGTCCTTATAAGCTACTGGTGACCTTGGGTGGCAGGAAATGGTTTTTGGGGCAGTACATTGGGTTTTCAGGAGTACTATGGCCGCTGTATGGTTGGCATGCACATACGGAACGGCTATATGGTTGGCAAGCACGGAGCAACTGTGTTAAGTTTGATGAATGTTTGCAGGATGGTGGTGATAAAGAGGATACTCCTCATACAACTCATACAACCTCTTCAAAGTTCAAAAAAATCAGATGATGCTGCAAGCATTCATTTTTGTTTCGTCACCCATGAACTTGTGTAGACGTAACAAAATGAGACGATACTGCAAACATTCATTTTTGTTTTATCACCCATGAACTTGCGTAAACGTAACAGATAACTCTCCATCATGGAAGAGACGAAGAATCTTTAATATTTGGTTGAAGTTATTGGAGCCTTATCCTTTGCCAATGCTTTTCCTTATATAGTGCTCCACCAAACCCTAGCTATTCACTCATCCTTTCCAAAATCTTCATTTTGCGGTTACAATGACAAAGCTCTCACATCCACATGATTTTCACGTGACCAATATGCCCATAGTTATGCTCAAGCATTTTGCGCTGCAAATCAATATGGGCTATCTCCTAACTTAATTGGGGCACACATTTTTTGACATACATTTTTACACACATTTTGTAGAGTTCACTTCGTAATGTACTTCAATGATTCAACCATCTATAGTGCATGTTAGAGAGATTGGTCCGCATGTCCTGATGAACTGCTAGAAATGTACCCGCGGCCGTGCTGTGATATGGATTAAAACTATTACAGCATGCAATACTGCTGGTAAGTTGTAAGTTGTGTTCTGGTAGGGAGTCTTGTAGGGGCTGTGTCCATTGGGTAGTTGGAAGTTGGATCACGTGATAACTCAAGATTCAAGAATAAACGTCTGTGTGTGTATGTCCTTTATGGTTGTTGCTCACACTTAGTCATCAAATGTTGTTTTATGCTCGAAATGGTTGTCATCTCTCTTGTATATTTCGCTCGCTATTCTGCTTTATTGATCTTCTACTTTGTGCCTAGGGTTATTATAATTGACATATATGTGGGAATTTCCGCAAATGCCACCTGTTTTAGGTGGCACTCGGGATTGAGATTTTGCTCGTTAAATGTTCACAATTTTTTTGTTCTCGTAGGATTTCCTAATCTCTTGGTTTGATTGCCTAACAAGAGATTTTATGTCTGAAATTATAAAATTTTGATTTTTTAACGAAAAAAACAGTATTGTTACGGTTTTGATTGTGTCTCTTTTAGGACTTTGCTTGCGTGGATGATTACATACCGTTGTGTTTTTCTCTGTTCATTTGAATGTAGTCTAGTATCGTGGCACAATGTCATTTCAATGATTCAGAAGTTTCATCAACTTTTGGCCAAAAGGCATTCAATATCCAATTCAATCAGCCCAAAGAAATTTACGTAGTATCAATGAACAGTTACTCTTTCGTGCACCTCTACCATGGAAAAGCTTTTCAGATTTCAAGTAGGAATAAAGACATGGATATGTTTTGTGGTTTGAGGTAAGATCCATTCGAAACGACACTTGACACATATATGAATGGACTGGCTTTTCGATTTATCTATAAAAACAAGCAAGTATGTTAGCCAGTGTCTGGTGTTTACTGTCATGAACTAAATAATTTCGAATTACCGCAGGGGCAAAACAACAGAAGCATACACAGAATGAATATTTTGTGGTCCCTTATTCAGATATTGGAGCTCAAGAATCTTACGCAACAGCTATAGCCTTGTCGCGCTCTCGGAATGCTTCTGTAGGTTATTGGTAAATTATTGAGTCGTCGGTAACTTTCGATTGGAATTTACGGTGTTCATTTACTTTCTTTTTGGTTTGAACACCCCCTTTAATTATAAAGAACAAGATAGACAAGGCCATGGAGCAATTCCGGACCCCCCCTCTCTATTTGTAGTGTGCGAAGTGAAGGTGCCATTTGCTATTTTACCTCTCTTCTGTTGAGGTGTGATATCCACACACCATTTTTCACTTTTTACACACTTTTTTTATTTTCGGACGTAGGATCAAATGAATTGAAGAAGGTCAAAGATAAAAATCAACAAGGGATGTGTGGATAGCACACCCCTACACACATATATATATATATATATAATGTATATTTCCATGTCCAGTTTTTCTTTTTAATTAAGGAATAGAGAACTTCAACACTTTTAAGCCTCTACATTATCATGAAACAAAGTTCAAAGATATAATATTTTCGTGCTTTCGTGCCACGTCTTTCCAAGATGCATAAAAATGGTTCGTGTAAGTCCTGAATGCCGGGAGTTCCTTTTGCGCATTTTTTGGGTGGAGAAATAACGTGACACGAAAGCCCCTGCCTAACAATCTCTCCTTATATTGGGAGTCATTTTGGATTTGATTTGCTAAAAAGAGATATTAAGATTGGGGTTGACTAAAGATTCACTCTTCTGTCAATCAACATAATGAAAAATATAGATTTTTTTTTTTTTAACATACGATATTATCTACATTAAGGAGAGGGCGCCGCGGGGTGCCGGAGGGAGGGGGGAGTTTGATGAAAATTGAACCTAAGATCTCTCACTTATAAGTGAAGAGGAATACCAACCACACAAAATGCTAAAACCCATAAAGATAAACTCCTTAAAACTGTAATCATGGGGACTAAAGTGAATAAAAATCTCAATTTGCACTCCAAACTATTTATGATTAAAAATATATATATAGAGTGTATTTTTGAAATGCTAATAACAGTTCTCTATTTGAATTAAGCTAATTTAAAATGAGAAAGGGCAGATTTACCATCTAACCCCTTTGATCTGTAATAAGCAAGATACTCCGCAAAGTGTGTTTCCCTGTATATCGGTAGGTTGTCCGAGAGAAACTCCTTGATGGGGCCATAGGGTTTGAATCTTTGCGTAGCACTTGGATAGAAAAAACATGCAGCTGATATCCTGGGCCCCACTCTTCTAGCCAGTACTCTATGCTCTACGCTTCTGAACTTGTCATTGGTGATAAGCTGCACATAATTTGAATGAAGATAACTGAGTTCTCATGCAAGTTCATAATGATGATAAGATCACAAGAAAGACGGAGATATATAGGAGGTGTATGAGATCGTGACACAGGTTTTTTTCTTGAGGAATTCGGATTATGAACAAGAACATGTGTTTCTGTCTTTCTCGTCACATGATTTTGACTTACTTTGACGGACATAGGAGGTGTGTGACAGCAAAAGTGTTATTTTAGAGGAATTAGGATGAAAAGCTTACTTGCATAAGATCACCGACATTCGCCACAAGAGCTCCAGGAGTTGGAGGAACATCAACCCAGTGACCTTGATGGAGGACTTGCAGGCCGCCGAGATCATCCTGCAAGAGTACAGTTAAAGAGGAAGGATCCGAATGCTTGGTTGTGCCAAGGGTCAGCTCCGGTTCTGGACAGCTCGGGTAATAATGGCACACCAGATTTTCAGTCTTCATGCACTCTATGTTTTCCAGGTAGTCAGTGCTGAGCCCCAAGGCCTCGGACAACAAACCTGATAGCATCTCCCTCAAGTTCTTTAAGTGTTCAATGTAATCCTGCACTGCCTCTCTGCGAATCAAACCAGTCTCTCGTTAGATTATCCGGTATGTTATGTTGTTAGACATGTTAATGTATTAGTACTTTGAACAGTTTGTATAGAAAAGGACCTGCAAACGAAGGGAAATGTCTCGGGGTCCAATGGACCGTCCTGGAAATCAAACCCTATCGTGTCTCTCCAATTCGCTGTTTTCGACACCAACAGATCTCCATTGCAGTAGTATCTCACTCTATGTTTCGAGTCACGAGAATACCACTCCATCTTCACCTCCTTCGGCTGCTCATGAAACCCGCGAATCCCTTCCAACATATTCTCAATCACTCTCTCTGGAACTCCATGATTAACCATTTGAAAGAACCCCCACGTTTCGGATGCTTCACAAATCTCCTTCACAATCTGTGCTCGCTGGAAATCTTGATCAAAGCCGTCAAAGTCTATGACAGGAACCTTAAAGTTTACATTTGTTGTTTTTGAATTTGAAAGGCTATGTGGTGGATGAATGAGGAACTTGGGGACTTTTGTGATCCCTGAGTCCACAAGGCCTTTAACTCCGGCTTTCGTTTCATCGAACTCCTTCACTTCCTTGGTTCTGTCGTAATACGAGGACTCGTCTTCCATCTTCGCTGCGAAGGGAATGATGTCACTGAAGTATTCCTGACTCTGCAAGATGTAACTAAAAGTAGATGTATGAGGAGGCCATTTGAAAGAAAAAAAAAGAAGCAAAAAGATACGTACCAATTTTAAAATCGTTTTTGGGTTTAAGAAAAGGCCAAAGAAAATGAGAGATATTCTCGTCACCAATTTCACTAAGTGGTTGGTGTCTAGTGAACGGATGCACTTTTTCAATGCACGGTAGACTTTTATAGGTAGATAGCGTCACTGATTTTTTAAATTATAAATATCTATTAAACGGGTACACTTTTTAAATATATGACAAATATTTATAAAAAAATGATGCTACCAGAATATATCTTGATTGCCAAAGAGAATAACTCCAAGAAAGTGAGATATTGAGCCTTGGTTTTTTTGTGATATCACAATCTGGAGACGTTAACAATGCAGTAAGAGAAAAATGTCTTTTTCCTTGGTTGTTTTTGGTCTTATACATGACCGTATCACAGAAAAGGAAAGTTTTGGCATCAGACGTTTGGCTTTTTCTGGAACAGCACTTAAAAAAAAAAAAAAAAAAAGAAGCAATTTATTCAGTGGAGTGGGTTTCAGATCAGATGAGGTGGCATGTATTCCACGTGAAAAGTCGAAATGCAAATTTGATTCCTTACGCAAAGTTTCTTTCGTTTTTTAACTTGGAGTCAAATGCAAATTTGATTCCAATTCTTTTTTCTTGCTGTGTGTGAATATTTTAACTTGGTGGATTCTAACCAAGGTAAGAAAAGACGCTATTTTGAAGGATGAGCCGACGGCAAAGTCAGTAATGGTGTCAACGACGTTCCTAACGAAGAGTAAGAGCACTAAATCCGATTGTCGAAAGTGTGAGAGCATTTGCAAGTGCACAGCTGTTACTGTCTATTGCTTTTGCCTTGAAAGTATGAGAC
This sequence comes from Pyrus communis, assembly GCF_041283825.1. Taxonomy (NCBI): domain Eukaryota; kingdom Viridiplantae; phylum Streptophyta; class Magnoliopsida; order Rosales; family Rosaceae; genus Pyrus; species Pyrus communis. Next base: position 23,227,981 of record NC_142574.1, read on the forward strand.
ACACTTACATGTCACTGGTGTATATCACCCCCTCTCTATATCTCTTGTGTTCCATTAGACGTCAAGAAATGCTAGCAAGAGCGAGAGGCGGGTGATATTAACTGATCCATGAAAATTATTTTTTGATTAATTTGGAAGGATTATGTGACACATATAAGGGTGAGATTCCAGTCTAAACAGGACTGTTGAGAGCATGCAATATCTTCTGAGCGGCTGCGTTATCCATTGAAAAACCAAAATTGTTCATCAATAAAATCAACTGCAGACTTGATTTAGGTTAGTTGAGAAAATCGTATTGGCAGAAAGAAAATAAATTAAAACCAGTCACTTCTAGGGAAATAGATCCAATTAGCATCAAGTCAGGGGTGAAAGTGCATACGACAGCGCTCAAAATAAAATGTGGCCCATCAGTTTAAGGTACAAGTTTACATAAACCACAAAATTTGAACCCAATTGCTGAGCCAAAACAGTTCTCGTTTTCTGAACCTTCTTGGTTTGTCTTCGAGGAATCGAGTTCTTCACCCCAACAAAAAACAGCAATGCTCCGAAAAGAGCCAATTCTGCAGAGGGGAAAAAGATTTATGAACATGTATGTCGGTAAATACTGATGAACACCATTTACAATGCGATTGTTGATAATTTAATGTTAGTATTTGAAAGACTAAAACATTGTGAATTTGATGAAGAGCTGTTTAAATTCTTTATCCTTGTTATCATAGTTGTAGAAGTCGTATAAACAGGAGTGACAATCATCTGATGCAGAAGCTGCACCGAAAAAAGATAATACATGAAATAACAAAACCGAGCACATAGCAAACTGCAAAAGTTCTGAACTAGAATATGTAGACCAACAAACAAGAAAACAAAAAAAGCCAAGAGATAGGCACGGAGAGAATTTCCAAAGATAAAGAGGGTGCCCCCGTTGCCCTTGAGTGCTATGGTAGCCACAACTAAGTGCACAATCTGTGCACGAAAAAAAAATCAGAATCCAACTAACAATATACCAGATATGAAGTTTGATACTAATACTTTTTCTTCAAACATTTTATGTGCAAGATTCCGTTTGCCTACCACTTTGAATAATAAAAGGAAACCTTTGGAGACCTTTCTGCAATACATCTAACTAACCAGCCCGTTTCAACACATCATTTTCTTCTTCACATGTTTAATCTGCCAACAAAGAATTGTGTTATGTCTTAGAGAGTGTGTGTGTGTGTGTGTTAGAGAGAGAGATCCTCACTTCGATTTCTGGCAATTCTATGCCAAAGCGAGAGTGGACATAGTTTGTAAAGACATCAGATTTTGGTCCGAGAGCCTTTGCTGCTGGCCCCCCCTCCAAGTCATATTCACTGTACCTATAAAGCAGTAGGTATCACAATGCATGGAAGATGGATGGCTGAAGAGTGAGGCCATCTCCAACCGAAGAGTTTATGTTTAGCTGCCGTCAAGATTATAGCCTTGTAAGAAATTATTTTTTTTAATAAACAGTGCCATGCTATATTTATATACATATCCAACTAAAGAGGAGTATTTTTTAGCCCCCTCAATAATTTATTACTTTAAGTTTGTTCTTTAATTTTATTGGTTAATTGAATTAAACTATCACATTAAAATAAGATTTCTGGACATATTTTAAGCGCCACTTGAAGATATGGCCATTTGAAAATTATTGAAAAAATTAAAGGAAAAATTATTGAAGGAGGTAAGAGAGGGGTGTGTATGAAAAGAGTGTTTGAAGTGAATAGAATGTCAAGAATTGAAATAAAATAGGTAAGATGGTATGCAAGGGTGAAAAGGATGTAAGAAATGGTGTAGAAATGTCTTAGGTATTTATTGTTGGAATCCCACATCGGTGGGTGCAAAAGAAAACAATGGGTTTAAATATGATTACTCCACTCTAACTAATACCGAGGCCTTTTGTGGTAAAACCCCACATCTGACGGATTAGGCAGGTGGTAAAGTTGGGGACAATATCGGTGTTGTTAGAATGGGGCCTCCTGAACTCGTCGATCTAAAAAAAATTCCAACATGGTATCAGAGCCAAGGTTCTGGCCCGTGCAAACCAACGAGCTTGTCACCAAGAAGGAAACAAGCCAAGACTCTTAATAGAGAGCCGGCCTCTGAGTTTTAATGAAAACAAGTTTGGACCCTTAACATAGAGCTGATCTTTGAGTTTCAATAGCCGATGTGTGGATCTCCACGTGTGAACCACTAAATGGGGTTACACGTGAGGGGGAGTGTTGGAATCCCACATCGGTGGGTGCAAAAGAAAACAATGGGTTTAAATATGATTACCCCACTCTAAGTAATACCGAGGCCTTTTGTGGTAAACCCCCACACCTAACGGATTGAGAAAGTGGTAAAGTTGGAGAAAGTATCGGTGTCGTTAAAGTGGGGCATCAGGCCTGTCGATCTAAAAAAAATTCCAACATTTATAAGAATTTATTTATTTATTTATTTATTTTAAATTTTGTCTTTAAAAAAAAATCCAATTGGGCCCAACTAAACGAGCTAGTTAGCTAGCTAAGGATGGCCAACCTGCTGGCCATATGGTTGAATTTTGGCCCAATGTGTCCCAAGGTTTTTTTTGGCCCTCTATTAGAGATGGGTTTTGTGTCAAAAAGAGCTATCCTTCGGCCTATGGCCCTATGACCGGCCCGGTTGGATAATGGCCTGATAAACGTTAACAAACAAGTAAAAGGCATAGGAGTGCTTCAGAACAATCCGATACAACATGATAAAATGTAGTTGTGATAACATCCTATCCTTGATACAAGTTTATGTTAAATAAGTCTTTTAACATGGAACTAACAAGATTGTAGGGTTGACACAACCCAGAACCTTCATAATCACACATGCTAAAATCCTCATTTACATGAAACACCGTCAAATTATGATTACAAAGATAAACTTTAATTATTGGAATGTGTCTCAACTTTTATCATCTCAGGTAAATGAGGAAATTTTACTGTAGTTGCAAACAAAACTTCATAAACCATAATTAATTCAACACCTACGAGCAAGATGAATTAACATGTTTTTGACACTGATTCATATACCATATCAATTACTTTTGTGAGAAAATTTTCAACACTTATGAGCAAGATAAAAAAAAAAAAAAAAAAAAACCCTCACAGCTAATACACCATATAAATCATGTCATGCCATTTTAAGTTGAACCAAAAGAATCAATCCACACCTATGAGCAAGATGATTAACTCTTCCGTTATGATTTAAAATGCAATTTGATTAATTGGATATCAGATATATCGTCATCTGATAATTGACCAACACATAAACATGTGACTTAATGAATCCAACTGGAGATTAAATTGAATACAGGGATTCAAAAAACCATACATACCTTATAGGTCATTTGCAAATGTAAGGCATTACTAACATGAAACTCAAGCTCTCATTGATGTGCAACATCGTCATTTGCAAATCAATACTCAAATCATACTTTTGAAATATGCTTTTGGGAACACCCTTACTTAGCCAATAAATGCATATCACCACAAAATTGTATTTTTTTAAACCTTTCCTTAACACATTGAATAGCATAATCTCAATGAAAGGTAAATTAAGACATTCACCGCTGTTTATACAAAATTATGCATCCAACAACCATCTTATTTGTATTAATAATTCCATATTGTGCTAAGTCCTCATGAGCCTCAAAATTCTTTATAAGGATTAACAAATAATCAGTCAAGGCATCCAAATGATTGCAACTAAAAATATACACATACACCAAGTACTCATTCATGCAACTTAAACATATTATTGTCATTCGAGTCATGGTGTACTTATAATTTTATCAACCAAAGCACATATTCATGGAAGATAGAATAACGCTTTAATAGATTCATGCAAGTCCACTTAATGCTATAAACTAGGGCTGGTTCGGTATGGGATACCGAACCGAAAACGGCACATCCAGTCCCAAACCGTTTATTTTCGGGATGAAAATCTAAGGACCGATCCCAAACCAAAATTTCAGTATTCCCGAAGTTCGGGATTCCCGAAATATTTTCGGTATTTCGGGATTTTCCGAAACCGAACCGAACCTGCATCAAATTTAAAACCCCAATTTAAAATCAAAGATTCATGGACCTCCCACTCCCCTACCAGCCCACACGGCCACACCTCGTCCCAGATTTGTCGACCTACCCACCCCTATCTCCATCCCTCTCATTCCTGGGTTTGTCTTTGCTGCCTTCGGGAGTCGGAGAGCTTTGTGACGTGCACCGAACATAATTAGGTACCCATCCTCGTCGATGTGTGAGCTTTTCCATGTTTTGCCGAACGAAATCGCCATCGGAGGGCTACTCTGCTTTGCAGCGATAGCACTGCTTCGTAGAATTCTGATGCCATGACATCAATGTATGGTTGTTTCCAAATCCTGAATTCGTGAAGCTTTCTAGATCTGAAACAAGAAAAAAGAAAAAGAAAAAAGAGAAGCTACAGAGTGCCTTGGGCTTTCTTCCTTCTGTTCATTTGAGGGAGTCGGTGGAGGGAGAGAAGAGGTAGAGGATGGCTGTCAGTGGGAGTGGGAAGATGGCAGACAATGATACTATCAAGATTCAAAACCAAAACAAAAGCTTTGTGCTTTTAGTTTCCCAAAAAGCTTTGTGCTTTTATCCCAAACCGACAAGGCATCACCATCACATGCCTTGTTCATATTATTTTATTTTTGTTCCTTTGCTAGTGGAACCGAAAGGCTCTGCTTTTTGTTTTATTTTTTCATTGTTTGGAAAGCAGGAACCAAAAACAAGAAAAGATTTCGGGACTTCGGGAATACCGAAGAAAAGAAATCTGGGAACCAATTCCATACCGAATATTTCGGTATTTTTCGGTATGGGATTACCAAAATTTGGGATAGTTTCGGTTTGGAATTTTTCGGTTTGGGTTTGGGATTTTTTCGGTTTGGTTTGGGATTTTCGGGAATTTTTTCCAGCCCTACTATAAACTTTAGAACAACTCCCACTAAGCTTTTAGAGTTTATAGACTTACTGCAAATAAGTTAATGAGTGTGAAACCCAATTTTCCTTCACTAATTCTCCCACTTGGGCAAACACTCATTAGTATTTAATGTACATTATTTCAAAGATATACCAAAATAAAAGTACGTCATATTTTAGACATAATAAAATAGACATCACAACCAACATAAAGTTGTCAAACAGAATTTCAGGAATGAGTTACACTTACTTTAGAATTTATCATAATTAATTTATAAGCTTGATTGCTACCAATATTATACATATCAAAATAGCTGTACTAATCTTCGTAAAATAAAAATATAGAGCCGTTTTAGATCAAAATAATAGTCTAAAGTGACGTCTCAAAAGATAAAAACAATCTGCCAGTAAAACTGTCTGTACGAGCATGAGTTACTAGTTAATTCACCATAATTACAATACATGGCAAAAAATTACGAAAATTTGCAGACACATAGTAGACATATATATGTTGAACATATAAAAAATTCAAGTCATCTGGTGACCATTAGACATGTCTTTCACCCGATTTAAATCAAGACAAGCGATCTGCCACAAAAATTATGTGCATCTATCATGAATTTATGCATCCATAAAAAATTCAATTTCATATCATTTCAATTTCGATGTCCAAAGGAAACTCTAGTGGTCAAATTTCATCCTCTAAACCAACCCCATAGTTCAAATTGAAAAGATTTACAAGCATAATACTAAAACAATGCTTACCTTAGCAATCCGTGATTAACCTTCATGGGTCCAATACTTTGCATCAACAAGTCTCATGAAGAGACACAAAATACATTATGATGCAACCTATTTCCATCCCTTAAAACCACAACCTATAATGGGGCTCACAGTGGAAATATTTGTAACTAGAGGCATGGAACTTCATCCCCAATAAAACTTCACGAAACTAGGTTAATAATTTACACCTACGGGCAAGCAAATTAATTAGTTTCTAGTACTGAATTATATGTCACAAAAGTTACCTTCATGAAAAAACTTCAACACCTACGGGCAAGATGAAGCTTTCACAAACTTGTGTGAAATAAAACCCATACTATGCCATCTTAATTAAAACAAAAGAAACTATCCACACCTACGGGCAAGAAGATTATCCCTTTTATTCTAATTAAGATGCAACATTGATCAAAGTAACTTAAAACCACAGTCCCAACATCAACTAAGCTGCTACGGCTTGCTTAGTTGACAAGACATTGATCAACTCCAGCCTGAAACAATACAAACATCACATGGATTAATTAGTTGTAATTGACAAAATTATGATAACCTGATTCAAGCTTCAAGTCTTGCCAACAAATGGCATTAACTTAATAATCTCCTTCTTCACTCCCTTCGATATTCAATTAATCTCAAGAACCTGACAACATACTTGAAAGAGATTAATCACATATAAAAACAGGTTGTATAAGAATCGTAATATCACACTTCCACCACAAGAATGTCAAGAATTATCATTATGGAGCCAATTGCTTGAAAATACTTTATGTAATGTGAAAGAACAATACATTCCTTTAATTTAAAGCTAATTTGTGAAATCGCTCAAATGCTTTCTTAAGTCACACAGGTTCCTTTCCTTTTGTACCATTCCTTCCGTAGTACAAAATTGCTAAGTCACATACTTTGAATGAATTACATACCTCATACCTTCATATGTCACATACATTGAATGAATTACATACCTCATGCCTTCATATGTTTGAAATTCATGTTTATCAATTAAGTCACATACTTTGAATGAATTACATACCTCATGCCTTCATATGTTCCTCACTTCTTTATAAACATATATAATCACATGACCAGTCATAATTCTCATATAAGAATAGATAAAATACAAATGACAATTGTCACATAATTACAGCAAACCTCTTCATTTGTATAGTGCTCTTGTCCTTGCCACTGCATAATTTTTCTGTCATCTCAGTCAGTCAAGAAGTTATGCACTAATTCTTCATAATTAGCTAGTCAAGAATAATTGAATGACTACTGAGATAATAAAGCAAAATTGTAGACAAACCCGATTAGTTAGTCATGTAGATTTCTTGTGTTATTAATGGCATAAAACTTCATTCACATCTTGTGAAAATTGTTAGAAACCAAAAACTACAATTCACTATAGTCCAAAACCACAGCAGTATTAAAAATATGTCATCTCACACATGCTTGAACCAAATTAGCCATACAAGTAACACTATACACGCCATTTGCTTAACAAATGTTGCCAAAATATGTATTGACTTACTTTCATGTATAGGAATTATATTAAAATTCATTGACACGCATGTATATAGTTCATCTGTAAAAAAAAATACTTTGCATATGCAACCCTGAAATGCAATTTTAATATATTTTATCACAATCATATATATAGGCACAACTTATATACCAACCAGCCTTCATGCACGCGCTTAGGCGCGTGCAGAAGATATTTTTTGAATCACAGCGTGCTACGCGCGACTTACACGTTTTAAATGTATTTATATGCGTCAATAGACAAAAGGAAATTAGATCTTGTTAGGAGAAACCCCTTAGTGTAGATAATATTATTTGTTAACAAAAAAAAAAAACAATCATTTGACAACTAATTTAATCACATTATTATGCGTGTACAAAAGACCTTTTTGGAACCGGCATTACACACCTATCAAGATGTTTTGAACGTGTTTAAAAATAGAGAAAATAATATTTAATGAACAACTGATACAATTACATTATTGGTAGCCTATTGTGAGGTACTAATTAAATAATAATAATAATAATAATAATAAAATAAATAAATAACTGTACAAAAAAATTAATTATTAAAAAACACTGTTAAAATGATGAAAATACCCCTGCCATATTTGATGCATTATTTTGAGTTGCTTTTGAAGTTTTTTTGTTTGAGGGGTATTTTTGTCCAATTATTTTTGGTGAAGCTTGTGACACCAAAAAACACTATCCAAGGGCTCTTGTTGGCTTTATATATACTAGACTTCATGCACGCGTTCACGCGCGTGCAGAAGGCATTCTTTTAATCACGGCGTGTTACACTCGATTTACACGCTTTAAATGTATTTATATGCGTAAATTGACAAAAGGAAAGTCAAATATTTGAAGTAAATGAATAACCAATTAAAGCAGCTAAATCCACATAATAAAATCGGTCTCTATTGAATTTATATTAAGAATAGAGAAAATAATATTTAATAAACAACCGATTTCAATTATTGCTAGTTCATTATGAGGTTAAGCCCAACCCTTCTCCTTAGTGTAGATAATATCGTTTGTCAAAAAAAAAAAAAAAAAATCATTTGACAACTAATTTAATTACATTATTATGTGCATGCGAAAAACCTTTTTTTTTAATCGGCATTACACACCTTTTAAAATATTTTGAACGTGTTTAAAAATAGAGAAAATAATATTTAATGAAAAACTGATTAAATCACATTATTGATAGTCTATTGTGAGGTACTAATTATAAAAATAAAAAAATTGTACAAAAAAAATTAATTATTAAAAAACACTGTTAAAATAACAAAAATATCCCTGCCGCATTTAATGTATTATTTTGGGTTGCTTTTGAACTTTTTTGTTTTGGGGGCATTTTTGTCCACTTATTTTTGGTGAAGCTTGTGACGCCAAAATTACTATTCACCTTTAAACTTGGCTTTATATAGAGAGAGAGAGAGAGAGAGAGAGAGAGAGAGAGAGAGAGAGAGAGAGAGATACATACATACATACATATATAATCTAAAAGTGAACCAATTCCGTCTCCTACATTTAGAAAGATATCAAGCAGCATTCGAAATCTCATGTCCATCTCTTAATTGTAATAATTAGGTAATTGGATTTGAACATAATTAATTCACCTTTCAAACGCGAAGCCATAGGCAACTTATACGCTCTTGCACTAGTGTCAAAATACCCAAACTATTTTGACAAAGTAGTCTCAAACGAGTACAATAATCTATATGCATATATATATATATATGCTTCTTGGTATGCCTTCTTTATGCATACAATTTGGATACTGGTGTTATGATAAAATTTACACATGCAATGCAAGCTCTATATGCATAATTGGCTTTGGAAAATTACACGTACTTACTTGATCAAAATGTTAGCAACCTCCAAACTTCGGTGGTTCGACCAAAACATATTACACGCAATAAAATGCATGCATAAACCATATTATATGCAATTATAATAGGTATAGTTTGGGAAACTGTTGGGATTGGAGGCTTATTCCATATTTGGATCATCACCATTATTTAAATTTTATACTTCAATATGTTCAATCATATACCATGGTTGCAATATTCATGGATGATGAAGAAATTTGCTTGCTTAGATCATTAATCAATGGTTCTTGAATCCAACACAACCATTTTTGTATATAATTGAACATGAAGACCAAAATAAAATATCATTACCAAGATCTTATATGCCGATGAACTTCCCCATTGAGCTTGTTGATGTACAAGGATTTCAAAATTTTCTCCAATACAAGATTAGAACAAATGTAAGTATATACACAACTTGAAATTATAATTGTATATTAGCCATACTTTTACAGAAACAACCAATTGGCCCAGTCTTCGATTTTATCCGTACATTTTATATTCAACTGGGTAAATATACAGAATAACGTGGGCTTGTGACCCAAATGTGCAGCATTAAAAATGGTGTGGAAGATACGTGCATTAAGTCGATCTTTCTCTCCTCGGGAAGGTGCCTTCCTATGTATACGTACACAGCGGAGCCAGCCATATGGGCCTCTTTACTGGGACGGCAGTACCGCCACACCAACAACCTCTTAACCGCGCGGCCTCCATCTTTGATTTTTTTATATTTAATTAACACGTTCAATTTATAGGATCAAAGAAAATAATAGCAAAACACCTTTACATAATAGCACGATATACACATACATGATAGATAGATAGATAGATAGATAGATAGATAGATATATATATATATATATATATATATTCTTCTCTAAATTCCTATATAATTATAGGATTGATCCACTATTTGCTGCTATTCTTGATAAAGCTTCCCCAGATTCATGCCATAAGATTATTAAAAGATATTCTTGATTAAAACAGAATGGTTATACAACCTATTAATAATCCTCAAATTCCACTGATTAATCCAACACGGTGGTGTTTCCGTGTACATGCCATTATATGCAGGAAACATTATGCAGTTTTCATGGAGGTTCGGCGTGGTGGTGTTGCCGAGTGCAATCACAATTTCAATGTAAGATCAAAATAGCAGTTCATGAAAATATTATATAATCAAACTTGAAACTTAATAGGTATTAATCATATATAACTAGGGGCTTTGATACCACATGTAAACTTTATGTGGTTATATAATTAAAACACAAATGAAGGAGTTGGCTTACCTGACCATGAAGCGGTAGCCATTGGAGACCAAGCGGAGAGGATGAAGGCTGCGGCAACTCCAAAGTCTTCTACAAAGCACCTAGCTGGATACAACCACTTTATGGGAAATGTTTGTTGTATCTCTAGGTTTGCAGAGACCTTAGTATTTATACTAGCTAAGGCATTAAGGTTCTGTCCATAAAAAAATCCCAAATTCTACTTTTTTAGCCTATCAGTTAAGTATCATAATCACATATAAGCTATAATGCCTCAGCATATTGAGTTGAATTGGACTACAAAGTGCCATAAGTTTCCTAACATTGTGAACCAGTAAACCAACCTTGACAATAACTAGATAAGCTTCACGGGTAACAAAACAATTAAATTAAGGGTTATTTAGATTTAAGCCCTTACAACTCTAAAACTCAAGACAAAAACCACGTATATTAAAACTTGTAAATAAAACCCAAATTTTAAATATGATGTTATGTAGGATAAAAGATGTCCATGAATTTGTGTTTATTTACAAAATCATGCCACCAAATCTCTTATACGTTTCTTTTACACATTTAATTTGTTTAATATATTTTTAATTTTGTGTGAACTCCTCCAATCCAAAACCTAATTAGATCAAATATATACAGACATATATTCTACATTTATGTATACTAATACCATAAAAAGAAGTCGCTAAATTAGTTTTGTTACAAATTTAAAAAGTAAGCACATTAATTTTCACGTAATTATACAGTAGGTAAATTATTTTCATAAAATTAAACATATTGTTTTCAAAAAATTAATTTTCATGGTAGGTAAATTTTTTCATGTAATTATACAATAGGTAAATTATTTTCATGAAATTATATAGTAGATATTGTTTTCAAAAAATTAATTTCATAGTAGGTAAACTATTTTCATGTAATTATACTGTAGGCATAAAATTAAACAATAAATATTGTAACATCCCACATCGTCCAGGGGAGTGGATCCTCTAAGCCTTATATGTACATTCCCACCTCAATTTAGCACGAGGCCTTTTGGGAACTCACTAGCTTCGGGTTGCATAGGAACTTCGAAGTTAAGTGAGTTCGAGTTCGAGCAATCCCAGGATAGGTGACCCACTGGGAAGTTCTCATGTGAGTTCCTAGAAACAAAACCGTGAAGGCGTGGTCGAGGCCCAAAGTGGACAATATCATGCTACGGTGAAGTCGAGCCCAAGATGTGGTGGGGGCTTAGGCCGGGATGTGATAGATATTATTTTCATAAAGTTAATTTTCATAGTAGGTAAATTATTTTCATAAAATTAAACATATATTGTTGAAAATAAACACTAAATTAGGTATATTCAAATTGAAATTTATTGTCGAAATCAACAAAAATTTCCAAACTAATTCCTCCATCTAGAACCATATTTCATGGCTACAAGACCTTGCCAAATTCAATGCACACGATCAATTTAAACAAAATTACAAGAACTTTCCATATTGGCTTAGATGGGGTATATTAGGGATCCAAAAAATATAAAAACGGACACACAAACTTAATTTGGTAAGTTGCTTAGTTGGATCATAATCATTGGGTTTTATTCGGATAAATATTATATGATGGGCTAGAGGCTAGAAAAAATGAGTTTGGAGGGGGAAAGTTAAATTTTCAGTTAAATTAAGGGAGTTTTAACGAAAAACCCGCGGTACTGTTCACTTTAATGAAAAATCACATTTTTACATTTAAAAAGTTAATCCTGGTACTATTCACTTTACCTTTTATTTTGTCCTTATCGTTAAAACTTAAAGTTTTCAAGCCTTTTTTTATTAATTTTCCTTTAAATTAAATGTCATTCACTTATCATGCATATCTAAGTATAGATTCGATTGGAATATCACTTATCATGCATATCTAAGTATAGATTAGATTCGATTGGAATATCACTTATGAAGCCATTTTTCCAGTATTTAAGAATAAATTAGATTAGAATATCGCTCATATAAAACTAATGTGTAAAGGTACAAACTTTTTGATGCATATTCGTTAATAGTTACTTCAAGCACTTGAAAAAATAAATACATCAGAAATTTCACAAATTGAAATTACAAATGGGAATTAATATTAGCACTTCAAAAATCATTCTACACTCCTCACAAGTGTATTTATCTTTCTAATTATAGAAAGTTTGAAGTGCCAAATAAAATTTTTAGAGTGCTAATAACAATTCTCTTACAAATATGCAGAATATGCTTCATTCAAAGAAGATGAAACAAGCATCATATTGGGAAGAAAATGAAGCAAAGCCAAAAACGTTTCCGATCAACACCATCGTGAAGTGCTTAAGGATCCAACACACTACAAAAGACTGGTGGGCCGTCCAATATACCTTACAGTCACCCAACCTGACATTGTTTATTTTGCGACAAAGGTTGCTCAAGGCTAACCAACTTCCCTATATTGCGACAAAGTTGTCATACACGTTGTAGTGAACCCTGTCGTCTTTCATGAATGCACAAAGCATATTGAGATCAATTGTCACATCGCTCGAGAAATTACAAGCTAGACTAATTGCTCATTAATTTCCTTTACGACTACAATTAATGGACATTTTTACGAAGTCTTTGGAAAGAGAGAATTTTAATTCTTTCAAGAGCAAGTTGGGATTTCATGACGCTTACTCTCGATCTTGAAAGAGAGTGATGGAGATTAACAATCAAATCCCATGATACTAGCCAACAAAATCAAATGCCATGATTCTCAAGCTGATTCTACCAAGTTGATAATTTTAAGGGCCAGGGCCAGTCAGACTCGATCCTCCACTACTCTTGCGTGGTCTTGCCAGGATTGAGAATCGATTGGTCACCAAACAAGTTATAATTTTTAATTTCAAATAAAAAATTAAAATAAAATAATCCTCCACTACTCTTGCGTGGTCTTGCCAAGATTGAGAATCGATTGGTTACCAAACAAGTTTTAATTTCAATTTCAAATAAAAAAATTAAAATAAAATAAGGAGTAAGGATTTGTCAAGGATTTCAATTTCATATAATCTTCTTGCCCGTAGGTTTCATCACACCGTAAAAACACAAAGAAACCAGCTCTGTTTGGTCACCGAAAAATTGATTCAATCCCTTTTTTCAGTCTCTCAGCAACCAAACGAAGCATTTGGGGTACCCAGAAAGAAATGAACAAAATCGAGAGCTCAGTGAACTTATAGCACCACCGGCGGCGGACATGGAAGTGACGGAGGAGCAAGAATTCTGAGGGAAAGGCAATGTCAGCTGAGGAACCACACAAGGCGAGTTCGAGATCGGCGACGAAACTCTCGATTTGGCATCGCTGGTAAATTTGTTGTTGGTTTCTCTGGATTCGAACTTAATCGAATCGGTGGCTGTAATTTCTTGCTTTGTCGACCCTTGCAGCTGCCTCTTCATCCCGTACAACACCTCCGCGACATCTATTTCTACCTCGTCCTGATTAGGAGACGCAAATTAATTTGATAAAAAAATATTTGACAATAGGGGAGAGCTGCTATTCTATATCATGCTACATCAGATTTGGTTTCTCGGTTGAAAAATATTACAAATATCTTTTTTGTACTGTTATTGCTGATTTGGATATTTTGACATCTCTTGTGGAGATGCTCTTAAGGTTGAAATATTACTAGTTATCCAAAGGGATGTGATATCCACACATTCCATTTTACTTCTTACACACCTTTTGAATTTTCGACCGTCGGATCGGATGAATTGAAGAAGATCAACAGATATAAATTATCAAAAAGTGTGTGAAAAGTAAAATGAGGTGTGTGGATAGCACATCCTTTATCCAAATCCTGCACGTGGGGGAATAATTTCGTTGGTTGACCGTTGAATCCTCGTCCCAAAACGCACCCACACTTGTCTTCCGTTGTCTTAGGCTGACCTCTAAACTGCTAATGCGCCACTAATCATAGCAATTACATGAAATTCTTGCTCTTAATGGATAATCACCTAACTTCCAATGACCAGAGTCACTTGTCATCCAATCGATTTTACTCTTTTACCCCTCCAGTTAACGAGAAAAACTTAGAGCATCCCCAATATTTATTCACGAGGCGTCTATATTTTAAACCTTAGTGAGAAATTTCATCTCCAATCTAAGCTGGAAAATGAGGCTAAATCTACTACTTGGGCTAGCAACTTCTTTTCTTTGGTATCATAAAATTGGGCTACATTTAGCCCCATAAAACAGTGAATCCCACGATAAAAGTAGCAACCTATTTGAGCCAAATTCTATCATTCTTCCTCTACTTGCGAATACACTTATACTCTTATTTTATTTTATTTTCTTACATATTTTGTTCCAAAGATCCTCCTACATTTTGTTTGTATGTTTAATGCTTAAAACATAAAATGAAATAAGTTATTCTACTAAAAAAGCTCACTTTTTTTAATCTAAAAACATTTAGATTTCCCCCTTAAAACTTTAACACATCATATATATTTTTTCCTGACTTAAACCCGTTTATTGGGTTTTAACAAAGAAAATTTCATTAAATTTGCTTTATGACTTGGATTACAAAATTTTATAGTCCTAAAATGCCTCTTACTATGTGATGAAATATTTGGTTGTGTTTGTAATTTATTGCAAATTGGCTAATTGATTGTTTTAAATTCCATAAAAAATTAAAATTTCAAATTGATTTAACGTTCATGAGAATTGGTGGGTGAAATTTTCAAATAAAATTTTTAAAATTGTATGATACTAATTTACCAATTGGTGCTAGGCAAATTGTTGTGTTGTACATGAAAATCAAATTATTTCAAAGAGCAACGGATGAGATTGAGATAAGAGAATCTAATTTAACGAACGGTTCATAAGTGATAAAATCTAACTTTGTCACAATTTGAACTTTTTTAGGTTGAAAGGTTCATAAAGAAAATTTAAGATAACACATCCAAAAATCAACTTAAGAAAAGTTTACACAAAAAATTTATCGCATAATCAAATTACTACATAAGTAAATATATATAGCCCCATATAGAGCTCAAAAGAAATAGCCTCTCATTGGAAGAGATCCTTTTATAAAGCCCAAAGATTCATCGGAGCTCTAAAATGGACTACATCCACCACTTTTTCATCCCCATATAGAACCCCTCATTGTGGATGCTCTTATGATGTAGGATTGTGCGATCCACACACACTTTTTTTTTACCTTCCACATACATCTCTTAACTTTCGATTGTCGGATCGAGTGAATAAAAGTATATCAAAGGATAAAATTAACCATGGGTGTGTAGGAGGTAAAAATAAGTGTGTGGATAGCACCACCCATGATGGAATCTGAAAGTTGGCAATTTTGTAATCTTCCAAATGTGTTTTCAAATTCAGCTTGCGGAATCTGGAAATGTGAAAATGTTGAAATAATTGTATCAAAAGTCTTCACAATATTGCCCACCAAAGAGAAAGAAGCAGCACTAGTCACTTTCACTTTTGATTTCCTATATAAACCCCATAACCCTCTCATGTTTCTCATCACCTTCCCACACATTCAAGTTTATATACCTTTCATAAGAACATTACTGAAGGTGTAACAATGGCTTTGAGTTCTAATACACAAGGGTTCATCCTCCTCCTTGCTGCAGCCTCTCTATTGGCAGTGAGTGAGGGCAGAACCATCGTCGTTGGAGGGTCTGAAGGCTGGCGTTTCGGGTTCAACTACACTGATTGGGCTCTCAAAAACAGCCCCTTTTACATAAATGACGAATTAGGTCAGCACTCTCTAACAACTTATGTGCCTCAGAACTCTTTCTGCATGAGATGCATGCATTCTTTCATTACAATAGTCAGTACACATGCATACTGTATCGATAATGTGTCAGTTTCAACGTATTATCCATGGCATATCCACAATCAGTTTCTTAAGTAAAGAACAGACGTACATACATCATAGCTCCATTAGTACGTACATGCATGTGTCAATTGTTGTTGTTTATTTTGCAGTGTTCAAGTATGATCCACCGAGCGAGGGAAACTCCGGCTACAGCGTATACCAACTACCGAACCTGTGGAGCTACATAACCTGCGGCTTCAGCAAAGCCAAACTGCTGGCGAGTCCGACACAGGGAGGTGGCGACGGCTTCAAGGTCGCGCTAACTCAGTGGAGGCCTTACTACTTTGCCAGTGGTGAAAACGATGGCAAGAACTGCAAGGATGGGATGATGAAGTTTTTTGCTATCCCACTGCCACGTTGGAATAATTAAACAGAGTCTGAAAACACACAAATAAAAACGTCCGGGAAGAAGAAACGGTATACAAATTCATTTATGCACACATACACCAGATTGGTTATGTATTTTTAATAATTTGAAGGGTTTTGAGTCAAATAATTTCCCATGACACTGTACAAGTTACAGGGGAAATGTGTGTAAATAATTTGTCTTTGTTTCTTGATTTTCACATACATAATAAACATGATTTTATTATAAGTTTGAAATTTCTTTTAAATTCCAGTAAAAGAAACCAAAAAAGAAGTTTGGCTCACGAAGAAACAAAGATTGTATGAATAATTTAGAACGTTTGTATTGTGAGACTGTAAATCTGGATCATTGATCAACTATAGGTTGTTTAATTCTTATATGAACGGTTAGTTCATATCCAAAATAAATTTAGTAATAAAACATGAAATTCTTGATTCAGCTATGTTATTTGTACTTTAACCTTCTAATTAAGGAGAAAAAAAAAAATTGCCCAGTGTTCCTTGACATAATTTTTCCGTTAGTAACAGTATAAATAGCCACCATGTATTGCTATCTTTTAAGGTGTCTTGATCCTGAATCAATCGTTTCTACTTTTTTTGGTGAGGATAATTAATGGGTTTAGCAATCCCCGAATGACTTGCAACAACTGACCTCGCAGTACTGTAAGCTGTCTTCTCACCACTACTAAATACTTCAACAAACTTCAAGAATCAAAGGTTACTCAAAACTTTAAAAGGGTAAAATAATAGAAAACAAAAACATGGTTGAATTTCGATTACTAAATACGTATGTAAATCTTTTCAAATATTTAAATAGTTATATAGAAAACATTTGCATCCTGTGATACTCTATACTATATCTCCAAAAACAAACATGGGAAATAATATTAAACTCGGAATTTCGGATGTAGAAGTACATGTTCTTGGTAGTACTTGTCTATAATGTACAATATGTGGCCCTCTATTACAATTGAGAGAGGAAGTGATCAGAAGATCATCCATATATACCGAACTTCAGAAAAACGCAAATTACAATATTACTACTACCATAACACTTCCAAGTTTCATGGCATAACTAGCATCGTCTCATAGCAACTCTCAAGTGAGGAAGCACAAAGTTACCATCTTATCCCTTCAGACCTATAGTTTTAATATTTCACGTATTCTCCAAAAAGGACTTCTTCGTAAATTGGCGGATTGTCGGATATATGCCCCTTTAACGTCCCGTATGGTTTTTGGAGGTTGCCTGTGCCAATGAAACATCCAATTGATGTAAGGGGCTCCAGTGTCGGTGTCATCAGTACTCTGTGCTCTGCACTCTTGAACTTACCATTAGTAATGATCTGTACAGTAAAATTTCGAGGGATTGATTAGGAACTTAGTGCTCTATCACGTACACAGACTATCAAAAGCGCTTTACCGTGTGTAAAAAGATATGGTGAAAGTTAAAACTAGCTTAACCATATGAGTTACAGTACCTGCAGCATGTCAGATATATTGGCAAGCAAAGCTCCCTTCACCGGGTGAACATCAATCCAAAAATTTTGATGAAGTATTGTAGGCCTTCCCTAAGCAAGGTGATGAAGCCCCGAGGTCGGAGTGCTTGTGTCTGCCAAGAGTCAAATGGGGCTCCATATATGAAGTAAATGTTATTTGACAAGCAAGCACAACCGATACACTCTAATATAAATGGGTTTACATATAACGATAGTTTTCATCCCTATTAGGTAGTGTGTTATTTCAATAATTTTATAACCGGAAGAAGCCTAAATATATTCTATTATAGGACTAAGAAAATTAATCCTAATAAGTTGATTAATTAAACATATCTTGTACCATGCTCAGCCGATATGGGATTTGTGTACCTCTCTCGAACTATTAATAGTTGATGAACACGACTAAGTAGGTGGCATGTTGGTTATGGTAGTACACACACTAGGTAGGAGTTACGTTATCCAATTTTCTAACAATAATATTTGTCTACATTATCACTTTTTCAATCAAAGAAAAAAAAAAAAAAGGAGATTCAAACTTGAAATTTTAGAGGTAGAAGTAAAATGTTGATCTTGTAAATGTCACATAATTTAGGAAAAGATTAGAAGATCATACACCAAACTTCAGACAAGGAGAATTACAATACTGTTAGAGCAGTTCCAGCATGTGTTGGAGCCCAAGGGATAGGTGAGTGAACAGGGCCAAAAAGCCCGAGCAATCAAGTCCAACGTGTGTTGGCAAGGGAGCCCGAGCAGGCCCGAGCGAGAGGCCGGTGGAGAGTTGCCAGCTCGAGAGCCCGGAATGGGTTTGATGCAAGTCAGCCACGCTTTTTCTTCTGTTTTGCCTCGGCGTCCGTTGGATCTCAACCCACAAACTTGCCAAAGTTTGCTCCGAGGACGTGACCAAAAACTGGGCAATGTTTTAGAGAAATTGCAGGGGGTTAAATCTTTGGTTTCAAACTGGAAAAACACCACAAATCTTATCCCAAGCAACAAGACATAATGAAACAAGATTTGCATAGAGAACCTCACCTAGGTTCGAGTTTCAGATCTTGAAGCTCTCGACTTCAATGGTGGTTTACACCGTGATGATCTGATGATGCATGCAATGGTATAGCAAAGATCCTTTAGTCCCAAAGATTAAGGTTTCCTGGTTTTGGAGTTTGATTTGTTTAATTTTCGAAGAGGAAATTGGGCGAGAGCTCTCGGAGCTCTAGAGAGAGTGAGAGTGTAAAGAGAGAGGAACTTCAGAGAAAAATGGAGAGAAGTGAGAAAGATCAGTGGAAAGAGAGAGAGAGTAGGGAGTGGAGAGGTGCATGGGAAATTCCAAACAATTGCAAAAAATATTATTATTTTATTTACCTGTTGTCAGGGCTATTCAAATGTAGGGGTGGAGATGCAAAAGGTAATTACTGTTTATTAAGAGCAATTACCCTTCATTAGATAGATTAAATAGTGGATAGCCCGGGGGGCCTTTCCCACGGTGGAACTGCTCTTAAGAACCAAAGTGAATACCAGCATAGCAACATAATTATAACTCTTCCAAGTTGCTCTGTGCAACTTTGAGATGTGGAAGCCTGATGTTACCATATCTCTTCTCCCTTCAAAGTTCAAACCTACAGTTTGAAACAGTGCATGTATTCTCTAAAACAGACTTCTTTGTGCTTTGGCGGATTGTTTTCGGATATAAGCTCATTCAGCAGCCCGTATGGTTTTTGGAGGTAGTTAGTTAGTGCAAATAAAACATGCAATTGACGTGCGGGGGCTCGACGGTCAATGGTAATACTTTGTGCTCAACACTCTTAAATTTTCCATTAGTAGGAATCTATATATATAGTGAATATATCGTGTTATAATTTGAATCAACTGATTGTTTAGTCACATGCATGGATATATGTAACATGATCAAAGCACTTTATCGCACATAAAAGTGTAAAAAGATAGGGTAAAAGTTAAAACTAACTAGCAGTTACTGCACCTGCAACATATCAGCAAAATTGATAATCAAATATCCTTCCACTGGGGTCAGATGGGGTTCATGGAAAACCAGGTAATAGTGGCATGCCAATGACCAAGATTCGAAGCGCCTTAGGTTTTCAAGGTAATCACTGGTAAAGCCTAAAGTTGTTGGGGAAAAACTTAAAGTACAGAAGTCTAACATAAGTGTTGGAGAGTCAACACAAGTAAACAAATTACTTGTATTACACTCACAAAAGATTACAACACACAAACTATCAAGGACACACTTGAGAAGCTATGATACTCACTCTTTCTATAGACACACTCTAGATCACTCACACTCTTACAAGATTATTCTTACTTCTCACTCTCACTTGGTTGCCTTAATTGATACAAATGGTGTGGATGCCTTCTCCTTTTATAGGCATGGATGAAACCTTGAAGAAACGTGGAAACATCATGCTAGAGATATCTAGATAATTCCATTAACTTCCTAAGCTAGAATTATCTACACTAATCTTGCATGTTGGTGGAAACCTCACCATTCTTCTAGCCTCTTCCACCAGCTTGAACTTTGCTAGAATTCTCTAGCATGTGTATGGATCTTTCTTTGTCCATGGGCTGGATTCATCTTGGGCCAAGATTACACTTCAACACAAACACCAATTAATCTGGTGTTAATCTTCAACAATCCCCTTCAACACCAGCTCATTCTTTCCTCCATGCCAAGTTGACGACGAAGCTTTTCTTGCACACCCATTTTCATGATATGGGTTTCACATCTCTTCGCTTTGGCACTAGATTCCAAGCTTGATTTAGCTCCGCTGCAGTGATCTCTTCTCCCAAGTTTGAGCCACTCAAGTTCAGCTACTTCTTCTTCTATGGCTACATTGGCATATTTAGGATTTTGCTTCCTGATTCTTGTTGACCTCCTTAGTTGTGATTGTGGAGTTGATATTTCTACTTCACTAGGTGTATCTTCTTTTGGTTGTTGATATACGCCAGCTTGCCAAGGGTTTTGGGGCACTACTTGCTCAACATCATCACCATCAAGTGAATCTTCAGACTCATCTAGTCTCGACTGGATTCGAACAGTTTGCTCCCCCATCTTTTGTTGCAGCATATCTTCAATGTCTCTCAAATTAGGCAATGCCTTTTTTTCTGAAGACCACCAAGAAGATGCTTCATCAAACACCACATCTCGTGATGTGTAACACCTTCCAGTTGTAGGATCACAACATTTCCACCCTTTTCTTTGGTTGACGTATCCCACAAAGATGCATCAGACTGTCCTTCTTGTCAAACTTGCTATGTAGGTGACTTGGAACAAATACGTAGCACACACAGCCAAATACTCGAAAGTAACTAACTATAAGTTTCATATCCCATAGTTTTTCAAAGGGTGAGACAAATTCTAACCTTGGTTGAGAAAGCCTATTAATCAAATAAGCTGCAATTCTCATAGATTCGGCCCAAAACCTTCCTAGTACATTCTTAGCATGGAGTATACTTTGACATATTTCTGCAAGATGCTAATTCTTTTTTTTCCGCTATGTCATTCTGTTGTGGCATGTTGGCACATGTGAACTGGTGACATATTCTACAATCTCGTAGATACTGGGAAAACTCATTCGAGGTATATTCTCCTCCATTATCCGTTGGTATGCAACGTATCTTCTTTCCCACTTCTCCTTCAACTATCTCCTTAAACTCTTTAAATTTTGAAAATGTTTCAAATTTTTCTTTCATAAAGAAAACCCACACATACCCGAAGAAATCATCAATGAACGTCACCATGTACCACATCCCACTTATCGATGGTTGCTTGACGGGCCTAAACACATTGGAATGAACCAATTCCAACTGCTCTTTCGCTTTAAACTTCGACTCTTCGTATGGTAGTTGATGTACTTTACCATACTGGCATCCTGCACAAACCAAGTCTATTCTCACATCAAGCTGAGGTAGCCCTTTAAGAATTGACTTTTTCATCATCACATTTAGCTTGTGATAGCTAACGTGACCCAATCTCATGTGCCATAAATCTGTTGTCTCATTCTTCCTTGTCTTGTCTACGTATGCATTTTCTACTAACATTACATAGACTGACTATAATCGCCGTCCCTCCATTGTTGGCGTCCCTAAGATCTTAAGGTGTCGATACACTTTGACATCTCGTGGGCCAAACAAGACATAATTTCCTAATGACGTTAGTTGCGGCACTAAAAGCAGATTTTTCTTCATACCTAGAACATGGTAGACATCTTGAAGCGGCACATGGTTAGTGTTGTATCAGGGCTCACTTACTATCTTACCGAAGTGAGCAATCAGTAGCCTCGAGTCGTTGGTCGTCACCACCAAACGGCCTCCTTTGTACTCAGTCAGACTTTGTAACTTTTTCTCATTATCTGTCATATGATTTGAGCAGCCTGAATCCACGATCCAATCATTATGGTAATCAATCGTCTCCGAACTTGCTGCTGTGAGAGCTGACTCTTGTTTCTCCATAGCAACGGATGCTTCAGCATCCCATTCTTCCTCCAGGGCTAGAGAAGCAACGACGTCCCAATCATCTTCAATTTTCTTCTCTAAGTTAGCGACGTTACTTTCTGCATGCCTTTTGAACCAGCAATCTTTTCTTCTCTAAGTTAGCGACGTTACTTTCTACATGCCTTTTGAACCAGCAATCTTTCGCCATGTGGCCCTTCTTTCCATAATTATAGAACTTGCCCTCAAATCTTTTATTATTCTAGGACTGACCACAGTTGCCGTGATACTTTGGAGCTCCCCCTGGTTGAGAACTCCTTCCTCCTTGATGACCTTTTTCCTTGTCACCATATCTTTTAGATCCACCACTAGCATGCTACTTAAAGCTGCCTTTACTTATGGTGTAGAGTGTTTCCTCCTTACCTTTTAACAAGACCCCTCCCATTTGCTTTGCCAATGCTTCTTGTTCGGCAAGCAAATTCTTAAACTCAACAAGTGATGGTTGGGTCGGCCATCCTTGTATAGCGGCAACGAAGCCTCGATATTCGGGTCTCAATCCATGGTAATTACTCTTTTTTATCCTGGATTCTATAATGGCAGCACTAGGATCTAACTCAGAAATTTCACGGCAAGTAGACTTTACCTTGTGGAAATATTCGGTAATCGTCATGTCTCGTTGGGCCACCGATAACAACTCGTTCTCAAGAAGCTGCAATCGTGTATCGTTCCTCTTTGAAAATAGTGTGGCAAAGGTGTCCCATGCTTCTTTTGGTGTCTTGGCCTTACATATGTGCTCTAACATGTTATCTTCAACTGTAGTTTTTAAGGCAAACATAGCCTTACCTGCCTTGATCTTCCGACTGCGTAACTTCATTATCGCCGACGACATCCCAAAGATATTGGTCTTGTAGGTAAGACTCCATACACATTGCCCACATGTTGTAATTTTTGTCGTTCAGCTTCTTGATTCCTCCAACAACTTGAAGATCTCTCATTGCGTCAGTAGAACTTCGATACACCGAACAAGATTAGCCAACAATCTTGTGAAGTACTAACTTCTCACGATTCTCGAAAGCTTCACTAGAGACGGTCCCCGATCGTACCGCTCTGATACCAATTGTTAAGAAAAAACTTAGAGTATGCAACTCTAAGACAAGTGTTGGAGAGACAACACAAGTAAACAAATTACTTGTATTACACTCACAAAAGATTACAACACACAAACTATCAAGGACACACTTGAGAAGCTATGACACTCACTCTTTCTAGAAACACACTCTAGTTCACTCACGCTCCTACAAGACTATTCTTGCTTCTCACTCTCACTTGGTTGCCTTAATTGATACAAATGGTGTGGATGCCTTCTCCTTTTATAGGCATGGATGGAACCTTGAAGAAACATGGAAACATCATGCTAAAGATATCTAGATAATTCCACTAACTTCCTAAGCTAGAATTATCTACACTAATCTTGCATGTTGGTGGAAACCTCACCATTCTTCTAAACTCTTCCACCAACTTGAACTTTGCTAGAATTCTCTAGCATGTGTATGTATCTTTCTTTGTCCATGGGTTGGATCCATCTTGGGCCAAGATTACACTTCAACACAAACACCAATTGGGTTGGTGTTGATCTTCAACAAAAGCTTCTGAAAATAATTCGGATAGCTTCTCTTTCTCCTTCACTCGAATGATGTGTTTCATATACTAGCGTATTTATGCTCTACTAAGCGTTTAAATGACTTTCAAAGTGAGCTCGAGTTTGAATTATTAAAAAAAAAAGAATAACATTAGAATTCAACGTACAAAATTCTGGTAAGCAAATTTGGTGAGTGTAGCATTACTCGTTTACTTGTAAACTTCAGGGATTTCTTCAAAGCTACCCTCATATTCGAGGGCCTTGCATGACAAAGTATCGCTCCAATCACCCGGAATATTTTGTTCTCCATTGCTGAAGAAGTTGGCCTTCTTTGTGAAATCATGCGAATACCACTTCTCCTTGGCTTCCTGGGGCTACTCATGAAACCGCCGTACACCTTTCAGTACATCATCCATGACATCGAGTGGAATTGGATGGTTGACAATCTGAAAGAAACCCCATTCTTCAGATGCTTTTCGGAGGTCATTGATGATTTCACTTCGCCTTTCGCTGTTCTCGACATCTTTGAGATCAATGACAGGAACTTGCGGGTCGTGAATGCCGTTGTTTTGGATTGGGGATGGTAGACAAAGACGATTAGTTTTGATTAAACGAAGACAATTAGTTTTGATTAATTCGAATCTTTACAGGTAAAAGAAATTAAGGAAAACAAGTAATACTACAAACAGAAAAGAAGGCATAAAAAAGCATTGTTCGGCCGACTACTTCAGCTGACTATAGAGGTGTCTAGCTAGCTGCTCTCATGTTAAATACGTGGATTCAATAATTAATATTTATCTATCTTATGTAGTGAGTTCATTACAATTAAGTTATCAATTATGTCTTCCACACCTATATTTATAACAGGTGATTAATTAGTAATATAAAGTTACAATATGAGAGTCACTCTAAAAATTCGCAATAAGTAATTATAATACGTGAATTAATAATACTATATGTTGGTGTACCCGCCGTACTAAAAAAAATTTCAATCAAATACTTATATTACAAGTGTGATTAGTAACATCTGCACATAGCAATGTGACCGTTGGTCTTGAAAACTTCTCAATTAAAGAGGATTCTATTTCATATGGTTTCCTTTTCAATTCAAATACCTTATGGTTTCCTTTTCATATTGATGAAGGGTTGGTGATGATAAGTTATCATTACAAATTAATATGACCCCGCCCATTGGTGCAGAAGCCATCGGAAAACTCACATCATTAGCCTCTCTGGTGGATCGTAGATCAGATGGAGAGAGGAGAGCGAAAGGGAACAAACTCGGAGAGACGGGGAAGTTAAAGTTATGTTTGGGTGAGGGATGCTATGTACCAAGGTATTGCCAATTAATTAATATTGGATGGATCACAAAATGTGAGATATTTATGGATCACCGAAGATGGAGGTCGCTTCGAAGAAATTTATGAAATCTACATGATGAGCCATAACTTCTGAAGGTCACTTCCAAGAAATCACAGAACATGGGATTTGTGTACTTTAAGAAAGAGGTTGTACCATAAAACCAATTGACTATATGAGAGTAGCCTAACTTACTCATAAGCCCATGCAAAATTCCATCTCCCATCAATAGGAGATTCATTATCCTCAATCGGACTATTAATATTGATGAATGTTCGTGTACAACCAAATTAGAGGTAGGTGATGACATATTGAGCCATAGCCATGATACTAAGTATGAAAATAGCTTAATTTAGTGCATATTTTGGTATGAAACATTCCTGTTGACTTGCTGTTCTAACTCTACAAAGTCGAACGTTCCTGCAATTTTATCAACTATGGATGATGCATGGGATTCTGATGAATGTTTTTGTTGAAGAAGATTTGGGTTTGAAAAACGGTTAAAGTTGGTCGAAAATTTCATAGATGTCCCTTTGAAAAATAATCGTCCCCATAGTAGAAAATATCCAGCTCCCTAGTGATTAAGTAACCAACTAAAGGGTTTAAGCCAGTTGAGGTTCTGTCCAACTTTTGAGAATTTAAAAATGCCTAGGTTAGTTTATCATGGCAGTTTGGGACCTGACTTTTCTGCCCTCCCAGTTCCCATACTCTCAACCCTTTCTATTTGTGCGGTCACGGTTAAGCCACGTCAACATTTTATATTAATTTTTTTATAGAGATAATAAGACAAAAAACAATATATGAAAGTATATAGGAACTTGGAGGGGAGAGAAGCCAAGTCCGGCAATTTGTCTATTCCCTTACACCCTATGACGAGAGTTAGGTTATTTTACTTTTAGCCGCACTCTTGATTAAGTGTTTTCCTAGATGATCGTACGTCACTACAAAAAAAATATGAGCACTGCACACAATAAATTATCTGAGCCCTTAGAGGCCAAAAAGCACCAACAATTGTGCCCATAGACCAATAGCAACAGTGCAGCAACCATATTTCTATCGGTGCCCTCTATGGGCGTTACCTTTGATCACCTTTGATCATTGGGCACATTATGGTCTTTGATGCCCAAAAAGCTCAGCACAAATAGGGGTTCTTTTGTGTCTCAGTTCTGACAATACTGACTTTTTCCAAGCCATGTTAGCACAGTTTTGTTTTGTGCCCAATACGTTAAATATTAAAAAAAAAAAAAAACAAATTCAAATATTTCAAACAAGCTTTTACAATTTAGTTCTATAAACAATCAATTCATACGAACAATGAAAACAAGCATTTCTGAACACTTGAATCTTTCCCAGAAAGCTTTTACTTCATCCCATCTTCATGTTCTACAAATAAATTAATCAGCCGGTCTATATAGGATCTGGGCCTCTTCCTGCCAAGGTTATGAATAAAAACCTCAAAGATAAAGAAACCACACAACTTACAAGAACAACGAAACTGAAAGGAAAATACATGAATATCAAAATAGATGTACTTTCTCTAAAATGATTTGAATACGTTCACAATATCACCGGCAATTTTGAAAACTCATTCTTAACAATTGTATTCATGATATCAGTAGGTAGAATGTTAAATCTAGAGTCATGTGATTTAAGTATAGTCGTCAGATACCAGAATAAATACACCATAAATTCAAACCACTTCCACATTCCATCTCAAATTACACACAAACGAATACAAAAATTAAAATCAATACCTATTTGGATTCGAAACAGAAGCAGATCAGCATTAAATCTCAACCACTTGTCAAAATGAAGTTGGGATTAAGAGGAGTTTGATTTACCAAAATCGACGCCAAGGGATGGCTAGAGGTGGCCAGAAATTGTCCTGAAAGCCCAGTTTAGGTCTCTACGAATCCCTGACAGATTCGAGCATGTAAAGCTCGAATCTGGTCCCTGGGATTATGGGGAGTTAGTTTGTGGTGTCAATCTCATCCAAGACGACGAGATTTGGTAGGAAAATCTCGGGAAACCTGCAACTCGCCGGAACAGTAGAGAACGTTTGTTCTCCGTTCAATCTCGCAAATGTAAAAGAAATTTCACATGCAAGGATAGAAAACAACTTAGAACATCGAAAGGAGTTAAACGGAGGTAGTTACAGACCTTACCTCGGTAGGGAAAGCGATGAACTCGCCGGAACTCTCGGATTCGAGACGGAGCTCTGGTTCTCCAATTTCAGGTTCGAGTCTAAGTTCTGGGACTCTGGGTTCTAGTTCCGTGTTTAGTGTGCGGTTGGGACGAGGATGGTGGTGATTTGGCGTTCGAAGTCGCCGGAGAACGTGGTGGCTGTGTTGCTCGGGGAGAAGCGAGCCAAGAGAGAGAAGACAAGGATGAGGGACAGAGGGAGAAGGGAGAAGAGGAACCGAGGTAGAAGAGAGACAGGTGTGGGGATGGCAGAAAGAAGAGGGGAAAATGAGGGGGTTTGCACGGGGAAGAGAGACCCACACGTGGGTAGGTCCCACGGCAAACATAAATAATATTAAAATAATTCAAATGCACAAATCCATAATTGTGCCAAAATGAGAGATTCAGAGTTTCAGCGTGGGCCATGGGGATGGCAGAAAGAGAGGGAGGGGAAAATGAGGGGGTTTGCACGGCGAAGAGGGAGTCACACGTGGGTGGGTCCCACGGCACACCACTCAAACATGAACAATATTAAAATAATTCAAATGCACAAATCCATAATTGTGCCAATATATTCTTGGGATGTGATATTCACACACCATTTTTTACTTTTTTTACATCTTTTTAAATTTCGGTCATCGGATCGGATGAATTGAATAAGATCAAATGACATAAATTAATAAGAGATGTGTGAGAAGTAAAAAAATGTGTGTGGATAGCACACCCCTATATTCTTTTACCGTATGGGAAGTAGAATGATTTATTATTTATTACTATTTACTGGACACAATTATTTACCACAATTTGTCTATCTGAAGACCCATACCATTATTTACCACAATTTTATACTTATTTTATAGTCTAATTTTTTGTGTGTGCTAAATGTAAACTGTAAAAACAAAAACACATAAAGTGGTGCTCACAAACAAATTTTTGTTGATTTGTAGACTCTTATTTGAATAAATTTCGACTCCGTAATTTTTTCAAGAACTGATCCAGTTGGTAAAGCCCTCTAATTTGACAGCAGAAAGTATCGAATAAGAAAATAAACTTAGAAAGCATCCGCTTGATCCAAACAATGGACTTGCCAGGTGATGGTGATGAAATGTGTGTGTCCTTGATCAATAAAAACTAATACTAAAATATGATTTGTGTCCAAACTGGTGAATGAAGACACGAACATTGTGCCTACAAAATCAAATGATTTAAATATATTAAATTAAAGGGCACGAAAATGTTGTTAGTGTTTTTGTAAATTAATAAAAAATTAGTATTACGGATATCCATAAATAGTGACACAAACTTTTGTGTTCAAATTCTAATAGGCACCAATACACTTTCGTTTAGACACTAACTAATGTGCCTTTTTGTTCAGAAAGCACATTTGTGATAGTTTTGTGTTCATTGACATCTAAGAGCACCAATATATATTTGTGCTCAACGAAATTTAAAAGGGCACAAATCAATTGTGTTCTTAGACCATATTTTTTGTAGTGCGTTGCCTTGCCAAGACTGATAGCTTACACCAAACTCGCAATTCACATTCAATAGCGCAACTACTATGTATCAAAAAAATCAATTAATATTAAGAGCAGGGTTGAGCACACATGATTACTTGTTCTATCATCACTAGGTCTATACTTTGTTGGAGGTCTTCGGTTTGACTCACAAGATTCCAAGAACGACATATATGTGAAGTAAGTTTGATGCTAAGTCATGGTGAATTAACAGCCCGTTTATGAAAGTGTCGCCTATAAAAAAAAAGAGCATTTGCCACAGTTTACCAAAACAAAACGAAATTATTTAACATGGAAAATGATAGAACACAAAAACATGTTTAAATTATTATACAACAAGTGTGTAAATGATATCAATTGTTTGGACGATTATGCAGATCGCTTTTTGCATCAAAGAAAGAAAAGGGGATCCAAACTCGGAATGTTCTTATTAGGAATTGTCAACATACATATGTAACGCTTTATTACATTGGAACATAGGAAATGATCAGCAGATCAAACTCCAAACTTCAGAAAAGGTGAATCACATTAATACCAAAAGAGCCGAATAAAAGTGAAATCAAGCATACCAACATAACCACAACTCTTCCAAGTTTCAACATAACTAGCAATTAGGCTCAGTGCAATTCTGAAACAAGGAAGCACAAAGTTACCATCTTATCCCTTCAAACCTAAAGTTTATAACGTTTCATGTATTCTCCAAAACAGACATCTTCGTATTTTGCCGGATTGTTTTCGGAGATGAGCTCCTTTAACGGACCGTATGGTTTTTGGAGGTCGTCGGTGCCAACAAAACATGCAATTGACGTACGGGGCTCGAGGGTCGACAGTGGCATCAGTACTCTGTGCTGTACACTCTTGAACTTGCCATTAGTAATAAACTGTACAGTGAATATACACACGTGAATGATTTGGATGAATTAATTAGTCTGTCATGTATACTATTTTATATTATATATGTGACGTGCTGAACCAAAAGCACTCTGTATCGAGTAAAAAACTATGGTTAAAGTTAAAATTAGCTAGTCGTGACAGTACCTGCAACATGTCGGCAAGATTGATGAGCAAAGCTCCCTCCACTGGGGGAACATCAATCCAAATATTTTGATGAAGAACTTGTAGGCCAGCACTATCTTGCAAGAGCAAGGTTAGAAAGCCGAGATCGGAGTGTTTGGTTCCTCCTAGGGTTAAATGGGGCTCCGGACATACCGGGTAGTAGTGGCATGCCAATGACCTAGATTTGAAGCACCTTAGATTTTCAAGGTAATCACTGCTTAGGCCTAAAGCTTCCGAAAATAATCCGGATAGCTTCTCCTTCACTTGAACGATGTACTTCATATACTCACGTATTTCCGTTCTGCAAAATAAGCATTTAAACAGCTTTCAGATTGAGCTCAAATTTGAATATGATATTAGTTAGTAAAGAAAATTTTAGTAACCAAATTTTGTGAGTGTAGTATTACTCATTCACCTGCAGACTTCAGGGATTTCTTCAAAGTTGCGTTCATCTTCGAGGACCTTGCATGACAAGGTGTCTCTCCAGTCAGCTGGAGTGTCTACCTTCAATTCTCCATTGCAGAAGAAGTTGACCTTCTTCGTGAAATCACGCGAATACCACTCCTCCTTGGCTTCCTGGGGCTGCTCATGAAACCGCCGAACACCTTTCAGCACATCATCCATGACGTCAAGTGGAATGGGATGATTCACAATTTGAAAGAAACCCCATTCTTCAGCTGCTTTGCGGAGGTTACTGATGATTTCGCTTCTCCTTTCGTTGTTCTCCGCATCTTTGAGATCGATGACAGGAACTTGCAGGTCGTGAATTCCATTGTTTTGGTTCGGGGATGGTAGACACTCCGGAGGGTGTTTGAACATTCTTGGAAGCTTGGTCACCCCAGAATCTACAAGCCCTTTCACACCAGCTTTGGTTTCGTCGAACTGTTTCAGTTCCTCCTCCAGCTCATGATCCAACACATCCACCATCTTGAATTTTTATGATTAGTGAAATACAAATTTAACTGATAACTTCAGTGGATTTTCAGGGTTTATCCAGTGCAAGTTGAATGAGTAGGATTTGCTACTTATGTAGCCGATTAGCCGGGAGACAATTTTCTTTGTTTAATTTTGTAATTATGGAGATAATAGTGATGGAGGCAGCGTGCTTAGAAGATTCGTGAGTCTTACAAAAGCAACGACAATTTGTTTTGATTGATTGGACAATGCGTGGCTAAGCACCAACTATTTTCTCTCTTACACCTACTTCTACTTTTGGTGGAAACTTCCCAGTAGTGGGTTGGTGGGTTCTTATTAAATAATATAGATTATAAGAGGCTTAATTCAAAGGGATAACTAGTCGATGAGCATACATTGTGTGTGAACAATTTCATTTTGTTTTTTGTTTTTTTATTAAGGAATGTGATTAGTTTTTAAAATTTTAAAAAGAGTATGAAAAAAAAATGATGGTGGGATAATTTCTTTTGAACCAAACCCAACCTGGGCTAAATGTTATTTTTTAGGTTTTATTCCCCCTTCCCCCACCCCCACAAAACCCAACCCAATACATGTTAAATGTGTAGGCTAAAAGCCAAAAACCAAATAAAAGCCAAATTCCCCTCAGGATTTAGCCCAAAAAATGGTGTGAGCACCACCAGCGGGACCAAGACCCTACCCACATGGGCATGTTCCTCAGGATTTATTGAATTCAACGGCTGAAATCGAATATAATCAAATCTAATGGTAAAAAAAAAAAAAAAAAAAATCTAATGGCCTAAATTTAAATCAGACGACTAACATAATTAAAAAAAATTATTTAACTAAATTTAGTAACTTTTCAATATTTATCGGAATTTAAATATTTTTAGGTTAAAATGTTCATAAAATTAAGAGTAAATTACACTTTACCATCTCAGGTTTAAGGTCTATTGTAACCTCATACAACATTTTCAAAACATTTCATTTTCATACCTCAAGTACTATTTTATTTCAATATGGTACCTCTGTTACATTTTCCATCGATTGATCCGTTAAGAGCTGACGTGACTGCCATATTTTTGCCACGTGGCTACCAAATTTGTGCCACATGGCAAAAAAATAAATTTTTATTCATTTAAAATTAATTAATTAATTTTTAAAAGTTATATTTAAAATTATAAAATAAAAAATAAATAAAAAATCAACCCAGAACCCATTTTCCCCCAACCTACCTCCCTCTCCTCCACCATCTTCACCTCCCTCGTAACCCCCCACCTCCCCCGCAACCCCCCCACCTCCCCCGCAACCCCCCCACCTTCTCCTTCTCCTCCTTCTTCACCTCCCCGACCTTTGTCCCTTCCATCCCCATAACTACGCCATACACCACCCTAAAATCCTAACCCCCACTTTCACAGCTCCACTCTCCACCACCATCACCGCTCTTGATACGACCAGCCAGGCCCCTTCTCGGCTTGACCGGTTTGTGCTCCTGTCCTCTAAGGCCAAGCCTAAACCCAAATCTAAACCCGTCGCTAAATAAGAACCGGTCCCGAAGTCCGAGCTAGAGCTCAAACCTTCATGAGAAGATCTGGATGCCCGGATTGTGAAGAAGAAAGATGAAGAAGGAAGCACGCCGAAGGCCGAAGACTCAAATGGCGGTTTGAAAACCAAAAATGGCGATGTATTGAAAGAGGATGAACCCCATCACTTTAGAAATGGAGATTGATTTGTCTCTCGATCAGGACCCGAAGAATTTTGATAAATATTGCGCTAGTAGATTGAAAATGACAAAGCAGATTAATTTTATGCTTAAACATTGTAGTAATAGCTTGAGTATGTTTTGGATGTTGTGACATTGTTGCCTACACTGTTATATAATGTAAGTGGGTTAGGGATTTGTGTTTATGTTTATTTTCAGACTCTGCAGGGAGATAAAGGTAGGGGAGGGAGAAAGAGGGCGGGGGTGGTGAGGTAGGAGACTGGTGGGTTTTGGGGTGGGGTGGGGAGGGGTGGGGGTTTGCTGGGGAGGTGGGGGTGGGGTGGGATGGCGTGTTTGGGTTGCAGGGAAAAGAAAGGGCTCGGGGAAGAAGATGGGTTTTCTTTTTTAATATTTTTTAATAAATAGGGTAAATTATTATAATATTTAAATGAATAAAAAGTTATTTTTTGCCATATGGCACAAATTTGGCAACCACATTAGCACAAATGTGGTAGTCACGTCAGCTCTTAACAGATCTATGGATGAAAAATGTAATTGTCACATCCCCGCCCGGGGCGGATCACTTCCCGGGCCCGCTCCACCACCGTAGCACGATATTGTCCGCTTTGGGCTTACCATTCCCTCACGGTATTGTCCGCTTTGGGCTTACCATTCCCCCACGGTTTTGTTTTTGGGAACTCACGAGCAACTTCCCAGTGGGTCACCCATCATGGGATTGCTCAAGCCCCCTTCTCGCTTAACTTCAAAGTTCCCACGGAACCCGAAGCCAGTGAGCTCCCAAAAGGCCTCGTGCTAGGTAGAGTGGGAATATCCATATAAGGATCACACCCCTAGGCGATGTGGAATGTCACAGTAACGGAGATACTATATTGAAATAAAATAATAGGTGAGGTATGAAAGTGAAATGTTTTGAAGATGTTGTATGAACCCCAAACCTAAGGTGGTAAAGTGTAATGTACCCTAAAATTAAATTATGATAATGTACGTAATTTTTTTTAATTACTTTAAAAGAAAAAATTAGCCTAAATTTATTCTTTAATAATCTCAAACTAAAAAATTGAGGACAAAAGGATTGGAGCAGAAAAGCTGCTTCTGGGCTAAAACCTAAATTTTCTAGGCTAAAAATTTTAGGTTTCAGCCCAAGGGTTGGAGATAGTCTTAATAAGTGTATATTTTATCTTAATATTACATAATTACTGTTTTTTGTCCTCCTTATGTAAATATTGTGTATCAAAAGTGAGGGTAAATTGGAAAAATAGGGATATGATTGTTATTTTGTCAAAAGGTACAAAATTACTACTTTGCCCTTCTCATATCAATATTGTGTTAGGCCTAGCAAACGGGTTGTATCTGTCGTGTTCGTGTCGTTTTCATGTAACACCTGTTATTTTAACGAGTCATGTCATGTCACACCCGTTATCTTAGCGGGTCCTTAACAAGTGCAAGTCACTTTACCCAATGGGTAAAGTTACCCGACCCATTATGGCCCGTTAAGAAAATTATATATTTTTTCTTAAATTTGCACATAGCACAGATTACCACATAAATATTACTTGAAAACATTAAAATACATTTGTCGTTTAAGTACTACATCTACACTTGAAAATAAGAGCCTAATAAACAAGCATTCATACACTACTAGTCTATTACAAAATATTAAATGTGCAAGGATATGAAAATGAAAGAGTTTTTGTTTTCAAAGTTGTGAAGGCTTTCTCAAAAGTTTAAACCTTGCCAATGGAACTCAAAGATTGCACGTTATTCTTTTTATAAAATCCTCAATTTTCATCGATCATAGTGTAAATATTTTAAATTGAAGATCGAATTCAATCATTGTATTCATATAGGGTCAATGAGTGTAGCTGTAAAAAAATCATCAAAATCGGAGTTAAAATAACCGTTAAATCGTGATTTTTCGTTGATAACCGTCGAAAAGTTTTGTCCCTTTACTTGATCTCTGAATGTTTTTTTTTTTTTTGCTATTTTTGGCGTATGCGATCTTCAAGCATATAAAAACAAGTTTGACGGTTGGATTATTGAAATTAGTTTCGTACAATGCATAACCCATCAAAATGATTGATTCACTAACACTTAGAGTTTATTTATACTTTCATTAAGTATAACATATTCAGATAAGGTCAAGGTGTGACATCTCACATCGCCCAGGGGAGTGATCCTTAAATGTATATTCTCATCCCTACCTAGCACGAGAGCACTCCCATTATGGGTGACCCACTAGGAAGTTGCTCGTGTGAGTCCCCAGAAACAAAACTATGAGGGCGTGGCCGGGGCCCAAAGCGGACAATATCATGCTACAGTGGTGGAGCGGGCCCGGGAAGTGATCCCCCCTAGGCGGGGATGTGACAATTTGGTATCAGAGCCTAAACCTAGTCGTGGTGTGCCGACGAGGACGTCAGACCCCTAAAGGGGGTGGATTGTGACATCTCACGTCGCCCAGGGGAGTGATCCTTAAATGTATATTCTCATCCCTACCTAGCACGAGGCCTTTTGGGAGCTTACTGGCTTCGAGTTATATGGGAACTCCGAAGTTAAACGAGTAGCGCGCGAGAGCACTCCCATGATGGGTGACCCATTGGGAAGTTGCTCGTGTGAGTTCCCAGAAACAAAACCGTGAGGGCGTGGTCGGGGCCAAAAACGGACAATATCGTGCTACGGTGGTGGAGCGGGGCCGGGAAGTGATCGCCCCCGGGCAGGGATATGACAGAAGGAGTGTAGCTGTAAAAAATCATCAAAATCGAAGTTAAAATAACCGTTAAATAGTGATTTTTCGTTGATAACCGTCGAAAAGTTTTGTCCCGTTACTTAATCTCTGAATGTTTATTTTTTGCAATTTTTCGCGTATGTGATCTCGAAGTACATACAAACATGTTTGAAAGTTTGATCGTTGAAACTAGTTTCGTAGAATGCATATCCCATCAAAACAATAGATTCACTAACATTTAAGAGTTTATTCATACTTTCATTAAATATAACATAAGATTTTGTGGTACCCACTAGTGTAAATATTTTAAATTGAAGATCGAGTTCTTTCATTGTATTCATATAGGGTCAAGGAGTGTAGCTGTAAAAAAATCATCAAAATCGGAGTTAAAATAATCAAAATCGGAGTTAAAAAATCATCATAATCGTGATTTTTCGTTGATAACCGTCGAAAAGTTTTGTCCCGTTACTTGATCTCTAAATGTTTGTTTTTTGCAATTTTTGGTGTATATGATCTCGAAGTATATACAAACATGTTTGATGGTTGGATCGTTGAAATTAGTTTTGTAGAATGTATATCCCATAAAAAAACATAGATTCACTAACATTTAAGAGTTTATTCATACTTTCATCAAGTATAACATAAGATTTTGTGGTATCCACTAGCGTAAATATTTTAAATTGAAGATAGAGTTCATTCATTGTATTCATATAAGGTCAAGGAGTGTAGCTGTAAAAAATCATCAAAATTGGAGTTAATAAATAATGATTTTTTGTTGATAACCGTAAAAAAAAATTTGTCATGTTACTTGATCTCTGAATGTTTGTTTTTTGTGATTTTTGGTGTATGCAATCTTGAAACATATACAAACAAGTTTGACGGTTGGATCGTTAAAATTAGTTTCGTATAATACGTATCCCATCAAAACGATAGATTCGCTAACATTTAAAGAGTTTATTCATACTTTCATTAAGTATAAAATAAGATTTTGTGGTATCCACTAGTGTAAATATTTTAAATTGAAGATCAAATTCATTCATTGTATTCATATAAGGTCAAGGAGTGTAGCTATGAAAAAATCATTAAAATCGGAGTCAAAAGAACCGTTAAATCATGATTTTTCGTTGATAACCGTAAAAAAAATTTGTCCCATTACTTGATCTCTGAATGTTTGTTTTTTGCGATCTTGAAGTATATACAAGCAAATTTGATGGTTGGATCGTTGAAATTAGTTTCGTAGAATGTGTATCCCATCAAAACGATAGATTCACTAACACTTAGAGTTTATTTATACTTTCATTAAGTGTAACATAAGATTTTGTGGTATCCACTAGTGTAAATATTTTAAATTGAAGATTGAATTCATTCATTGTATTCATATAGGGTCAAGGAGTGTATGTAACATCCCGTCCCGGGATTATTAAAACGTACACTGAAATTACGATTTTACCCCTAGTTGTTATTTTTACGTGTAGTTTTGTGTTGTGTGGTGTGTAGGACCACACACACACACACACACACACTCCTACACCTCGTCTCACTCCCCCAGGATTCCCTCATTCCCTGTCTCTTCTCTGTCTCTTCCCTGTCTCTCTCTCACTCTCCCCGAGTTCTTCTTCTTCTTCCTTCTGCAAACACACAAACACACTCAAACCTTCACCAATCAAGAAACCAAGACCACCACCGTGCTCGTGAGGCTGAGAGGAGTCCAGTGGTGCCATTTTCAGGTAAGGATATCGTTGTTTTCACGTCGTTTCGACGAGGTCCGATTTGAACACTGTTCATGCAAGATTAATCTAGCTTGTTTTAGGAGATTCTAAGCTTGTAGTGGTGTTTGTGAGGTTCCTAGGAGCTTGGGAGTAGTTCGTTGGACGAGTTTGGACGTCGG
This sequence comes from Pyrus communis, assembly GCF_041283825.1. Taxonomy (NCBI): domain Eukaryota; kingdom Viridiplantae; phylum Streptophyta; class Magnoliopsida; order Rosales; family Rosaceae; genus Pyrus; species Pyrus communis. Next base: position 23,265,545 of record NC_142574.1, read on the forward strand.
GAAGGCTAGGTTCGAAAGTTGGCCGAGTTTTGACCTTGAAAACAGGTATGATCTAGCAATTTTTAGGCCTTGAAACTAGTCTATCGTGATTCTACTAGTCCTAAGCTTCATTTTGGCTTTTGAATCGTGAAAAATGGTTGAAAAACGAAGGAGAAAACAAGGTTTGAAATTTTCCCAGTTTTCCGGCGACGGCGCCGGCGCCGGCGACGGCGACTGGCCGGAGAAGGAAGGGGAATATTCCGTTAAGTTTAACGGAATATTCCTAACGGCAGTGACGGCGTCAGTTAGGGAATATTCCGTCAGGTTAACGGAATATTCCTGACGGCGTCAGTTGACGCCGTCAGTGTGCAGTGCACGTGACTGCGCGTGGGGGCGCGTGGGTCAGTGACTGTTCAGGCGCGTGGGGGCGCGTGCGTGGTCCAAAAATTATTTTAAAAATATGGGTGTGATCCTGAGGTTGTGTAGATCACGTTGGTATATTCAATTGTCCATTTTGAGCAATGTATGAGAAGTTATTACGAGAAGTTGCTTAGGTGCTTTTAAATTAATGTTTTCGTAACTTTGTTGCGTATAGGTGATTGTTTCCCGAGGACGAACGTTCACATTCGAGGCAGGGGGGCTACGACCCTTCTAATTACCAGTGAGTGGGCTTTTGTTTTCCGTATATACCTATATACATATTAATTCCCAGAAATTAAATGGAAAAAGAGTTTGTTTTATGCCATGCATCATATGAATGTTGTTTACGCATCATCGCATGTATTAGTAATGGCATACATATATATATAAATGTGTATTTGCTGCTGTGGACGCACAGGTGAGTGCCAGGTAAGCGGTGTTCACGTTATTATGCATTCCTGTTTATTATGCATTAGTAGTTTGAAATGCTTAGAGAGCTCATAATCTGCACCCCGGTGTTAGTGCTCCCGCCCAGGGCCAGGGCATAGTCCTTCACGTGATGTTCACCCGCACCACACGCTCGCCTTGGATCCAAGTTAGGTGCAAGCCTTGTCGTACAGACCACATTAGGTGGTTCCGACTCGTAGGTGACCGCGATTCTTCGCATAGTCTTCACGTGATCGTAGCACTAGAGCGTATATATATTACACCCAGTCTTGTCGTACAGACCACGTTAGGTGGTTCCGACTCGTGTGCAGATTCAGATGTTGAGTTGAGCGTGGAGCTCTATCTACAGCCGTACAGGTCACGTTAGGTGACTCCCGGCTGCCAGTTTATATGTGATTGATGTGAATTACGCTTGAGCATTTACATTTGATTATGAGATTCTGTTGTGTCATATTCTCAAGCATGAATGGCATATTGTGAGCATGAATGGCATATCATGGAGCATGATTGACATATCTATACATACGTATATATGTTCATTTTCTGGGAAGTATACAGGTTTTACGGCGAGGGGTTAGAATGTATTTTGTTAAAGAGTTTTCAAAGAGCTTTGTTTTTGCCCACTCACGCTTTTGTTTTTGCGCCCCTCCAGGTTCTAGTGGTCTAGCAAGTTCGGTGGTTTATCCCAGAGGGCGTCCCGGCATTTCTGACAGACACTCACCATTGTAGGGTCACCTTCGGGTGTACATACATCGTATCTTTTCCTTTTGGACTGTCGTAGACTTGCTCTGAATTGTGTCTCACATACACTAGTACCTTGTATGCTTTTAGGTTTTTAATTATTCGTACTTTTATATTACCTTCTTATTAGCTTCCGCACGCGCACATGGTTACGTCACCTTCGGGTGACGGCCAGCACACCCTGATCTCGGTCGGGGTGTGTCAGCTTGGTATCAGAGCCTAGGTTTGGCAGTCCTGTGTCTTTGTGAGTATTCTAATAGTTGGTGTCTTCTGTCAGAATTATGCCGCCTCGTCGGGAACCACGTCGCTCAGATGAGCCTAATTTCCCTGATCTTACTCAGTTGGGGGAAGTGATTGCTACAGCCCTTCAAACAGTGATGCGCCCTCCCCAGAGGACTCCTCTGGAGACTATGTATAACTTGAAGTTGGATAAGTTTAAAGGTAACGAGGGTCACGAAGGTGCAGAACGTTGGTTAGAACACATAGAGAAGACTTTCCGTGTGTTACATAACCAGGGGAACCTTCCTATGGAAAGGTGGGTCGAGACAACGTCATGGTTTCTGGAGATGGAGTCTGCAGCTTGGTGGGAGCAAGAACTTCGTATGTTGACTCCAGCTCAGAGAACCGATTGGAATGTTTTCAAGGACGTGTTTCAAAGGAGATTTGTACCCCCTGAGTATATCGATCGTAAGAAACAGGAATTCACTGAGTTGAAACAACGAAAGATGACGGCTAACGAGTATTATCGTAAGTTCACTGATTTGTCTCGTTACTATCCTGATGTCGCTGGTAATCCGGCGGAGATGCTTCGTCGTTTTCGCTTGGGCACTAAGAAGAAATGGCGTTCTATGGTGACTACTACTCACTGTGAGTCCTACCAGGAGTTCTATGAAATACTATTGAGGGTTGAGGACTCAGAGAATATGTCAAGTGATAGTGACGAAGAGAAAAACGGCAATCAGAAGAAAGACGACAAAGGAAAAGGTCAAACATCGTTGGGGCCTCGCCAAACTCAGAACTTTAAAAGGGGTGGTGCAAGTTCAAGTTCGTCTAGTGGTGGTTTCAGTGCCTCTGGACAAGGACGTGGAGGTAGGTTTTATGGAGGTGCTCGAGGCCAGAGACAAGGTGATGGTGGCCGAAACCGAGTTCCATTTTGCCATAGATGTAATAACCGACATTTCGGCGAGTGCAGACGTGGCAGCGGTGGTTGTTTCACGTGTGGACAGGTGGGACATAGAGCGGTGAATTGTCCCCAGGGTCAGCAGCAGAAGCCGCAGCAGACCTTTATGCCGCCACCTGCACCGATTCGGCAAATCCAAGGTCCGAGTAATTATGGTCAAGCAGGTAGAGGTGGTGCCTATCATTATCAGGGTGATGCTGTTCCCTATGCCCCGGGACCGTATCAGTACCCCCAGGACCCGTATTCACAAGGTGGTTATCCCTCGTATCCCAGCAACTACATGCCGTATCCTCCAGCTCCAGTTGGTGGTTCTCAGTGGTACCAAGGAGGACAATATCAGCAGAGTGAGAATGCCACTAGTAGTGCAGGATCTTCGAGACAGATGGGTCAGCCCAGTCAGGGGCGTGGAGCTCAAGGTCGCGGTGTTCATGCGAGCAGAGGTCGTGGAGGACGACAGCAGGGCCAGGGGCGTATTCACAATATTTCCCTGCAGGATGCTCAGAACAACCCGGACTTGATAATGGGTACGTTAAATATTCTTGGTTATTTTGCTAGAGTCTTAATTGATTGTGGAGCTACACATTCCGTTATTTCTCATACATTTGCTCAATTGACGCAACCTCACCCCACACCTCTAGGGTACGATTTAGAATTCGCTATGCCTAGAGGAGAGAGATGTGTTGTAGATTGTATGTACCCAGGATGTCCAGTGATAGTAGAGGGTGTTGTTATGCCCGCTGATCTTATCCCGTTAGATATTGTCGATTTTGATGTGATATTGGGCACAGATTGGTTGCACTTCTATCGTGCCAACATTGATTGTTACGGGAAAGTAGTTACGTTTCACCGTCCTGGATTACCTGAGGTTACTTTTGTGGGTGAGCAGAGTGGGGTAAGACACGGCGTTATATCGGCTTTGCGAGCGAGGAAGATGTTGTCTAAAGGTTGTCAGGGGTATCTAGCTCATGTGGTGCTAGAGGAGACCGTTCCTAGCAGAATTGAGGATGTGAGAGTGGTTAGACACTTCCCTGATGTTTTTCCTGAGGATTTACCTGGTTTACCCCCAGATCGAGATGTGGAGTTCAATGTTGAGTTGCTTCCAGGTACCAATCCTATTTCTTTAACTCCTTATCGTATGGCTCCTGCTGAGTTAAGGGAATTGAAAGTGCAGTTACAGGAATTAGTGGATAAGGGATTCATTCAGCCTAGTACTTCACCTTGGGGAGCTCCAGTGTTGTTTGTGAGAAAGAAAGATGGAACTTTGAGGCTGTGTATCGACTACAGACAATTGAATCGGGTGACGATTAAAAACCGTTATCCATTACCTCGTATCGACGATTTGTTTGATCAGCTGAGAGGTGCTTGTGTATTTTCTAAGATAGACTTGAGGTCTGGGTACTATCAGCTGAAGATTAGTAGGAATGATGTTCCTAAGACGGCGTTCAGGACTCGTTACGGTCATTACGAGTTTCTGGTTATGCCATTTGGGTTGACGAATGCACCAGCAGCTTTTATGGATTTGATGAACCGGGTATTTCAGCCTTACCTGGATAGATTTGTCATTGTCTTCATTGACGATATTCTGGTGTATTCTAGGTCCAAAGCGGAGCATGTTCGACATCTTACTTTGGTGTTGAAGAGGTTGAGAGAACACCAATTGTATGCTAAGTTTACCAAGTGCCAGTTCTGGTTAGATCAAGTCGCGTTTTTGGGGCACATCATTTCTGCTCAAGGTATTCTTGTTGATCCTCAAAAGGTTGCAGCTGTGGAGAGTTGGGAGCAACCACGAACCGTCACTGAGGTGAGAAGTTTCATTGGTTTGGCGGGATATTATCGGAGATTCGTTAAGGATTTTTCGGTAATTGCCTTGCCACTGACGAGGTTAACAAGGAAAGACGTTAAGTTTGAATGGAATGATAAGTGTGAGCAAAGTTTTCAGCAGTTGAAGCATTGTCTTACTAATGCACCTGTTTTGGCACTTCCAGACGATAGTGGTGATTTCGAGGTTTATAGCGATGCTTCCTTGAATGGTCTGGGATGTGTATTGATGCAGCATGGTAGGGTGATTGCTTATGCTTCGCGGCAGTTGAAAACCCATGAGACGAATTACCCTACACATGATTTGGAGTTGGCTGCTATCATCTTTGCGTTGAAGTTATGGAGACATTATCTTTACGGAGAGAAGTGTAGGATCTTCACAGATCACAAGAGTCTTCAGTATCTCTTCACCCAGAAGGAACTTAATCTTCGTCAACGGAGGTGGTTGGAGTTGCTCAGCGATTACGATTGCACGATTGACTATCACCCAGGTCGTGCGAACGTAGTAGCCGACGCACTTAGCAGGAAGTCACATGGCCGTATTAATGCATTGTACGCTAGTCGTATTCCTCTTTTGGTGGACTTGCGTGCTACGGGAGTAAGGTTAGAAGCAGAAGATCGAGAAGTGGCATTACTTGCTAATTTTCAAGTTAGGCCAATCTTAGTTGATCGGGTGCTTGAAGCTCAAGTAGCTGATGAACAGACTCAAGAACTAATTCGAGCTCGAGATCAAGGAAGGAGGCGAGACCTCAGAGTTCGTGATTCTGATGGCATGTTGATGTTAGAGGGTAGAATGTTCGTGCCTAGTAATGTGGATTTGAAGAAGGAAATTCTCGATGAAGCACATATCTCGGCTTATGCCATGCACCCAGGAGCGACTAAAATGTATCATACCATTCGACCATTTTACTATTGGCCGGGTATAAAAAGGGAGATAGCTGAGTATGTGAGCAGTTGTGCTGTTTGTCAGCAGGTTAAAGCAGAAAGAAAGAAGCCGTTTGGATTGTCGCAACCGCTTCCCGTTCCAGAGTGGAAGTGGGAAAATATCACTATGGATTTTGTGTACAAGTTGCCGCGTACACATAATGGCTTTGATGGCATTTGGGTGATCGTTGATCGGCTCACTAAGTCGGCACATTTCATTCCAGTGAGAGAGAAGTATTCTTTGAGCCGGTTAGCAGAATTGTTTATCTCAAGGGTTGTAAAGTACCATGGTGTCCCTGTAAGTATTGTCTCGGATCGTGATCCACGATTCACATCGAAGTTTTGGGTAGCTTTTCAGGAAGCTTTGGGTACGAGACTACTTTACAGTACGGCATATCATCCACAGACGGACGGACAATCCGAGAGAACTATTCAGACCTTGGAAGATATGCTGCGAGCATCAGTGTTACAGTTCAGTGATGCTTGGCACCAGCGGTTGGATTTGATGGAATTTGCTTACAACAACAGTTTCCATTCGAGCATTGGCATGGCGCCATTTGAAGCCTTGTATGGTAGATCTTGTCGCACTCCGTTGTGTTGGTCAGAGGTTGGCGAAAGAGTCTTAGTAGGTCCGGAGATTGTCGAGGAGACTACTCAAAATGTTCAGGTAATTAGATTTAACCTGAAAGCAGCTCAGGACAGGCAGAAAAGTTTAGCAGATAGACATGCTACGGACAGAATGTATAAGGTCGGAGATTGGGTATTTCTGAAGCTTTCACCGTGGAGAGGTGTTGTGCGGTTTGGAAAGAAAGGGAAGTTGAGTCCCAGGTACATTGGACCGTACACGGTCACAGAACGAGTTGGTGAGGTAGCTTACAGGTTGGAGTTGCCTCCGGAGTTGGCTAAAGTGCATAACGTTTTTCACGTGTCTATGCTTCGACACTATGTTGCCGATCCATTGCATGTGATACCTCCTCAACCGTTAGAGATAAATCCAGATTTGACGTATGACGAGGAACCGTTAACGATCTTGGATTGGAAAGAGAAGGTTCTGAGGAACAAAACGGTGAATTTGGTGAAAGTTTTGTGGAGGAATCACTCGGTTGAAGAAGCGACATGGGAGACGGAAAATAGGATGAGGGATTTATATCCTAGATTGTTCTTTGACCATTAGGGGTGTAATCAGTTGTTTTGAATTTCGGGACGAAATTCTATTAAGGTGGGTAGGTTGTAACATCCCGTCCCGGGATTATTAAAACGTACACTGAAATTACGATTTTACCCCTAGTTGTTATTTTTACGTGTAGTTTTGTGTTGTGTGGTGTGTAGGACCACACACACACACACACACACACTCCTACACCTCGTCTCACTCCCCCAGGATTCCCTCATTCCCTGTCTCTTCTCTGTCTCTTCCCTGTCTCTCTCTCACTCTCCCCGAGTTCTTCTTCTTCTTCCTTCTGCAAACACACAAACACACTCAAACCTTCACCAATCAAGAAACCAAGACCACCACCGTGCTCGTGAGGCTGAGAGGAGTCCAGTGGTGCCATTTTCAGGTAAGGATATCGTTGTTTTCACGTCGTTTCGACGAGGTCCGATTTGAACACTGTTCATGCAAGATTAATCTAGCTTGTTTTAGGAGATTCTAAGCTTGTAGTGGTGTTTGTGAGGTTCCTAGGAGCTTGGGAGTAGTTCGTTGGACGAGTTTGGACGTCGGGAAGGCTAGGTTCGAAAGTTGGCCGAGTTTTGACCTTGAAAACAGGTATGATCTAGCAATTTTTAGGCCTTGAAACTAGTCTATCGTGATTCTACTAGTCCTAAGCTTCATTTTGGCTTTTGAATCGTGAAAAATGGTTGAAAAACGAAGGAGAAAACAAGGTTTGAAATTTTCCCAGTTTTCCGGCGACGGCGACTGGCCGGAGAAGGAAGGGGAATATTCCGTTAAGTTTAACGGAATATTCCTAACGGCAGTGACGGCGTCAGTTAGGGAATATTCCGTCAGGTTAACGGAATATTCCTGACGGCGTCAGTTGACGCCGTCAGTGTGCAGTGCACGTGACTGCGCGTGGGGGCGCGTGGGTCAGTGACTGTTCAGGCGCGTGGGGGCGCGTGCGTGGTCCAAAAATTATTTTAAAAATATGGGTGTGATCCTGAGGTTGTGTAGATCACGTTGGTATATTCAATTGTCCATTTTGAGCAATGTATGAGAAGTTATTACGAGAAGTTGCTTAGGTGCTTTTAAATTAATGTTTTCGTAACTTTGTTGCGTATAGGTGATTCGTTTCCCGAGGACGAACGTTCACATTCGAGGCAGGGGGGCTACGACCCTTCTAATTACCAGTGAGTGGGCTTTTGTTTTCCGTATATACCTATATACATATTAATTCCCAGAAATTAAATGGAAAAAGAGTTTGTTTTATGCCATGCATCATATGAATGTTGTTTACGCATCATCGCATGTATTAGTAATGGCATACATATATATATAAATGTGTATTTGCTGCTGTGGACGCACAGGTGAGTGCCAGGTAAGCGGTGTTCACGTTATTATGCATTCCTGTTTATTATGCATTAGTAGTTTGAAATGCTTAGAGAGCTCATAATCTGCACCCCGGTGTTAGTGCTCCCGCCCAGGGCCAGGGCATAGTCCTTCACGTGATGTTCACCCGCACCACACGCTCGCCTTGGATCCAAGTTAGGTGCAAGCCTTGTCGTACAGACCACATTAGGTGGTTCCGACTCGTAGGTGACCGCGATTCTTCGCATAGTCTTCACGTGATCGTAGCACTAGAGCGTATATATATTACACCCAGTCTTGTCGTACAGACCACGTTAGGTGGTTCCGACTCGTGTGCAGATTCAGATGTTGAGTTGAGCGTGGAGCTCTATCTACAGCCGTACAGGTCACGTTAGGTGACTCCCGGCTGCCAGTTTATATGTGATTGATGTGAATTACGCTTGAGCATTTACATTTGATTATGAGATTCTGTTGTGTCATATTCTCAAGCATGAATGGCATATTGTGAGCATGAATGGCATATCATGGAGCATGATTGACATATCTATACATACGTATATATGTTCATTTTCTGGGAAGTATACAGGTTTTACGGCGAGGGGTTAGAATGTATTTTGTTAAAGAGTTTTCAAAGAGCTTTGTTTTTGCCCACTCACGCTTTTGTTTTTGCGCCCCTCCAGGTTCTAGTGGTCTAGCAAGTTCGGTGGTTTATCCCAGAGGGCGTCCCGGCATTTCTGACAGACACTCACCATTGTAGGGTCACCTTCGGGTGTACATACATCGTATCTTTTCCTTTTGGACTGTCGTAGACTTGCTCTGAATTGTGTCTCACATACACTAGTACCTTGTATGCTTTTAGGTTTTTAATTATTCGTACTTTTATATTACCTTCTTATTAGCTTCCGCACGCGCACATGGTTACGTCACCTTCGGGTGACGGCCAGCACGCCCTGATCTCGGTCGGGGTGTGTCAGTGTAGTTGTAAAAAATCATCAAAAATGGAGTTAAAATAACCGTTAAATCGTGATTTTTCGTTTATAACCGTCGAAAAGTTTTGTCCCGTTACTTGATCTCTGAATGTTTTTTTTTTGCAATTTTTGACGTATGCGATCTCGAAGTATATAGAAACATGTTTGACGGTTGGATCGTTGAAACTAGTTTCGTAGAATGTGTATCCCATCAAAACAATATATTCACTAACACTTAAGAGTTTATATACTTTCATTAAGTATAACATAAGATTTTGTGTTATCCACTAGTTTAAATATTTTAAATTGAAGATCGAGTTCATTCACTGTATTCATATAAGGTTAAGGAGTGTAGTTATAATAAAGGGTGTGTGGATATCACCAAAGATCAATCCATGGCGATGATACCGTGTTAATGATATAGAGAGCGTAGTCTTTAACTATTGCAAAAAGCTTAAGAAACAAGAAAGCTATGGAGGAAGGAGAGAGAAAACTGGGGAAATGTAATTTTGTATTGAATGTATGAAAACTTAATAGAATTATTACATAGTGTAGCAGCTTATATAGCTGCAGTGCCTTTTCTTACAAGCTAAATAATTATCCTAACTGTCTAAACAGTTGTAGCACCATATTACAACTAACTGTGATGAGTCCAACAAGATCTTCTTCGGATCCCTTTGGTGAGCATCCTAGGGATCCGTGAATCATATCCGTTTATCATACATTGTGAGGTCCGTTTTGTCAAGTACTGTTTGTGTTTAATTTTAAATAAAAATATTTAAAATGATTTTTGACTGCATGAAATACAATGAACGGACATGATTCACAGATCATTGGGATCCTCATAAAGAGGATCCGACGGGGATCTGGATTCGTGATGAGTTGGCACTCTTAACAAACTATGCTGAATTGGCATTTAGTCAATGATAGTCAACAACATCCAGGTTTTTTTGGGTAATGAGGCTGAAGTAGTAGAGACTAGAGACAATTATTATAGCATGATCTTAGTCATATTAGAGGAAGGAAAAACGAGACTAATTAGGTTTTCAACATCCTTTCTACCGAAGAATTGCTTGACACGAATTATACGTGACGTGCTAATTAACATATATAATTCGAATTAGTGTGACGAAATATGAGGAATGGAAGGGAACATGGGACTTAGGTTTTCAACGTTCTTTCTTCTAGAATGATAAGTCATTTAAATGATATTTTTTAGCATCCTCGACCTAGTTTTAAGCTTTTAATTACACAATTAACGTTTATATTGACTAATCTCGACACGAATCGGTTCGAAATGGACACAATTGCTAACCCGAATTGACACCCCTAGATTTTAAAATAGAGTCACTCCCCAAATATTATATAGAACACATACATTAGTTTGATTATATTATTCTCAACCTTCTTTTTTGTATTAGGGTTAATTAATCCTCACTTGGATGCACCGCATTTGCCGCAACTGCTTGGATTCTTGCCATCTGGGGTCTTGCCCAATGGACAACTCGACTCTGTTGGTTTCCATTTAGCTCTAAACTTTGTTTGGTGACGGCAAACAGAAAATAATTTATTGTTTAGTGACGACAAATTTAGTTTAACTCATTGTTTGGACGGCAAAGTAAAGAAACACACCTCTCAATTTTTTATTTAGACTTTATGTGCTTGTGATGAGAGTCAATAAAAAGAAAATTAAAAGGAAAAATAAAAACACATAAAGTTAAACCCATCCCATCCCACCCTCTTGCTTGCGACTCTGCGTAAGCAACGAATTAGAAAATATTTTCACTTCATTTGTCGTGATCTAAGTTGAAGAGAGACATTAAGGAGGATATGTGAGAGAGGTAACGAAGGATGAGAGGAGAGAGAAAGTTGAGGGTTGGTGCAACTTGGGGTGGTTCCGATCGGGATTCCAAATCAGAAAGCATAACTCAAATCCCAAACCAATCCTTTTTGGGACGGGATTCCGGAAATTAAAATCGAACCGAAATTTTGGTATTCTTGAATTACAGAATTCCCAAATTTTTTTTGAAATTTTAGTACGGTTCGTGTAAATTAAAGAAATTTCAGAAATGAAGACATACAACCTATACAAACAATTCCCATTTGAGCATAATACAAAATTAAAAGCATGAAAACACAAAAAACAATAAAATATGGGATGTGCTATTCACACACATTTTTTTACTTCTCACACACCCTTTTGATTTTCAACCGTTGATCGAATGAATTGAAGAAGATCTAAGGACATAAATTAATAAGGGGTGTGTGGATATCACACCCCTAAAATTTATACAAACAAAGCTAAAAAAAGTAAAGGGTATGCGGAAATTAATCAAACATGAAGGCCAGAAATCTACAAAGATGGAATGGGGCAGCAATTGAGGCAATTGTGGAAAAAGAGTAGGTGCTGTTGCGGGTGCAACGGCTGGCAAAGGAGCCGAGGCATTTAACGGGGGCGGAGCACGCCTTAGGACAGGGGATAGTGAAGAAAGCCATTGGAGTGTGCTGTAAAGCAAAGCTCGATTTTGGGTTGGCAGAGCAGACAAGTCAAGATGAGAGAGAAAGGGACAGAGTGAGGCTGTATAGAGTGAGGTGACTCAGGCGAGGTCAAGAAAGTCAGGGTAATGAATGAACGGTTGAGATTAAATCTCAACCAAATCTAACGATCTATATAATTCTTAACCCAATTTAAAATTAAGTATATTTTGTAAAATATGTTTTGTTTTGGTTCAGTTTAGTTCGTTATTATCAAATGAAGGCATATGAGATCCCCAATCCCATACCAAACTTATCGGGGTTGGTTCGATTTCAAGTATCGAATAGTTCGGGATTTTTGGTTTGGGAAGTTTCGGTTCGGTTTATGGATGTTTTCGGTTTAATTCGGGATATCAATATTTTTTTCCACCCCTAGGTATAGCCACTAGAAAGCGGGTGGGTGTGGTGTGAGACTGGATTGAAATTAACTTTGTTGTTATATTCTTTCATTTTATTGTATATTAGCCTCTTGCGACATGCATAATTATTTTCTCTTTTATATTTTGAATAAAATAAAAATAGATATGTCAGTAAATACTCCCTTCTGTAAGTAAGGTAGTTTTATTTTGTACTTTAACAATTTTTTCTTTTTAGTTAAATTGCCTTATTTAAACATTAATAAATAGAGGGGCATTCCAGGTATTTTGAAAATTTCACACTTTTTGCTTTCTCTCTTTACATATATAAGGGTAAACTTGAAATTTCATAAAAAAATATTTCGAGATTGGGGGTAGGAAGAGATTAAAGATGTGTTTGTTTGTCGTACTAGCTTTCACTAGACTATAACGAACTAAGCATTATTGTAGTTCCGTGTTTGTTACCTATACAGACTAACTTTACTGAAACTAGGAGGGACTCGCCTCGACTAAACGCATTCCTAGTCAGTCTTAGTGAGGCCCTCGAAATCAAGTAGATTGCTAAGACCATCTTTGATCCCTTTCGCCCCTACCTTATCCTTCTTCTTCCTCGCTTCACCCTTCTCTAGTTTGTCGTCTTTCCCCTCCTAGAAATCCCAATTAGGCTTTACTGTCTTTCCCCTCCCAGAAAAGTTAGCAACTTCGATCAACAAAGAGAGACAAACAAAGGAGAGAGAGAGAGAGAGAGCAATGAAGTCGCCATTCAAGGAGGAGACACTGAAGGGAAAGGTGGCTTTGTTGACGGGAGGAGCATTAGGAATCGAGCACGAGATTTTAGTTCAGTTGGGCAAACATGGAGCTTCGATTATCGTCATGGTCCGTTGTAAGCATGTCATTGACTTTGTTGTCAATGCCCTATGTTCCCAAGGCATTTATGTAATTTTATCACTCTTAAATAACCCATTTTTTAATCGTAATTTGCTCCAATTGTCATATGATCATCTGGAGTATCATGTGTTTGTATTGTTTTCTTTGTTGTTGATTTTGTTTTATGGGTTTTGTTCAGTAACGCTTGTTTTATGAATTTTGTTTTTATGTGTGCAAAAGCATGTATATCACATTGTTGTATTTGTTGCATGCTATCGGATTTGAGGGTGATATGCGAAGTTTTGTATATGTTTTTCATGATTTGAAAATTATGAATGCAACAATGCTAGAAATTGCACATTGCATTTGAAGATTTTGATTTACAGACAATGGTTTCTTCGGATTTCTCACTCGTATGGAGACATGATCTTATTCAGTTGTGGGAAAATTATTAGCATGTTTGGATTCTGAGAACTTGTTTGGTTTTGATTTGAATTGTGCAATGTGTAAATCTTTGGTTTTGATTTAAACAATGAGGGACAGAAATAAGGAATAAGAGAAAATTGTAGTAATAGTCTCTAAACTTTAATTCAATTGAAGTAATGGTCTCTCAACTAAAAATCCATGATCATTGGTCTCTTAACTCATCGAAGTTGAGCGACCATTGCTAGCAAGGGTCCTTTCAAGATGACTCATTTTGACTTATTTGCCCCATGATTTAGCCTCACGTGCATAGCACGTGACTCATTTGGATAGAAGTTCTAACGAATTCGACAAAATGGACTATAAATGCATGTTTTGATGAGTTAAAGTACCAATGGTTATGAATTTTTAGTTGAGAGACCATTACTCCAATTAGATTAAAGTTGAGGAACCATTGCTACAATTTCCTCTAAAAAACAATGAACGAAAACTATTGAATGGAAAATTGTTAGTGTTTTCTGTTTTCAGTTTGTATGACTTTCCTAGTACGTTCTTTTGGTATATCTCCCTCCTTTCTTTTATCCACTTTTCATCCCTCGGATTGTAAACTTTTCTACCAAATGTTGATACTCTTAGCCAAATCAATGCCAAGACAACGGGTTTGAATCCCATCATGATCCAAATTTTTAGCCATTTATCGTGCATTATACGGTTATAAATTATTTGACTTTTTTATTTAAAATTAAACACAAATAATATCTGACAAAAACTGACTGTATAATATACGATGAACGATTAGAATATAAAAATTCCTAACATATCCATGACCGCTCGGCAACCTCAGAACATTTTTTCAGTTGAAGATTTCACACCTACCAATGAAAAGGACCCATAACACTTGTTCTTAAACCCCCACTTGCAATTAGCCCCACAACAACCAAATGATTCACATTGGCATACGATTTAGACGCAAACTATAATTATAAAAGACAACCAACTTTTGATAAATTAAGTAAAGATGTTGGCAACTATAATTATAAAAGACAACCAACTTTTGATAAATTAAGTAAAGATGTTGGGCCATATTATTCTTGAGTCACATCTCATAAGATCGTAAAACCCTTATCTTAATTCAATTCAACTCTATCCTGGTCCCATCCACAACCAATTGAATTAATCAAATTACAGAGCCTTCAAGAAAAACGGTTTACATTTTTATTATAAAAAAAAAGAATTAGTTGTATCCAAATCATTTTTTTATTTTTTATGTTGCACTTTATTTTTAAATAAAAAAAATTCATAATAATTTCTCATTAAATAATTGATTTAGTTTTATTTGGGTATCTAATTTCTTAGAGGAGTTGGAAGGAGTGAGAATGATCAGATACAGCTAATACATAGATGCCATCATTGCGGCAAATCAAACCAATAGGTAACACAAAGTTCAAATCATCACCTCATTCTCGATTCCTCAAATTTCCCTTCAGTTGCTTCTAAAAATATGCTGAAATTAAAATTAAAAAAAAAAAAAGAAAAAAAAACCCTACAAAAACTGAAGTTTGAAAGGCAAAAAAAAACCACAAAAAAGATGAACAAATGAAATAGAAAATTTAGGGTTTTGTAGTTGTACATAGTTTCGCCATCATCAAGGCGTTCAAGCCAATAGGGATACGAACCTATTCCTCATCTCAAATCTGCCCCCACACACAATTTCAAATAAAAAACTACACACAAAAAAAGATTTCTAGGGTTCTAAGCAGAAACAAAGATTAGGGTTTTTCACCAGCACCAGGAGAAAAAAGAAAACTACAGAAAATGGAGATATCTAGGGTTTAAGCAGGAAGAGAGAATAGGGCTTTTCAGTTTTCAGCAGCAGAGCGGCCCCCGCCACTGCTATCCCAGAGTGTGAAATTGTGATGCAACAGAAGCCCTAATGATTGGGTATTCAAAGCTTGGGCCTTTAGGGCAGCATCTGGCAGAAGTCTCGAGTCTCTATATGGGCTTGACCCGTTTTCTCAATCCAGCTCAACCCGCATTCATTTACCCGTAAAAAAAACGACTCGTGCTCTTTCTCACCGTGCCGTATGGGCTTTTGCTCTTTCCAGATTTTAATTTTGTGAGGTGGGTTAGCCTTTGATTTCTTGTTTTTGTCACCATAGGGATTTGTTGAAATTCTTTTAGATTTTGTGGTAATTTTAGTTTTTTATTTTTTATTTTTTTTTAACAAACGATATTATTTACAAGAAGAGGGTAATAGAGTAGGTTAAACCTCACAATGGGCTAGCAATAATTTGGTTCAAATTCGTCTTTGACGAGAATCGAACCTAAGACCTCTCATGTACAATTGAAGATGAATGACACTAGATCGTAGTACTAACTGCCAACTGGCATGATAATTGTAGTATTGACTTCGTAGGTTATGACGAGTCATTGAAGGCCGAAGGCTGAGGATGAAGTGGCGGTGGTGGAACTCAAATGCAAGAACTGTAGAAAAATATGGGGAAATTTTATTTGAACATATATAACCTTATTCTATACTCAACTTAAGTTTTAAATATGATTTTTTTTTATCCTATTGCATAATTACCATCAAATACAAGATAAAATAAACAAAAAAATTAAATTAAAAAATATCAAAAAATGCACACACAAAAAGTTCTAATTTTGTTTGTTTAAGTTGGTTTTTTTTTATGCATACCAGTATATGCCCACACAAAGTGTGTGTATTTTTTTATTTTTTTTTAATTAAAAGAGAGAGGAAGAGAGAGATAGAGACCGTGGGAGTGGGGAGAGAAGTTTATTTATTTATTTTTAATTAGAGATGTTAAAATTACCTATATGTGATGCTTAAACAAAAAAAAAAAAAAAAAAAAAAATTTGTGAAACTACGTTATTGCCCTTAACATTTTTGTTGTGATATATGACTAAATAGTATTTTCATCCTCTTTTGGTTGACAATGAGGGTTCTATTAATATGTAGTTTACATATGTATGTAGATATATGGAATATGCATAAGATGGATAATAACTTTGGTTTAAAGGGTTTGTAGCACCGGTAATCCTCAAGATTTCATAAGTGGCACTTGATTATTTTGAAATGGTTTTGACGAAGTACAATAACTTAATGAATATTGAACTTCTGTGTAGAAGAATTAATATCATTCATTTGACTACTCTCTTATTTCAATCAACAAAATTAAGATTGAATGAGTTGCAGAACATTCATGAATATTGATGTTGGGTTTTTATTTTCTAAATAAGTATAACGATAAATTTACATATTGAATTGAGTCTGTGAGACTAGTTTAGACAATAAATTTGATTTTAAATAGATATTAACAGTTTAATTAAAAATAAGAGAGTAAATTGGATATAGAAGATAAAGAAATTATACAAATTCAAATAATTTAAACAAAATAAGAGAGTAAATTGGATATGGAAGATAAAGAAATTATACAAATTCAAATAATTTAAACAAAATCTTTTTGAAAGTTAAGTACAATTACTTTTGGTATCCAAATAGATGTGAGAGTAACTTTGTCCATACCATCGAGTACAAATATGAAAAGTTTTTTAGCCAAAATGGTTTCTAAGATTTGCATAACACTTAACTTTGGTCATTGTCATTGAAAATTAATAGAAATGATCCTTGAAATTGTCCACCATCTATCATTTTAGTCATTCTGTTAAAAACTCTTTGGGCAATTTTCAAAGCTTCGTAACTTAATCATTTCTTAACCAAATTCAACCCATAATATATCAAAATGAAGATAGGAAAATGTAGAACAAGATTATACCTATATGGAAGCCCAATGGTTGCTGGAGATGGCCAGAAAATAGCCTGAAAGGTGATTGGTCCTCGGAAAAACTGAAAAACTCGCTAGTGATTGGCTCGAAAGTGGCTGTCTTGGTCTCGAGTTAGCCACTTTTGAGCCATTTTCCTGCCAAACCACAGTGAACTAGCCATCGATAAATGTACCATTCTCTTCGTCTCATCGAGAAGTATGCTTTTCGTTTTTTAATCACTCAATTTCATTGAGTATTGAAGAAGTTATGAATATTTAAAATTTACCTAATTTCCACGTGATTTTTCTAGTTTTCCCATTGGACGAGTCATCTTTCAGGGTATTTGCCAACCATTAGCTTTCAAATAGGTATAATCTTGTTCTACACTTTTCTATCTTCGTTTTGATATATTATGGGTCGGATTTTGGTTAAGAAACGATTGAGTTACGAAATTTTGAAAATTATCCAAAGAGTTTTTAAAGGAATGATCAAAATGATGGATTATGAACAATCTCAAAAACTATTTCTATTAATTTTAAATCTCAAAAATCAAAGTTATGTGTTATGCAAATGTTATATCCGGCTAAAAAGCCAATATGAAATAACCACTCGATCTTCTGCTTCCGTACATTGTGCCTCGGCGGCCACCCCACCGCCATTGCCAACTGATTTAAATCTCCGAGCCGTCTCGCTCTCTCTCTCTTTTTCTCTCAGTTATGGAATTGGCCAAGCATTTCTCCAAGCAGCTCTTCGACAGCTTGCGTAAGCACTTTTAGCCCAAAATCACTGTTGCTCGGTTCTTCATTTCTTTTCAATCTGCAAGAATGAATTTTTCGTTTTGTTTTGTTTTGTTTTGGGTCACGAAATGAGTAGATTTTACGCAAAGCTTTGTGAAGAGGGAGGAATTTTACCGGCGGTTTGTATACAGCTACGTGAATCTGTTTAAATCGCAGCACTCGAAAGCAGAAAAAGGAGGAGAATCGGACGCACCGAAAAAGCCGAAAGCTGTTGGTCCTCAGCAAGCTGCTGGTGGCATTAGCAGCTCTTCGAGTGAGGATGAAGATTTAGTCGATAGCAAGAGGAAAAGGTTGGAGCTTGCTTGGCTCCCCAAAGTTCTCGAGCCAGCTCTTCAATTGTGCAGATGGGCTCTGCCAACCCCTGCAGGTACCCCAGTTCGAATCCCTTTCGTGTAAATTAGAGTAGTTTAGAGTATCACTTTTGTTAAAAAAGATAAAAACTTGTCATGTTGGGGCAACTGGGTAGTCATTGGTCTTGAATGATTTTGTGTAATTTGGAACTTGCAATATTAGCTGTGCATGAAAAGAAAAAAAATGTAGTTTGGAAGTTGTGGTTTGGCTTGGTTGAAAAGAATTAAAATTTGTCATTTGGAACTTGGGTGGTCATTGGTTTTGGAGGAAATTGTTTAATTTGGAAGTTGCAGTTGGAGTTGTGAGTGAAGATTGTTCAGTTTCGAAAGTTGCAGGAAATGAAGTGGGAAACAAAACCCCACCCACCAATCGATCAGTCTCGGAGATCATTGCAAGCATCCAACGCAGTAAGATAGGAATTGAGGATTGGAGTTTGAATGATCTCACCGTTGGTTTGTTTCTCATTTATCTTCGTCAAGCTTCTGTAAATCCGTTTGAGGCTGTTAATGGTGTCCAGGTCTCCTCAGATTCCATGGTAATACGAATTACATGATCTTTTTAATTCTGAAAATGTTTCTTGCTTCTGCAATTAGTTTGTACAAACACATAATATTTTGTGGCAAGTATGATTGTGGTGAAAATGTGGTTGTCATTAGTTATTTGCCATTTGTTTTGTGTTTTAGGTGCAAGATCTCATCTACCACTCTGAGTTAGCAAAAGGTTCTTATAAGGTGATAATGCAGCTCTTGCAAGGAACACCATGCTTCGTGAAAGCAATGTCTTGAAATTTGTCAAAGATTCCAGTGTCATGGGACCTGGATATTATATAGGGATAGATCCTTGTAAAAAACTTGTGATTTTAGGAATCCGTGGTACTCATACTGTATATGACCTTATAACTGATGTTGTTTCTTCTAGCGATGGTGAAGTCACATTTGAGGGTTATTCAACCCACTTTTGCACTACAGAAGCTGCTCGCTGGTTTCTTAGTCACAGGATGGGAAATATAAGGAAGTGCTTAGAGAAATATGAGGTGGTGAATCTTTTTACCCTCACTTTTCTTTGTTATTGTTTTTTTGAGTGGTGTAATCTTGTTCGAGGATTTTGTGTTTTTTTTCTCCCGACCAGATTTTTTGTCATTGTTGGTTGTAGTTGAGCCCAATTCATTAACAGGGATTTAAGTTAAGGCTAGTTGGTCATTCGCTCGGAGGTGCTACAGCTGCTTTACTTGCAATAATGCTCTGCAAAAAGTCAGCTAAGGAGCTGGGGTTCAATCCAAAGATTGTCTCTGCCATGGGATATGCAACGCCACCTTGTTTCTCCAGCGAACTTGCTGAAAGCTGCTCCAGTTATGTAACAACTGTTGTGATGCAGGTGGGAAGGTGCAGTCAATTATTCTCTAGTTAGAAGAAGCACTTTCAATCTAATTATATCTACTCGTTGCAGTTAATTTTCTATGGTTTTATTTGTTATTTTTCCCTTCTTAAATTCTTACAAACTTAAAGACATCTTTTTATGCAGGATGATATTATACCTAGGCTAAGTCCAGCATCTCTACCGAGGTTGAGGAGTGAAATTCTTCAAACCGATTGGTGAGTAAATGAATGTGCTTCTTCACAGTCCTGGCACTCTTTTTCAAAATAGGTTGAGAAAAAATAAAGCACACTGGTCGTTTGAATTGAGACTAAATTGCTTCATATACCAAATGATTAAGAACTCAAAGAAGATGTTGAACTAGTTTTTGTAAATCTGTTGCTTGCAATTGATACTTTCTGCTTTCCTTGTAATTTGCCTGCACCGTCTATTCTCAGAAATTTCTAAGTTTCAAGAATTCGATCGGGACCTTGAACTTGCATTTTGGGATTAATGCTGCGTGGTAATTTGGAAATCTATGGATTTTTTTTTTGTGATTCTATGGATATAAGCCTTTCAATTCTTTTGCTAGAAAAAAACTGGCTGTGCACTTCTTTTGGTAAGGTCTATGCTGCCTGTTCCACTGCTTGGAATTAAAATTAGTTTGCACCTCTTTTAGTTCGTGTCTATTTCTCTTGCTTGGATTATTGTGGAAAAGCAAAAGAATTTGACCATGAATAATTTTAAAGCACCAAAAGGGATGAAAAGTTGACATATTTATGTTAACTTGAAAGCATCATTCATCAATTCATGGAAAACGGAAAAGTTTCTTCTTTTGTGACCATAGTTTTTTTGCACCAGTGACAATTTGATGTTAACTGTGAAGGCTTTATCAAAATATCATAGTTCATACTTATTTGTTTCTGCGTTATGTTTTGCAGGAAGAGTGATTGAGAAGGAAGACTGGAGAAGTGATTTGGTTACAAATGCAAAGCAGGTTGTGTCTTTGGTGCAAGATGTTGCTCGGAAGCTTTCTGATTATGCAAAGTTTGGGAGCAGTAAAAGTTCTTCTGGTAATCCCACCCTGCTCTGTGCCTAAAGTGTCAATGCTACTGTATATAAGTTCAGTCAACTATATCTTTATTCCTTGCTGTGTCGTGACATGTTTATTACCAAAATGCTATATATATGTACTGTGATTGATGAATATTTACGCTGCAAATGTTGGGCATTGTGAATTTGAAACTTCAAAATAATCTCTGGCTGCATTTTTCGCACCATCAATTTATAATTGTTGGCT
The DNA here is from genome assembly GCF_041283825.1 of Pyrus communis. Taxonomy (NCBI): domain Eukaryota; kingdom Viridiplantae; phylum Streptophyta; class Magnoliopsida; order Rosales; family Rosaceae; genus Pyrus; species Pyrus communis. Next base: position 23,286,311 of record NC_142574.1, read on the forward strand.
ATGTCGCATGTATGATTTTCATTCTTCTCTGCTTGATGGTGTTTGTTTTGTTGGGGAAGCATCAAATCTCAACAGATGGGTCGCTATACCTCATTAATCGTTAATGATTAATTTAAGCTTTAACATGCTTGACACCATATGATCTTCCCTTCACCAAATTATCTTGTGGTGTCTGCACAGGTGGTCCCATCATAAAGAAAACGCCTACTTCTCCCGGGGTCCCTTTAAATGACAGAGAAGTAACAGATAACACTGTTGCTATTAAAAGTGGAGGAGCTGCCTGTAAAGTGCCTGAGGAGTTATTTGTACCAGGTACCGTTTACTACCTAAAGAGGAATGTGGACGCACATGCTGGCAGCAGCAACGGCAGAAGAAGGGAGTATTTTACGCTTTGGAAGAGGTATCCGGGTGAGCATTTTCAGAGGATTGTGCTTTCGAGCAACATAATAACAGACCACAAGTGTGTAAGCCATTACCATGCGTTAAGAGATGTGCTCAAGGGTTTTCCCACCTCCGATGATGAAAACAAATTTTTTTAAATGATCAAAACAATCTGATCTGAATTTAGCTCTGTAAAAATGTAGCTCATACGTTACTGTAATTGGCAATGTTCTAATAGAATTTAGCAATTTATGTACAGAGTGATGATCTGTTACTGTCATATGCTTATCGGTTGGGAATGGTTGCCAAAAACTGGACTGTACAATAGGCAAACCCATTGGGAGAAAGAACTTACAACTAGGACGCAACTGTGGAGTATGCCATCCCAACACAGTATTGTCATGTGTTTCAACTTTCTCCATATGACAATGGTTGCTGGGTTTTATTTTTTTTTATTTTTTTATTTTTTATTTTTTCAACAATAATGTCCTAGTTGTAGATAAGTTTCTCTTTGCTATTGGAGAGAGACCTTCATACGTCTCTCACCGTGAGTCCGTGACTTTCCGAACTAATAACCCGATGCCAAGTGGAACTTGAAAACACATGTCATCGCGTTTAATGGCATATTTGGATTGTATGTAAGTTTTATTCACTGTGAGTTCATGACACTCCTAATTAATAATCCGATGCCATGTGAGAACGGGAAAACACGTCTATCGTGTTTACTGGCGTATCCAAAGTGCGGATAAGTCTTATCCCATTGACTTGTTTTACTTACTGCTTGAACATTTTTCCAATTTTAGAACTGCTAAGTTGATTGCAGACTAGCTGGCATGAGTAACCCTTTTTCTGCTTTTACCGGTGGTGGTGGCCTTTTTCCAACTTCTTATCTTCACAGTATGATATTTTGTCTTTACTTCCTTTTGGTTTTGATGTTTTGTGACATAGTCTAATCCCAGATAATGAACTCCAACTTAGAAGGTAATCTAGGATTTGGATCCTCTCTTGAGCCCAAGGAGAGGATCTTTATGATCAAGAAGTGTAGATCGTTGGATTAAAATCCAACGATTATAATTATTATAATTTTAAAAAGAACCTTCTGTTTATAACCGTTGAATTTTCATCCAACGGTCCACATTATTTGGTTAGGAGGATCGAAATCCGGTAATCTCAATTCTTGTAAGTTCTTGGGTAAGTAATAATCGGGTTTCTCACCATTTACCTGCCATGAAAGATTAGGTTATATTAAAAATAGCCATACCTAGTCTGCTAGGGCTAGGCAGATAGAGCTATATATTTACTTATTTAGGATCCTACCCTAGGTAAAGCTAAAAAGCACTTCTACCCCCATGAAAAATAATATGACAAAAAACCCCAAAGGGTGTGATATATTAGGGTTTGCTTTGCTTCTCAAGGTTGTTAATAACTAATCCCCTTCTTAACAGGAGTCCTTTTCTACTATTCACCCAAAGGAATTGCAGGTGTTTTTCAAGATTTCATTTAAGAACCTTCAGTACAAAAACAATGAAATCGGAAAGCATTCGATCATATAATAATAGCATCACAACAACACGACGTAAGAAGTGAAATGCTCCTGATCATGATTAAACGGTTAAATAATTATTGACTTTTTTTATTTTCTACAAAAATATAATATTATAACTAGCGGTTATGATCATTGAATGACATTACAAAGTGGTTCTGACAACCCAAAGGTGGTGATTTTAATAAATATATAGCGGGGGGGTAAAGAAGTGAAAATATTGATCAAGAAATCAAGAATGTTCCCATGGTGATCATAGGTGGCACATCCGACCAGATTGGGAGAAAGCCAGGTGCAATGCAATGGGGTATTGCATATTGGTGGATTATACGCAATTCAAAGTTCAAAGGGTCATGAAAAAACAGCATTCTATAGAAGGTAACTTTAAAACTCCATGTTAATTGTAATTTCCGTTCAGCTTCTTACAGTCTATTAGCTTCTTCTAGTTTGTCTCACTATCTTGGCTTTGTGTGAAGAGAAAAAAAAAAAGTCACGGTCTATCATAAACAAAAAACAAAACCTTCATTAACACTAATTAAGCTATTATTCATTAACCCTAAGAGAAGTTACATCCTATTATATTTGTCCTCATTATTCTTACTAGAAGACCATATGATCCAATATATCACCCCTGATATTAGGGTTTGGACTTTGAACAATTGCCTTCTATTCAAACTACATGATTTTCTATCTTTTTATTTTTTATTTTGTTTTATTTTTTATATATATATAAGTAGAGCTGTAAGCAAATTAAGGCATGTAAGATGGCCAACAGGACAAGATGTAACGTAAACTACACGATCAGAAATATTATGCTGTTTGATTGCCTCTAGCCTTTTGAAAATGAACATTTGTTTGCTCGAGTCATAATCGATCTCTCAAGAACACAAGAAAACCTTTCATGTAACGGGATATGTTCCCGATCTCTCACTCTCTTATTCATTACTTAATAAGTCAAATGGTGGGTATAGAATAGATACTGAAGGGATACATTGCTCCAATAGGAAAGTATTTTGTCATTGTCATCAACGTTGTTAGGTTAATTTTCATTATGATTGCGGGCTTAAATTTAATTAATTAACGTTTCATTTTTAATTACAACTTGATTATCTTCTTATGTTTTGGATCACAACATGTTGGATTCTTTAGGAACGTAGGTGACATACCGATGGTGAGGTGAAGTTGTGTTAGTCTTCTACTTCTACTTCTAGATGGACAAGAAAATGGAGCAAAGAAAACTGAAGCAATCATCCACACACGTGCATTTGGCCCCGTATGCTACTTGGTGTCGGATTTGACTGGTCAATCGGACAATTGTCATCATCATTTTCTCACATCTTATATACAGCCAAAAAATAAGCAAGTTTTTCAAACAAAAATAAAAAAAATAAAGTTGCCCTATAACAAGATAATAAGATAAAATAGGAAAAGAAACTATTGAATTAATTATTCACAGTGACATGGAGGAATTCATACAAAAGAAGTCATGGATTTGTTTGTGGAGAAGTAAGAAATGAAATGTGCATATAATCACCAATTACTTAATTATCATCTTTCATCTAAATTATGAGTAGGTGGACAATTTTTTGCGCAAATAGAAGAACAAGAATTCTTTTCCTTATCCTATAAACCTTACTCATAATCTTTTGCCTTCTCCCTATCTCCTATCTAAACCCATAATCCAAAACTCAAATAACCAAACCACAAAGTTTTGTGGCTTTATTGACTTGCATTTTTAAAATAATATAATTATTATTATTAAGGAGAGAGGAAAGGGTTTGAAACTATTATAATAATTTAAGAGATGACGGAATTTCCAACCTGAAATGCATGGTGAAAATCCAACACCCTATTCACTAGGATACTAACTTGCATTTTGCTCAAAAAAATTTTCTTCCTCATAATTAAAGAAAAATATTTTGAAACGATCTTTAAGGTACAAAAAGGTTTTCATCTAATAGCATCCTTTAATTATATTTTTTTTTATAGAGCAAAAACATATTATGTTAGACAAAAGAGTTTATGATGCTTTCTTTTGGTATAATAATTATTAAATATTGACTTAAGAAACTTTAGATTACCTTGAAGCATTTGTTAATTTTCTCTAGCAATTAAGGTTAACTTTTCTCTAACAATTAAGGACATAGTCCATGTGAATAAGTTTGCAAGTTATGTAACAACAATTGAGCTATTTTAATGAATAGTAAGGATAAATCTGCTACAAGTTTTGGAGAAAGTTAAAGTTTTGCCAGAGCCCTGTATGTATATGTCGAACAACCTTCTATTAAATGTTATTAATCTAATAACTCCATTAATTAGTTACTTAGAATATCTTGTTGTTCCCAAGACCATTCCTCCCTTTCCATGTTTTAAGTGGCCAACAATTACACATGGCTCCGGAGCATTCTTTATTGTGAGATTATGGTAGCCAATCTGGTTTATATCTACCAGCTCAATAACCCCCTTTGTTCATATAAGCTCAACTGTGTAGTTCCAACCTGTAGTTTATAAATTAGACCTAAAAAAAACTTCTAATATATAAATTGCCCTTTCATACATAATTGTTTAAACCAATTAGCTTCGCTCATATAAGCTCAACTGTGTAGTTCCAACTTGTAATTTATAAATTCGACCGAAAAAAAAAAAAAAAAACAAACTTGTAATATGAAAAATTGCCCTTTTATACATAATTGTTTAAACCCATTAGCTTCGCATTTTAGACAAACTTTGGGACTATAAATAAACAAAAAATCTTCAATTTCATCAACCTGAGTAATAATTAAGTAACAATTTAATTCTTGCTGCATAAATGAAAGAACTAGCTTAACTTATGATTTCCAATAGATTAGTTGGGGTGTGGGACCTCAGTTAGTGCACCATTAGTTGTGCAAATGTCTGAACATCGGTGCTTAAGATGAGTTAATGAGTCTCGACAAGTCGCGACCTGAAATGCTAGAAAGGAAAGGTTGTCCCTCTTCCTCTGACCTCCTGAAGTGTTTCTATTCCAGTGTCACTATCTTTTGTTTCATTCATTTGTAGAATATATTCTTCTTTTTCTAAACCTTTATTACCTCCTCTAAACTTTGATTATCTGTACTTGATGAGTATTATTAGCCCCAAAAGTACAGATTAACAGTGTATAATCCTTCATTAATCGACCACTGTGGGTCTAATGCGATTGTGCATTATTTAGTCAGTAATCTGTCCGTTGCTCCTATTTAAAAACTCAAGGACTCTTGCCTGGTTCCATAAACTAAACTAACAAGTGGAATTCAATAACAAATCAAGGGCTCCAAAATGTTCTCTCTCTCTCTCTCTCTCTCTCTCTCTCTCTCTCTCTCTCTCTCTCTCTCTCTCTCTCTCTCTCTCTCTCTCTCTCTCTCTCTCTCGTATTTGAACTCTTCAGCCTCTGTCTATAGTTGGGGCAGATTGAGTTGTCACACATACAAGAATTATTAATGTAAAGATAATCAATTAGATGGACAAATATTCTCTATTGATATGTTATGTTGTAAAACTGTTAATATTTAAGATTAGTAAACTAGTATATACGTCATGTTTTAAGACACAGTTTACCAATATAATACGTCAGACTAACATTATTATCCTATAATTAAGTACTATATAAAACGTAATTTATTTACACCCTACTTTTTAAATGTTATTTTGTGTTAGCTGCTTATCATTGTGAAGCAGGAGTAACATGGGGATGATCAGCTGGTTCATGGTAGAAGGATGAAATGTGTGACGATTTATCAATTGTTCAATGGAATCCCACATCTATTGCCAGCTTTTCTAGTTCATGCAGTGTAATATATAGTTTATGCCTTTTGGCCTGTCACTTACGTTATATAATTTTCAAATTTCTGCCATAAAATTGGTTTCATACATCTTATTTGGTCAGTATTAAAAGAAGTCAAAAGTACTAAACAATTATCAACCAAAATTGTCTACGTATATTTTGAGAGTTTTATCTGTTAATAAAAGGAAAAAACACTCAAAATGGCCTTGTAATTTTCATGAGTACTGTTATGTATATTTTAAAAGCACATCTGCCTATTGTAGCAGCTTAAGCCTCATCACGTTTGTTCTAGTGAATGTACATAGTTACACTTTTGCCTATGATATACTTATTTGGCAATATAGTTATATTCGATTACTGCTTGTTAGCAGCTCAGTGCTACAAGTGTTTTAGCCATTAAATTTGATTTTCATTAAATCTTTTATTTCCAACTTCAATCATTCATTTCTTATATATATACCACTTAATATTACATATCATTGAAGAAAAATTACAAATGAAGATACCATGGATTTGGTTTGTGAAAGCTGATCATAAGTTCTTTAATTTGTCGTTTTAAGGAATCTTAGTTTCTTATTTGAATTTTGAGAGCATGAAAATTTAGTATTGACTGGTAAGAGACCACTGGGATAGAAAGAATAATAGTGAAGTGCTGTAGCCCATAAAGGAAACCTATTCTAATTAAGTATTCACTATAATATATTTAACACTGCCCCCACTCAAACTCTGATCTAAGCTCTGACAGTATTTATAAGCCTGGAGGAGTGATGCTATGCACATAGCAGAAACTAAGAGTTAAACACATTTTAATTTAATCATAAACCAGATTAATTAAACTCTCTTAAAACGTACCAATTAGTATGACAGGTTCTGGTTCTCCTTGTGGTGCCTGCAAGTTCTTGAGAAGGAAATGCATTAGGGGTTGCGTTTTTGCACCTTACTTCTGCCATGAACAAGGTGCTACCCACTTCGCAACCATCCATAAGGTCTTCGGGGCAAGCAATGTGTCAAAATTGCTTGCTCAACTCTCCTCCAGTGACCGATGCAGAGCCGCGCTTACGATCTTATATGAAGCTCAAGCTAGGGTTCAAGATCCTATTTATGGCTGTGTTTCCCATATTTTTTCTCTCCAACAACAGGTTACTTTAATTAATTTACTAGTTAATCATTGGACTTATGTTCTCTAATTTAGCTTCTAATTCATTAATTTCACATGTTCTCTAATTTAGCTTCTAATTCATTAATTTCAACAGATCATGATGATTAATCTTATATGTTGACTGCAGATTATTAGTTTAGAAGCACAACTAGCTTCAGTCAAGGAACAAGCAGCTAAAGGCTATTCCAGCAATAATTTCCAAGGTTGGCTTCAGTCGGAAAATTCAAACACATTGATGCCACAAAGTGTGATTAATGAATCAATGACACCAGTATATTCCGAAAACAAGAACCCTAACTCTTTCGGGGCTAACGAAAATTTCATGATTCCAGAAGTACTAAATGACATGTACGGAAGCTACGGAGAGTCTTATAATTCCATGTGTTGATTAGACATGCAAATGAGCAATATGTCATGGAGTTTTGATCAAGATCATGACTGACGAGCACTGATGAGCTTCAGTTATCAGCAGTAGTCGCCGGAATATTATTATAATGCAACAAATGGGGAAGGTTTGCAATTTTTATTGACACATAAAAGCTAACTAGGAACCCTAGGAGTGCTCATACAGCAGTCACAAATATTTTTCAAAAAATGCAGTACGGTATTTTTCTCATCCACAATAATGTGATATAGCCAGTAGTGTCCTATCTGTAAGTCTCAAGAGATTTCCTGAGGTTTAGTGAACGCATTTTCCAAATAATGACTGATGGCCAAAACCGGTTTTGTTTTTTATTATTTTTTGTTCTTTAGTTTCAGAAAGGATCCATATCAGTTTCTTGTTTTGGTGCTTCTAATTATGCCATCTTATATCTCCATCTGCTTTCATGTTGTATTTAATTAGTAGTTAATATCAATGATCATTCCAAATAGAACCCAATTTCAATAATGAAGTAAGTGCGGATTAATATCAACTAATCCATGAGATCTTGCCTTGTCTTAATTCAAGTTTCTCAATGATTAAAGATCGAGCTCCCCCACCTTCACTCACCCTTCGAAAGGTATGTCGAAAAAAATTAGGCTGTATTTATAACCTAGGCCAACCCTAGGCGCATAATATATAGCATCCAAGGTTAATCACAAATATTGTCTAGAGGCGTTGGAAAATATTACACCACCAACTAATTCAACTCGATCAATCATACATGTGAGTCCCATTATGATATAAACCTAATTCCTATTGGCTTTCACTACCAAAAATTACCATTTACTCGACAAAGTTTTGCATGATGCACAATTTTCATTGGGCAAATAATTTTTATCAGATGGAATACAAACGTTTGTCGGGTAAAAAAGGTCAACATTTGGTTTTTGCAGAGGTTTTTGCCTGACGAATAGAGTTCGATAGGCAATGTTTCAGTCGTCGGGTGAAATTTTTGCACCAAGGGAAAAACTTGGCGTTTAAAATGGCAACTTTTACACGACAAACTATCCATGTTTCTATGATTTAGGGTTTAAGATTTCTAAGTCATAGGGCAAAATATACTATTTTGTCATGCAAATGGGAGGGATATGATTGGCATATTTAATTCCTTCAATTATTTTTGCAATCTGCAAAATTTAATTTCAACAATAATCCAACCGTCAAACCTGTTTATATATACTCCAAGATTGCATACGCCAAAAACAACGTTTGGAGATTAGGTAACGCAACAAAATCATTTGACGGTTAGGACCAAAAAAACACGATTCAAAGGTCATTTTAGCTCTAGTTTAGACCTTTTTTTTTTGCAACTTCACTTCTCGACCCTAGAAGAATATAATGAATGAACCCAATCATCACTTTAAAATATTTACTCTAGTGATACCACAAAATCTTCCCTTCTACTTAATGGAAGTATAGAATAAACTTTGTTTATTGAATCTATTGTCTTGACGAGATATGCATACTATGAAACTAGTTTCAACGATCCAACTGTCAAGCTTGTTTGGATATACCCCCAGATCGCATACGCCAAATATTACCAATTATTTATTTCGTGGATTTACGGGATGAAATTTTTTTATGGTTACAAATGTATCATCATAATTTAACGGTTATTTTAGCTCCGATTTTGATGATTTTTACAACTACACTCCTCGACCCTAGAAGAATACAATAAGTGAACCCGATCATCAATTTAAAATTTTGACCATAAAGACAAGTCAATATTATTGCATAACACTTTTGACTTCATGTCCATTTTAACCATATACACAACTACAATAATTTTATATCAAATTTACCAAACGGTGTGACATTGGTGTTCATACTTATTTTTGAATGTATAATTAAACGTTTGACTGTTTCATTTAACAACTTATAATCTCAAAACACAACATAAACATTTTTTTTATAGTTAAATAAAACTACAATAATACCAAATTAACCCTTGGCCTTATTGAAATGTGAACTTGAGAACTGTAAATACAACAATGAACACATAGTCATTGTTGAGGAGAGAAATGAATCTAATAGAAAGAAATCCTTAGGTTTTCAAGGTTTTGTTAGAGCCAAGGCTAAGGGAATAATCCAGACAAAGAATCATGTTAAGAGTAGTCAAACTAAGCTTGACCCCATGGTCCCTTGCTAAACTCAGAAGTTACATTTAGAACGTTTCGTAGGACCTTGTTATCTCCCTATCATTACTGCCAAAGGCTAATTAGTCCCTGGTCAAAAGATCTTCCAAATGACTCAATCAAGTTAATTAACTTTCGATATATTTCTTTGGACTCGTCTCATCTGTTGGTTGCTCCCAGGTTGTCTCCATCTGTGATTAACTTCCTTATTGTCATTAATATTAGAATTAATTTAAAGTTAAACTCCAGACCAAGTCATTGAAGAGGCTCTCCGTCGCGATCACTGTTATATTTTTATCACCACCACATATATACTTATAGACAGAAACAAACCCATCGTTCTCATAATCTTCTATGTCAATAAGCATTGGGCTGAAACGACAACGTAGCTTACTGTTTTCACTTAACTCGTTAATTATATATTTCATGCATGGATCATCCCTTATAACAAGTTGGACTTTGAATGATTGCCCCCTATTCCAACTACAATTAGTTTAAATGAAAACCCAAGTTAATTAGCCCAAAAGCATTGTATAATTCATGTGTGCGTGTGTATTCTTAATTAATTAAATTCTTGTTGTGAAGCTTTTGACGTAATTTTGTTTCTCAATCATCAAGCAAGAGTGCTTTCAATGCTTCTTGTTTGTCAGAAAAAGAAGTCGATGTTTCACATGTGTGAAGTTTTTGAACATCTAGTGCAAGTCACTTGTCAGATAGATTTGAATGATTGAACGGAATATGACTTCTTAATTATATATATACACACACACAAAATAAACAAACGGAAATGAAGTACCTAGTTAATCTTGAAGTCCGTCTCAATGCATGTATTCAAACATTTTGAACTTTTTAACGTTATAATTGAATTTTGGTTTGGAAGACGAGTCCCATCAAAGATGATACAGTTGGAATTTCATGTAAAATTAGCTTACTGAAACACGAAGGACTAGACGTATTTTCTTCTAGATTGACAACAAAATTTGAGGGATCTAATTAAGAAATTATACCTAGATTCATGGTAATCATCCCCACACGTGCCATGCCCCGTATGCAACATGTGTCTCGGCTTGACTAGTCAAAGAAAAACAGAACTTAGCATCATTTTCATACACAATTATTTATTTTATTTTTGTAACTCAATTATTTTTTATCAGAGTAGTGCTATAGAGAGTACATATTTATACTACATTTTTGCACTATCTTCTCTGATAAGTAACGATACAACCAATGATCAATAAAATAAACTCATTAATTGACGTGGTATATGCACGTTACTTGTCACATCAGATAGTATACATATGTGGTACAAAAATGTTATAATAATCTATAAATGTTTCATGAGTTTAAATTTTGAGATTTTCTCATCGCCATGTTTTCCTCACCTTCTCAAACCGCTCCACTGCTTACCACCTAAAACCTCACAACCTACCATCTCCACATTTCCTATCAGACCATCTATGGAAGTTGCAGCTGAACTCACTAATTGGCTCTCATTTTCTTTCAAGTTTATTCACTTTTGGAAACATCGATAAGAGATTAAAGAGCAATGTTAGTAAGTTTATTCGAGATAAATGTTATGTATATTTGATGTTATCTTTCATTGAATATGGTTCTTTGAGTTCTAAGCATCATAAATATTGGAAGTCAAGTATTAACATGCTTTTTGTTGTTGTTGAATTTAACATGGTTTTTTCCCTGTAAATTGAAGATGTTTGATTGAAAGAAGTCATAATAAGTGATGATACAATTATATTTTATTCTGATTTTTATGTTTTTCGGCTTTGGCAAACATATTGTATTTTGGTTATATACAACTCATTTTAATTCGTACCAAACTAAGAAGAAACTTAAGTTGCACTCGCATCGCTTGTGTTAGTTGCTAGTAATGATACTGACAATGATAATATAGGGTTCGTGCTTATAAGATGATTGATTTTTGGTAAAAATATTTTTGAGCAAATTCTTAATAAAAATGCAAGTAAAATCTAAAAAATGACTTGAAGTGCTTTTAGAACCCAAAAACATTTTAATCATTTTAAAAGCGCCTCCAACCCATAAACTACCTATTAACAAAATCCTCTTTGTCAACCAACATAGGGTGGAGAGAAAATTTGGTCTTAAACTACAAAATAAAATCATGAACAATAATGTATTTCAAACAAACCAAATTTTGCTATTTTCTTTTCCCCCTCACTCACATGCCAAAAATATCATATCTCTAATTTTTTTTTTAAAAATAATAAATAAATAAATATATACATCTCTCCAATCCCACATTTTCTCTCACTCCCTCTACCTTTCATATTTCTCTCCAACTTCTCTCCCCCGATGTTTTCCAAAAACAAATAAAATAAAATAAATTGCTTCATAGACAAAGTGTGGGCTTAGGCTAATAATGATATAATGACTTCCTTAAAACAAGGTTAAGGTTGGACATTCTCCTACAATATCACTTGGTTGACCGATCCTTATATGTATATTCCCATCTCTATCTAGCATGAGGCCTTTTGGGAGCTCACTGGCTTCGGGTTCTATTGGAACTCCGAAGTTAAGCGAATAGCGCGCGAGAGCACTCCCATGATAGGTGACCCACTAGGAAGTTCTCGTGTGAGTTCCCAAAAACAAAACTGTGAGGGTGTGCTGGGGGTCCAAAGCGGAAAATATTGTGCTACGGTGGAGTCGGGCCCTGGAAGTGGTCCCGCCCAGGCCGGGATGTGACAATTTGGTATTAGAGCCTAACGCTGACCTCATGTGTGCCGACGAGGGCGTCGGGCCCCTAAGGGGGATGGATTGTGACATCCCACATTGCCCAGAGGTGTGATCCTTATATGTATATTCCCATCTCTACCTAGCACGAGGCCTTTTGGAGCTCACTGGCTTCAGGTTCCGTTGGAACTCCGAAGTTAAGCGAGTAGCGCGCAAGAGCACTCCCATGAATGGTGACCCACTAGGAAGTTCTCGTGTAAGTTCCCAGAAACAAAACCGTGAGGGTGTGCTGGAGGCCCAAAGCGCGGACAATATCGTGCTACGGTGGAGTCGGGCACGGGAAGTGGTCCCGCTTGGGCCAGGATGTGACAATTTACATCCCACATCGCCCAGGGGTGTGATCTTTATATGTATATTCCCATCTCTACCTAGCACAAGACTTTTTAGGAGCTCACTGGCTTCGGGTTTCATCGGAACTCCGAAGTTAAGCGAGTTTAGGCGAGAGCATTCCCAGGATGGGTGACCTACTGGGAAGTTGTCGTATGAGTTCCTAGAAACAAAACCGTGAGGGCGTGGTCAAGGCCCAAAGCGGACAATATCGTGCTGTGGTAGAGTCGAGCCCGAGATGTGATGGGGGCCCGAGCCGGGATGTGACAATTTGGTATCAGAGCCTAACCCTGGTCGTGGTGTGCCGACGAGGACGTCGGGCCCCTAAGGGGGGTGGATTGTGACATCCCACATCGCCCAGGGGTATGATCCTTATATGTATATTCTCATCTCTACCTAGCACAAGGCCTTTTGGGAGCTCACTGACTTCGGGTTCTATCGGAACTTCAAAGTTAAGCAAGTTTGGCCAAGAGCAGTCCCAGGATGGGTGACTTACTGGGAAGTTCTCGTATGAGTTCCCAGAAACAAAACCTTGAGGGCGTGGTCGGGGCCCAAAGCGGACAATATCGTGCCATGGAGGAGTCGAGCCCGGGATATAGTGGGGGCTCGGGCCGGGATGTGACAACTTTTATATAAAAGTCAAACAAAAATTAAAATCCTAATGCAAGATTATACTTTGTATATATTAAAAAATTTGTTATCTAAACTACATATTATAGAACCCTCTTTGTCAACCAAAAGGGGATTAATAACTATTTAGTCTTCTATTACTGAAAATGATAATGGGCAATAACGTAATTTCACAAGATTAAATTTTACTGTTTTTTATTAAAACATCACCTACATATAATTTTAGTATATATCTAATATTAAAAAATAAAAATAAGAAACAAAAATCTCTCGTCCAACTCCCACTCTCATGTTCTCTTCTCCCTTTCTCCTTATTTTAAAAACAAAAATAAAAAAAATATTCACACACACAAAGTGCATAAGTATATAAATTATGTTTAACTTTGTACTACAACGTCCTGTGTATGTTTTCTTTTCAATTAGTTAAATATATATTTGTTCGAATATAAAAATTTCAACTATTTGGTGGCATACCAGTAACATATAGGCACTATTTTACTCTAATTTTTGTTTTGTATATGTATGTCACCATAATTTTGGACGTTAGGCATTGTGGATGTCGATGACATGCATTTTGTCTTATCTAGCGATGACAGAAAAGAAAAAAATGCAATGCTATTTTCATCTATTTTAATTGAGTGGAGGGAGATTTTATTAAAATGTTTTATAATGTTAGTAAGAAAATTGACGTTAAAGTATAAAATGACAAAAAATTCATAGAAAGTCTACTTTCAAGAGAATCTTCTTAACTTTTTTCTTTTATCAATTCAAGAATACAAGATTGCAAATACCAGAGTATACTATAGTTTACATTATTGGCAAAATTTATATGTTGTTACCAATGCAGTATTGACACAATAATTGGGCACCACATTTAAATAAGCAATTCACTGATAAGTTATATGATCGGCCATGAAATCAGAAACAATTTTTAGGATTACAAGGTGTGCTGTATGAGCTAAGTTTTTAATTATATGAAACCTAATCGCTCAAGTAATAATCTTCAATACATGTACACACTAGGAAAACAAGCAATCCAAACCTAATAGGGCGCTTACTGCAACAATTCCCTATGCACACAACTTGTCTCCTAATAAGCCACAATATAGGATACGAACGATTTTTTTTTTTTTTTTTTTTAATTTTTTACAATAGGTTGTTATTCCACTCACAATAAGGCACAATGTTTCACTATTTTGTATCGAGCTTACTACAAGTAATCAGAACTGGTCCTGAGAATTTGAGAGCTTTAGGTGAGCTTTCGAAATTGGGTTCTAGAGTTCTATAATTCAAAATTCTTTGTACATTGATATGCATGAAAAAATTCGCTATATACATGAAAAAATCTATTTTTACATCAAATAAAAAGAAGAAAGATATACAAGCATTACTTAAATATTACACGTCTCGCGTTTTTAGATGCAAATGTGTATTAATTTATATAATCTAATTTTTCAACCGATTCTTTTCCAATTGGTAAAATAGCTAACTAATTCATTCAATCTTTCTTATGACATAATACCAAACCATTGGTCTATCACCATAATATAGAAAAAAAATCTCAATAACTCAAAAAGAAAAACTATAAAAATGATAATATTTTCTCTTCGATTACATTATCAATTTGCAGTCAAAAGTCTAAGATTGAGAGTTTGAGAGTTTTGTCTATTTAAGAAGGCAACCGATTAGAATAAACAATGGTGTTTGTTTGGTGTTTGTTTTGGGAATGCGACAAAAACCAAAGGGTTTAGCCGATTAGGGTTCGGTGTTTGGAAGTCTGGGAAGTGCAACAGAAAAACCACACAAGGTTGTTTTTCAAGTCAATAAGAATAGATTTGAGTCGCTTAACGTTTCACCTTTCAGCTTTCAATTAATTATAGGCTTATTAATTGCATTGCCTTATGAAACTGTCACTTAATTTCAATTTACCCTTTAAAATTGGTTGTCTCATTTCGTCCCCTGAAACTGATATTTTAAACTCTTTTGATCTCACTTCACCCATTCCATTAAAAAAAGGCTAAATGCTGAAGTATTTTATGATAATTTAAGGCTTAAACACGAATGATTAATAAAATATGAGATCGTGCTTGGTAATTATTTGCGAGTCATTGACCAAGGAGACAATTTCTGAAACATGGAACTGAGGACTCTAATTTTATCGTTTTGCCATTCCTCGAGCCGGTGATGACGTGGCAATTGGTAGATGTGGGGCCTTCAGATCTGGGGAAACAGTGCCATTCGTGCGGCGTGTCAACATCAGAATTGCAGAAGTAGATTCGATTCACAGATTCTTATTCACCACGTGCACTGCAATCCCGAGATTATTAACCCGTTCTCTCCTCATCCTTTGTCATCTTCTTATTTTCTTTTTCTTAAATTCAATTTAACAATTTTCGTTTATAAAAGTTTTTATTTCAATTAATCCTTTATCTTTTATCAACTCATCAATTTGGTTTTTTATGTTTTTTTTTCGAACAAACGATATTATCTACATTAAAGGGAAGGGTGGACTTAGCCTTACAATGGGCTAGCAATAATGTGGTTCAAATTCTCTTTTGGCGATAATCGAATATAAAACCTCTCACTTATAAGTGAAGAGGAGTACCAATGAACCGTAGTACTAAGTGGATGGTCTTTTATGTTTTAAATTCATCATTTTTTTTTTTTAAACAAGCGATATTATATATACTACGGGGGTGGGTGACTGGGCTAAGCCTCACAATTGGCTAGCAATAATATGGTTTAAATTCGTCTTTGGTGAGAATTGAACGTAAGATCTCTCACTTATAAGTGAAGATAAATATCATTAGACTGTACACCATATTACTAAGTGGCTCATCATATTTGTTCCTCATGTCTAGCTCTACTCATCGATGTTATTTTTGTCACCCAACTTTGTTAAAAATCTAGGAGCATTTAGATCAGGGTCCAAAAAATTAACATATTATTAGGTTCTGGTCCATTATTACCTTATCTTCGCTTCTATTTTTTTTTTAACTCATTTTACATTCTTTTCAATACTAGAGATAAATAAAAAAAATTAATTTCATGCATTTTTTATTGTATTTTTGAATTTCTCAAAATTAAAAAATTAGTTTATTTTTAATCTACTTAATATTTTCCAACAAAAAACTAATATATTAACATAAATCCACCTGCAAAGCATACAACAAATACATCAATAGATAATATATTTATAAGTGAGATATGAAACCTAATTAAAAGATGCAAAAATGTAATACTCCTACAAGCAAGATACATTAATCAGTGATACATGTTAATTATCAAAAAAAAATATATGTCATATAGGTTGATAAATACAATTAACCTATGACATGGGTTGATTATAAAAATTAAATAAATATATATGAATTGGATTTAGAGGTGGAGGAAGAAGAAGAAGAAGAAGAAGAAGAAGAAGAAAAAATAACAAGGAATAATTAAAGAATCTTTTAGTATGATGACTTGGAACTCATGTGGGATTCACAAAGCTAATCCTGTGTTGCCACATGGATTACTTAAAATAATTCAGTTTTTAATTAGTTTAAAATGTAAAAAATGTCTTGGCAAAAAAATGGAAAAAAAATAAGAAAAAGATGGACTCGTGTGGGTAGGGGTCGACAAATTATTATACACTTTTTCTCTTTTGTTGAATTATTTTCCATTTTGAAACTTTTCTTTTTTTGAACAAACGTATTAACTACACTAAGGTGGATGGGGTGGGCGTGGTCTCATAATGGGCTAGCAATAATATGATTCAAATTCGTCTTTGGTGAGGATTGAACCTAAGGCCTCTCACTTACATGTGAAGAGGAATATCACTAGACCGTTATACTAAGTGCAAAGCATTTGTTAAAAACATTTCGAAACTTAAAAACATTTGTTAAACTGCCAAAACAATTTTTTTAATTTAAGATTCTTTCTTGATTGGGATTATGATGCGTAAAATTTTGTTCTTAAATAGTTTACCATAATGATAAATTCTTATAGGCATCAACCAACAATAGTAAACTCTTTTTTCATGACAAACATGTATTAAACAAGGCTGATCTTTTGCAGCAGAGAAGATGAACACAGTAGAGAATACATAAATGAAGAGAGAAAGCTTAGAGAATAAGTTATCTCAATTGTATTGATATTTCACTAACTGAACCTAGTACATTAACATTGTAGTATTTATATGTAACTATGGTAGCTTACAAGATAAGCTAACCATTTAACAAACTCTAACTAACTGCCTAATCTTATGACACATGTCAAGAAAGTAACCTTTAGATTGGTTACTCCTTACATCCCCCTTCAAGCTCAGGGACAATACAATTGAGTTTGAGATTGGCATAATGAGTCATGAACAAAGGCGTGCAAACAATCCTTTAATTAATATGTCAGCAAACTGCTCGAGTGAAGAAACAAATTGAACCAACAACACTTGTTTAGCCACCCGTTCTCTCACAAAATGAACATCAATTTCAATATGCTTTGTTCTCTGTTGCATAATAGGATTACATGTGAGGGCAATAGCAGAGAGATTATCACAATATAGTGTAGGTGTACCAGAAATAAGAACCTGCAAAAACTGTAACAATTGTTTAATCCAGTCAATCTTGGCAGTAGTTGTAAACAATGCTCGATACTTTGCTTCAGTGGAAGAACGAGAAATAGTGTTTTGTTTCTTTGAAGACCATGAAATGGGATTTGAGCCAAGAAAAACAACTAGACCTGTAGTAAATCTCCTATTATTGGGATCCTCAGCCCAATCAACATCACTAAACGCTTGTAAATCCAATCCTCATTTGGTATAATGAAGTCCACAACCTTTAGTAGCTTTGAGATATCTCAGAACCTGCTTAACTGCCACAAAATGAGCTTTTATATGACATTGCATAAATTGACAAACCTGATGCACAACAATGCAATATCAGGTCGTGTAAAAGTTTGGTATTGAAGTGCTCCCACAAGGCTTCTATATAATGCTGGGTTATTGTATGGCTTCTCATAATCCTTCAACAACCTATTGTTGGGTAGGCAAGGAGTAGCACATGGTTTGGACATCTCCATTTCATATTTACTAAGTAAATCACTAACATATTTATCTTGAAAGAGAAATAATCCATCCTTCTTGTGAACAACTTGAATACCAAGGAAGTAGTGCAAAGGTCCTAGGTCCTTGATATCAAACTCTTGAGTAAGAGCATGCATAATATCTAATATAGCTTAAGATGTACTACTGTGATGATAATATCATCAACTTATAAAAAGAGGTCATAACTGAACCATTCACAGCTTTAACAAATAGAGAGGAATCATTATATGTGGATTTAAAACCCAAATATGGCAAGAAACTAGTAAATATGTCATTCCAAGCCCTTGGGGCTTACTTGAGACCATATAAAGACTTGTGTAATTTGCAGACATAATCACTGTGAGTAAAGTCCAGAAAACTAGGAGGTTGAGCCATATATACTTCCTCTTGTAACATACCATATAGAAAAACATTTTTCACATCAAGTTGTCTGAGAGTCCAATTAAAGTAAGTAGTCAAAGCAAGTACTAACCTCATAGTGGTTGGCTTAACCACTGGACTAAATGTCTCACCATAGTCTATACCTTCCTCTTAATTGTACCCTTTTGCAACCAATCGAGCCTTATATCTCCCTATAGAACCATCAACATTATTTTTAATCTTAAACACCCACTTGCAACCTACCAAGTTTTTGTGAGGAGGAAGAGGTACTAGAGACCAGGTTCTTTGATTACGAAGAACACTCAATTCATCTTTCATTACAACCAACCATACTGGAGATTTTAATGTTGATTTGTAACTTGCAGGTTCAACTTTAGTAAGATCAACACCACCATGTTCATGGACAGAAGCTAATAAAGAAACCTTTTTAGAAATGTCACTCTTTGATCTAGTTTGCATAGGATGAAGGTTCAATGGTGGTATAGACAAAAGCACTTGAAGTTGTTCACCCTGAAATTCAAGAACCACAGAGAGTGAAGGAGAAGATTGATGTGCAGTGCCAGTAATGGGTTAACTTGCGGTAGAAGAACTAGAACTGGAATCACTCAGAGTTACAGAGTTGTTGTCATTAAGAGATGCAGAACTGTGGGCATTCAGATTTGCAGGGCTAACTTTAGTTGACATAGGCACAGATTCTATGCTTGGTGTATGAGATACTGATGGTGATAATGAAATAGGCAAATAATTAAAATGAGGTGTAACTAGAACATTGTTAAGGTTTGGGGTTAACACAGGTGTAGATATGACACTATAGACAATGTAGTATTCACTCTTGAGCATTGAGAAACCAAATTGGGATATGGAAATCCTGTCTCATCAAATAGAACATGTCGAGATATATAAACTCTCCTCTTGTTGACTTCAAAACAAATATAGCCCCTATATTTTGAAGCATAACCTAAGAAAATGCACTTTGTAGTTTTAGGTTGCAGTGTGGTATGATTATAAGGTCTAAGCAAAGGATAGCATAAACAACGAAACACTCTAAGATGATGAATCTCAAGAATGGAGTTAAACAAAGCATCAAATGGTGATTTATTGTCCAATGTTGATGAAGGCATTCTATTGATGAGATAGACTAAGGCTTAAAATGACCAAAACGAAGGTGGTAATAAGGCTGTTTGTAATAAAGTGATGGATATCTCTATAATGTGCCTATGTTTCCTCTCTGCAAGCCCGTTTTCTTTTGAGGTATGTGTCTATGTTTCCTTACAACATGTTCCATGCGTAGAAAGTGTTTTTTTATAGGGTTTACCAAACATGAAAAACTTTTGTTATATATATATAGGAGTCAGTCGCACATGAAAAATTCTTGCTCTTCATATTGATGTCATCTTACTGTGCGTAATATCTTTTTCTTAACAGGAGTCCGATATATATGGACGAACCAAAATAGACGTCACAGGTTGCGATATCAAACCTTCCTTGGCTAACAACCTCCAAAAATCAGTGTCTGGTCATCTTGACGAACTCTACACCGTGGTCTGCTGCTCTCTTTAATATCGTCACTATAGCGAAACTGCCAAAGCTAATTATTATTAATAAAAACTTAAATTGCCAAAGCTTAAAATTCCTTTTTATCTTATTGGAATTTACTTGAAACTAAGTACTACTATTCCAAATTCTAGTAGTCAATTTATCCTTATGTATCTGCAGTGGTGTTTTGCAAAAAGTCATTTCCTTTCCTAAATTCTCATCATCCCTCTCTATTTCGTCAGCCACATTCTCTCTCAATGGTTACTGCTGGCTAATGTAAAGTTAAAAGTATAATGTTAGTTTAAAAGACAAAAACTCAGTGGGGGTTGAAATAAATGTATTTATAAAGTTTTGTTTTTTTACACAATCGATAATAGATATACCGAACATAAGACCTGGAGTGCTTTGAGAGAGAATAAAAGTGTCAAAACATTTGAAGAAAGGCGGTCTAATGAACGCAAAATATAATGGGGCGCAAATAAAGTACTGATAATGTTGGGGGGGGGGGGGGGGGGGGGAAAGGAGAAAATGTGAGCAATGGCCAATCACCATACAATGCATGGCATGAAATGGAGATGTTTTAAGACAATGTGAGAAAATGTTAGCATCACATGAAATGAAATATGCATGCTTGTGATTATCAGTATTTATTTAACCATCCCTAAAAGTTTTAAGACAAAAGTTTAGACAGGTGTGTACGCCATGATGTTCTCTTTTGAAGGTTAGTTGAATTCCTACTATACACATATCTCAAAGAACAATTATTTTATATATCTTCTATCCATTTGTAAACCTTCTTGTCCATATCCTTCTGCACATTATTTCCATGCTCAAGTGGCCAACAATACAGGATCCCCGTTGTTTAAAAGGTCTGCCAATGGTCCATATGGCTCCATTGCCGAGCACAACACCCCCCACACAAAACACACCCCGCCCCCCACACCCCCCCCCCCCCTCCCCTCTTTTCTTTGCCCCCCCAAAAAAAAAACCCCAAAACAAAAAACCCCAACCAAATGACGTCCACAGGTACCAGATATACTTAGCAGTTTTACATACAAGAAGTATTGCTCTCTATATTGCCAATTGAATTTAATTTATAATGAAATATCAACTTCTGTTTACAAACTTAAATTGTTAAGATCAGTCTCTTGCACGTATATTGATAATTTTGAAGTATAATATAGCTCCCACAATATCTTTGAGGTGGTTTTCAAAATAAGCCATGAAGTTTTAATCTCATTTTACATCCTGGGATTGAAAGGTATCAATTTTATAAATTTTGAGAAAGACATAAATTGATACAATTTCAATATATAATTTATGGTGCAAAATGAGAAAATTCAAACCTCGTGACCGAGTTTGAAAATCTCACCAAACCTGGAGGGTGCGAAATGTAGTTAGCCCTTACTTAAACTAGTATCAATTAGAACCAAACAGTTACATCCTTACCCAAATTTATACTGCTTATTGGGATCACAAATTAAATCGATATGCAGAACCAAAATGAAAAAAAGGGAGTTGGAAAGGAACAATACTTGGCTACTAAAAACATGTCAAAGCCAATTTATGAAACATTGTGCTTATAATTGAAATCTTGGTATTTAGAGAAGGAACTCCTCCTTATCTTTTGAGTAGCTAAGTTAATTTCGCTGGAAAGATGGGGGGATAGATAGTTATATTAAGTTAGGGTGTCATTATTAAGTTAGGGGGTGTAGGACCTAACCGCACGTCTACATGTTTGTAGCAGTGGGTGGCAAAGCAAAAGTGATTATGATTAATATAAGATTATTTATTTAATATACACTGTATTGCTCAGACAAACCGTGACTCCATAACTTAAACAAATAAATTGAGAGAAAGGACGGAGGAGAAAATCTCCTTTCTCTCTTCCTAATGTTTGTGCTTCCCTGGGCAGCCAGTGTTGCATTCCAATGTCATTCCCTTTTTTCATTCATTGTCGAATATCGTTAATTTCTTTTCTTCTATATCTTTATGCCTCTTGCACGTACGATTTGGATTTTATAGATTATGCCCAATTAATCCAATAACCACATTGGCACAATATTCCACCAAATATATATGTTTAAGATTTAATAAATTCATCATACTAATTGGATCTGATTAAAAATATTCTCCCATATGTGCAACTCCGTACTAATTAAACTATTGAAATGATATATACTTGTGTCTCCTATTTTTGTGAATTAAAGGGGCCAGCAGTTCCCTAACCTGGATTGATTACTTAATTAATTCTTATCCAAACTAATTAAATAGCTAGTTAGTGTTGTGAGCTTGTCTAACGACCACAGTTTTGTCGGGGGCTAGAGTTAATTAGTTCGAACGTAAACATCCCCTTCACCGCGGTCCAAATATTACCGATCAATGCCAGCTTTCTTTTTATCGAGGGATAAATTAGATGAATATAATATTTTAGTTAGGCTTATTTTTTGGAATGTCTCTAGAACTCAATTAGTATCACTTTCTTCCCTGTAATTCAATTATTCCATTTTTTTATGTAACTCAATTCTTATCCCACGCGTGTCACCACACAAGTAACCTGAAAGGTACATGAGCAAACTTAACATATATTTCATGAACTTAACGGAATTCTGGCAATGTAAAATGAACATTGAGTTCTAAAAGAAAGTGGAACAAAGTAAATTTTTGGAGAAAAAATGAGACTAAAATTAAATTTTAAGAGAATTACAAAAACTAAGCCACATTTGTTAGAAGTATACGATCACTAGTGATGTAGAGATATGCTCTCTTGCAGATAGGTTTAATGCAGGTTATATATAATTGGTGATGTGGCTCTACATGTATTACTACCCAACTACAAAGAACGAAATTAATTCATCAAAAGAATGGAAAGGGGTTTGGTTTGTGGTAGCTCTTTTTGTCGTATAAGGAGGTACAATGGAATCTAATATTGAGACTCAGTGTATACAAATTTAAGATGGAAGGAAAAGGGAAAAAAATAATGATGTATGTACCCCATTAAGGGAACCTAATGCAATTAATTATTGATATTTTATAATCAACTCCACTCTTCCTATAGTGTTTATAAACATGGTGATAAATAATGCTGAGCACAAATGATAAGCTAAAGCCAACAGAGCAGAAATCACCAAAATCCCTAAATTAAAACATAATTGAAATCATGACTGGTTCTGGTTCTCCTTGTGGAGCCTGCAAGTTCTTGAGAAGAAAATGTGTGAGAGGGTGTATTTTTGCACCTTACTTCTGCCATGAACAAGGTGCTACCCATTTCTCGGCCATCCACAAGGTTTTTGGCGCAAGCAATGTGTCGAAGCTGCTTGCTCACCTTCCGGTGAGTGATCGTTGTGAAGCCGCCATGACGATATCATATGAAGCTCAAGCGAGGCTTCAAGATCCCATTTATGGTTGTGTTTCACATATTTTTGCTCTCCAACAGCAGGTTTGTAGCTTTTGACCTTGAACTTGTGGGTAAAAATAGAAAACCTAATGCTGTTTAATTATTTTATAGTTATATTATATATCCAATTGATTGATGAATATATGCTTTTGCTTTGAAATCTTCAGGTGGTCAGCTTACAAGCACAATTAGCTTCCCTTAAGGATCAAGCAGCTCAATGCTTTCTCAATGGCTCTGCTGTAGCTAACCCTAATGAGAAATTTTATGGGAAAGCTCCTTCTCACACAGAAGAAGCTCATAGTTGGTTTCATGAGTTAGAAAATTCATCAAACCCTTTGCCAAAATTGATCAATTCCAATGATGCTGGAACCACATCATACTATGAGAATGGAATGAAGAATTCATATAACTCTGTTAATGGGAGTTATGAAAATTCAATGAATATCCCAGATGAAAATGTGTCTTCGTATGGCAGCATTGAAGAGGGCACTTCTCATTCCATGTCTTCTTTTGACATGCAAACGAATTACAACAGGCAATGGGGTTTTCAGGATGCTGATGAACTTCAGCCAGTGGCTTTCAGATACACTGACCTGCATTCACGATGATGAGGTGACCGGCAATGATAGTATACCGGTGCACGAGTTCTATATATCATCAGTTAAAATGACTGTGTGTCAGTTTTGAATTTCAGCAATGCATACTTTGAAGCATTCACTTTAAATTTGTTGCTATCGTTAAGCTCAGACTTATAATGAACCCTAGAAATGTTAATCCAAGTGGAAACCCTACGTACCATATATATGTTAAAGCTAGCTAGTGTAATTTTATATATTAGTCGAATAATATAAGTTCATTTCTCTGATCGGTCAGTCTCTGACAGAAATGGATAGATCGCATGATATTCTGCTTGAGCTAATTTTCTTTGTTTATTGAACCTCATGTAGACCTAAAATTTTGACCTAATTTTGCTTTGTTAATACTGCTCTTTCTATATAAACTTAGTATGTTGCATTTCACAAATTATTTTATCTTATTGTTTAATTTGATCTCAAGTTAAAGATATACTGATTTGAAGGCGTAATGGACAAATCTAATGACCCTAGAATATTCTATCTCCAATACATTTGCTTAAACAATAAGATCAGATAGAAATTTAATGTTTGAAGATTTATTAGGTGCAAGTAGCTGCACTAGCTAGCATAATTCTTTACTCGCACTGAATGTTTAAGCATATAATTTACTTCCTATCTTGCTATATAATTATATATTAGACCATTTTTACTATTTTTTTCCTTTCTTGAATGGTTTTTTCTGAAAATATATGATTGAAGTACTTGATGAAGTTCAGAATTAGTTTCCTTTTTGTCCTCATATAACTCTTGCTATATATATATATATATATATATATATATATATATCTATATGTATCTATGTATGAATGTATGTATATTATACCAACTGTCTAGCTACCTGTTTCCATTCTTGTATATAGTTTCTAAGAAAATAGATGATTGAATGACTTGATGAAGTTAATTCATGAAAGGATAACATCTAAATCTGCAGCTTGTACGTCTCATATTTGTAATATTAACATGAGGAGGATTGCACCTCAAATTTAGAAAGCCCTGATCCCAATGAAATCAAAACCTCTCCCTGTCATTGGAACTTGGGAGGAAACCCTGAAAATTTTCTCCCAACTCTGGTCTTCCAGCCCCTTTTGTTTAATTATTTCCTTCTTCCAAAAATTTTATCTTTCCCAGATTTTGTTTCATGATTTCTTGAAAAACATGCAAACATAGATATCTGAATACCACATTTGATCAAAGTGGAAACCTTAATTAGAACTCAATTGATATTTGTATCTTCCTAACACCTGCAATTTAAACTACTATTTTGTCAAGCGTACGTGATGCTTGTTTTTGTGTGAGAATCTGTAGTAGACTGCATATACATGCATGCTTTTTTCAAAATCATGTTTATCTGATTCTGATATATAATTGTATATATTGTGCTCATCAATGCAAATATTTTAGGGACTAAAGTTAAACTGCCTGCTTATGAGTTTTTTGCTAATTGCAGAATGATGATCCTGTGGATCAAAACCCTATCTATCTATATATTCTAGTGAAAGGATTTCAAGTATATCTCCAGCATTTCATTCATATTTCCTAATTAATAACAAATTAAGAAATGTGATATGGCTAATTCTGAGATCAATGTGGATCATCAAAACCCTAGCTATCTTCAGACCAAAAACGAACCCTAGCTATGTATATATCCAACATAATGTGATGCAGAATTCCATTATCCCAAATTTTATGGGTTACAAAACTCCGTTGATTTTACTATTTATAGTACTAGTGCTTATTGATTTCTTAATCAGGCGTGCCCTAATCCTTCCATAAAAAAGGGAAGTGGTTTTTTGCTATTATTGTCTTGCTCAACCCCGAGAACCATTACAGTTAAAAAGAAATAATCGCGTACACTAGTGAGGTGGTATGTTCCCAGCAATGCAATAGATAGCCTTATGGCTCTCATTTTTTTTATTAACTTCTTCACTAAGAAATATCAAGATTAGAGTTTCTCTCACTTCGATTCTTTCTCTGTTTTCTAAAGCTTCTCTCTCTAGACTGTTATACACATTTCTCTCTTTAGATTAACATGGTCAACCATTTAATAATGCTTCTTTTTACAAGAGTGTTGTAGGAGCTCTATAGTATCTTACCTTTACTAGACCTAACGTAACTTTCTTAGTCCAAGTTTGCTAGTTGATGCAAGATCCTATGATTTCTCATTTTACTGCGGTTAAATGGATCTTGAGATACTTGAAGCTTACTATACACTTTGGCATATCTTATTCCAGATGAGATTTGACTGTAAAATCATTTAGTAATGCTAACTGGGCAGGGGATGGCAATGACAAGATCGAAATGGAGTCGAGATGTTTTTCTGAAGTCAAACCAAATCTAGCAAAAAATCATCATGATTTTTCAGTGTAAGTCGTCGGGGATGACTGGGGTGTCACCGGTGACGACTTCAGGTCGTTGGGGATGGCAGTTTCACCAAAAAGCAATGAAAGAAGACAGGAGGGGCTCGGCGTGAGGCGAGCGCGGATGGCGTCTTTGGTCCAATGGGAAAGACGACACAAATGACGTCTTTTTGGCCATTTTGTTTTTTCTTTTACGGGTGTGATATCCACTTATCTTTTTTTTACTTCTCACACACATTTTTATTAATTTTCAGTCGTCGGATGAGATGAATTGAAGAAAATCATAGGATATAAATTAGAACAAGGGATGTGTGGATAGTACACTATTTTTTTATATTAAAAACAGCAGCTCGGCTCGGCTTGGAGCTGCTCATCGGCACTTTTTGAGCTGCTGGAGCGTGGTACGGCCGCGCGGCTCGACGTGGCGTGGCTTCAGGCACCGCTTACACAATTAGGATCTTTTTTTTTTTTTTTTTCTTTGCTTATTCACACAAATGCAATTCACCACAACTATAATAACAGTAAAAGAATATAATTGCAAACAATACTTTGAGTAAATATATAATTCGGTAATCGAAAATTAGAGTTCATAGTTAATGGTGAATGTTGCATGCAATCAAGCTGAAAAAAATATCGACAATTTAGATGGTGAACTATTCTCGCCCATGGTCAGATCTCAAAATCTTAACTTTTATACCATACTATGTTTTAAAAGAACCTGGATTGCGATGAACGGATTTGTAGCAAAAAACCTTTGATTCCTTTGATTCCTTAGCACAACAACAAAAGCGTACTGATAACGTGTTATGCCCTAATATACTAAAGGAAGAGAGAGTGTGGCAGATAAAGAGATGGAGAAAGGCTTGAGGAATTATGTGTGTGTTATTTCTTATGCCTAGTGCCTTTATATATATAGTAAACATGATAGGATTCCTTACCTTGCTAGTAATACAATCATAAAAGATAAGATCTTTTAATATCCTAAATACAATGTACTAGTAGTTAACACAATTACACATGTGCTATAATTAATATCACAATAGTTTTCCCTTTGAAGAAGCCGAAGGTGAAACAAATTAAACGGCAAACTAGTCCTCAGTTAAAAGTTAAAACTCCCAATTAACTTGGACCAAACCCATGAATTAGTATATAGACCCAACTCTGTGGGCAACCCCTAAGTGAGTCATGGTAAAAGCCCAAAGACCCATGGAATCTATTCAGGTTCATCTAACCAATTTGAGGAAAAATAAATAAAAGATTTAAAGGAGGCAAACTACTTGTCAAAGTAGGGTGATAGCATCCACACTTTTTTTACTTTTCACACACTTCTTAATTTTCTGTCATTGTATTGGATAAATTGAAAATGATAAAAAAAAAAAAAAATAGAAATTAACAGAGAGTAAGAGGTAAAAAAAAAAAAAAATGTGTGAATGACACCACAAGTCAAAATATACAAAGGAATTCTTTGTTAGTTCAAGGACTAATCCAACTGTAGCTGTTTTCCTTAGGCTAAAAATGGTGAGTAAAATTTAAGCTCAAGTGGTTAAAAACATTTATTTGTACACACAAAGTCTTATGTTCGGTTATCTTCTCTTTCAATATCGTTTATGTGAAAAATAAATAATTATAAGAAGAGAATAAGTGTTTATCAAAACATATACTATTATGCATTTATGCGTTTAGATACATCATTTTAACCAAATTTTACATGTGACCACAACAAGTTTTGTTACAACAAAATCATTGCAAAACTACATAATGTTAGAAGTATAAGATTGTAAGGCTGAGATGGTGCCACATGTAAGCAGATTAGCTTGTCTGTTATATTTGTTAGAAGAGTCGGTTAATTATGACTATAAATACTCTATCTTGTAATAGCTTCCTTATTAAGCAAGATATCAATTCAATTATATTCTCCCTCCTATTTCTCTGTCTACAATTCTCTCTCTCTCTCTCTCTCTCTCTCTCTCTCTCTCTCAACATTCATAGAACCTGAGATACTTGGTTAATATGGTATCCATCGCCATTGTTGCTCACGCATAAAGATTCGATCCTTCATTGCTTCCGCATTCTACAATTCTTCGTCTACTACTCTGGAGCTGAATTGTCTCTTCTCTTGGTGATTTTTCTTGGTGTTCAAGATTCTAGGGTTTCTACATCAAGTCAAGATTCTTGTTTTCTGGGTGTTTTTCGTTTGCACACCAGATGTTTGCTTTTTTTTCTAAGCCACAGAAAGGTATTTTTTCACTCAGATTCTTCGTATACAACCATGGTAACTGCTTCTCAACTTCAGATTTTGCAATCTCCAATTACTGGGTTGATTTCCTCTGTGTCAAATTCTGTGAATATCAAATTGGATGAATCTAATTACCTTAATTGGCATTTTCAAATGGAATTAATGATGGAGGGACATGGAATTATGGGGTTTGTTGATGGTTCATCCCCATGCCCTCCTTGTTTTGTATCTTTTGATTCTGTTGCATCTGAAGTTAGTTTTGGTAACTCATCTGCTAATGTTGAAAATGATGAATATAAAGTGTGGAAAATGCACAATCGTGCACTTATGCAGTTGCTAACTGCTACACTGTCACCTGTATCTGTTTCTTGTGCTATATGGAGTACTAGTTCTCAGGACATTTGGACTTATCTCAAAGATAATTTTTCGACAGTTTCAAGAACTAGTATCTTTTAGATGAAGTTTGATTTAAAAAACATTAAAAATGTTCCAATTCAGTATCTCAATATCTGCAAAGAATCAAAGAGGCTTGAGATTATCTCTCTGCTGCATGAGTGCTTTTTGAGGATGAAGATCTCGTTGAAGGAATTTCGATCTCAATTGCTTGCAGAAGAAGCAATTGTTGAAGCAAGTACTAATGCTCAGATATTGTCTGCAATGTTGGCTACCAATGCTCCTACTACTGACAGGGGTTCTAATGATCAATCATCTGCCAATTCTCCTAATTCTGGGCAATCCAACTATGGTTTTAGGCAGTACAACAATAAATACAAAGGAAAGGGCAAGTTCAATCAAGGAAACAGGTTTAACATGCCAAGGCAGTCATATCACACTCAAACTCGAGTGCTTCCAACTCCAAGTCCAGGTGTTCTTGGTCATGCACTTCAGCAATCTTATGGTGGTTATCTTGATCCTTATAATACTTTTCAACTGTGCTATCAAGAAGGGGCACACTACATGTTTATGTCCTAATCCGTTCAGGTATAAGCCTAAGTGTTACATTTGTGGTAGATATAATCATATTGCTCAACAACAATTTGGCATGTCTAATAATTCATGTACTCCACAATACTCTATGCAAGCAATGAACACTGTGTTTTCTCAACCCTCACAGTCAACACGTGGAATGCCCTCCACTCAAGCTGCTTCTCCTCAAGTTTAGATTGCTAACTCCGGTGCAACCAACCATATGACTGCTGACTTCAACAACTTGACCTTGGCCATTCCTTATCCTACTTCTGAAACAGTGCAAACTGCTAATGGTGAAGGTCTGGGAGTATCTCATATTGCGAGTACAATTCTCAAACCTCATGTTCATCCCATTAAGCTGAATTTTATACTATATGTGCCTCAAGTGTCTCAAAACTTGTTATTTGTGCATAGAATCTGTCTAGACAACAACTGTTGGCTAATATTTGATGCATATAATTTTTGATACAGGACAAGGCCACATTAAGGATACTGTTTAAAAGAATTTGCAGTAATGGGCTATATCCAATACCTTCACTTGCCAATCATCATCTTGCAACTCAGAAATCGATTCTGCAACCAACAGCTTTCCTTGGTTAGCTTGTCATATCTATTATTTGGCATAGTAGACTAGGTCATACCTCAAACCCCATTGTGTCTTTAATGCTTAGTAAAGCTAAAGTACCTTGTACAAAATCTTCATTACCTGTGTTATGTCAAAGCTGCTTAGAAGACAAGTTTAGCAAACTGCCATTTCATTGTAGTGTCAATAAGCCTGTTAAACCTTTTGAAGTTGTTCATAGTGACATTTGGAGTCCAGCACCATGTATTTTTGCCCATGGTTTTACATATTATGTTATAATTGATGAATGTACTCGGTATTGTTGGATGTTTCCTCTCATTAATAAATCATATTTGTTTGACAAGTTTGTTGGTCTTTATTCATTTGTGTTGAATCAATTCTCAGTTTCATTTCAAATGTTGCAAAGTGATGGGGATGGGGAATACCTTAGTAACTGGTTTCAAAGGTTTCTTAAAGAAAAAGGAATTTCCCATCAAATATCTTGTCCTTATACCCATGAGAAAAACGGGTTAGTAGAGAGGAAACATAAACACTTGGTAGAAACCACAATTACCCATCTTCAAAATGCTCAGTTGCCACCCCAATTTTGGTCCTTTGGTTGTCAAACTGCCAATTATCTCATAAATAGGACGCCTTCTGCAATTTTGCAGAATAAGTCACCTTTTGAGCTTTTGTGTGGGGAGTTACCTTTAATTTCACACTTACGGGTTTTTGGGTGTACCTATTATCCTCTTCTTAAGCCTTACAACAATACCAAATTGCAACAAAAAACAACCAAATGTGTTTTTCTTGGGTATGCTTCCAAATATAAAGGGTATATCTGTTATGAGGTGTTAAGTCAAAGGTTATACATTTCAAGACATGTGATCTTTGATGAACAAGAGTTTCATTCAGCCTTATTGACAGCAGCTAATTCTTCACATAAAACACATACACAGTCCTCTACAGCAGCTATTTTTACATATCCATTACCTGTCAATAATAGTCTTAATGAATTAGTTACATTCCCATCTCATTCATCATCGCATACATCTTTTATACCTGTGTCACCAAGATTATCATCTCATAGTCATGTTGCTACACCATTACAACATCTTGTTTCCACTCCAACTCCATCAATACCCTCATAAGAGTAACCCCAAATCCTGTATCTCAGTCCATTACTGCGGCTGCAAATTCCTATCCTAAAATCCCTGTGGAACTTGATTTCAATCCTGATAGTCTTCAAGTTGTGTTGACAATACCTCCACTAAATTTACATCCTATGCAAACAAGGAGTAAAAGTGGAATTGTTAAAAAGAAGGCACTCTTGACAACATTTGATGAATCTACAAATGTTGATCTCTCTTTGGTGGAACTTGCTACTTACAAGTTTGCACTCAAGGTTCCAGTTTGGTTAAATGCTATAAAAAAAGAACTAGATGCATTGTATAAACAAGGGACATGGAGTTTGGTTTCTTTACCACCACAAAAGAACTTAGTGGGCTGCAAATGGGTATTCAAGATCAAAAAGCACTCCGATGGATCTATAGCTCACCATAAAGCTCGGTTGGTAGCAAAAGGGTTTTGCCAAGAACCTAGTTTAGACTATGGAGAAATCTTCAGTCCTATGGTAAAGCCTACTACTGTGAGGTTAATTTTTGCATTGGCAGCTCAATTTGATTGGCCACTTAGACAACTTGATGTCAAAAATGCTCTTTTGCATGGAATTCTTCAAAAAGAGGTATATATGGCTCAACCTCTAGGGTTTGTAGATGCTAATCATCCTGAGCTAGTTTGTAAGTTACACAAGTCCCTTTATGGGTTGAAATAAGCCCCTCGGCCTTGGAATGAAAGGTTCACTGCATTTCTACCTTCTTTGGGGTTTCAAAATACCTATTCTGATTCTTTTTTCTTTTTGAAGCAAGCTGGTGAATCTGTTGTGATTTTATTGTTATATGTTGATGATATAATCATCACAGGGAGCAATTCTGTAGTAATTACACAGGTCATTCACTCTCTAACAACTGAGTTTGATATCAAGGATTTGGGGCCTTTACATTTTTTTCTGGGGACTCAAATTACTAGACATACAAATGGTCTGTTCTTATCCCAGACTAAATACATACAAGATCTGTTGCATAAAACAGAAATGATTGACTCTAAAGCTTGTGATACTCCATGTCTTCCTTATAATCGGGTTTTGAAGAATGATGGTCAACCCTATAACAATCCAACCATGTATAGGAGAATAGTAGTGGCTCTTCAGTACCTTACATTCACTAGGCCCGATATTGCCTTTTTTGTTCATCAGGTGTGCCAGTTTATGCAAGAACCAATGAATTCTCATTTTACAGTTGTGAAGAGGATCTTAAGATACTTAAAAGGGACTATGCATCTGGGGTTAAAATATTCCAAGGGTGATTTGAATCTAAAAGCTTTTAGTGATGCTAACTGGGCTGGAGATCCTAATGATAAGAGGTCTACAACCGGTTTAGTTGTCTTCTTAGGTACCAATCCCATCTATTGGTCATCTAAGAAACAACAAACCGTTTCTCGATCATCTACTGAAGGTGAATATCGGGCATGTCTTCAACAACTGCTAAATTAGACTAGATACAATAAATTCTGGCATTTTTGTAGGTTTCCATTAGTTCTTCCCCTGTGTTGTTTTGTGATAATCTTTCAACAATTGCCTTATCCTTCAATCCAGTTCAGCATCAACGAACTAAGCATATTGAGATAGATGTTCACTTTGTTCGAGAGAGGGTTGCCAAGAAGAAATTACTTGTTCAGTTTGTCTTTTCTCAAGAACAATTTACTGATATTCTCAAAAGGATTCAGTACTCCTTTGTTGAAGGTTCATTGTAACAATCTAATGCTTGGCAGCTCCAAGCATGAGATTGAGGGGGGATGTTAGAAGTATAAGATTGTAAGGTAGAGATGATACCACATGTAAACAGATTAGCTTATCTGTTATATTTGTTAGAAGAGTCAGTTAACTATGACTATAAATACTCTATCTTGTAATTGCTTCCTTATTAAGCAAGATATCAATTCAATCATATTCTCCCCCCTATTTCTCTGTCTACAATTCTCTCTCTCTCTCTCTCATAAAACCTGAGATACTTGGTTAACACATAAAAGGATTATGAAATAAAATAAACATGTTGATGCGTTTGGTTCATTTATTTACAATGAAAGGACAATCAATCATGCACATTATGTTGATTGTTTGACTCATTTATTTACAATGAGAAGAAAAATCCATCATGCACATTATATCTTTAACTTTAGTGGTCTATACAAAAGTAACTTTAAAAGTTCAAACAAAACCCTCTAAAAGTACGCAACAAAAATTGTCCATTTTTGCGTGAGACGCAACTCAGCACAAAGCTCAATAATCTAATTAAATCCTATTAGCGTTCTTCTGCGGCCAAACTTCTTCTTTTCCATCTTTTTCTTTATCATAAAACTTCGGTTATGTCAAGTTAATAATGCATTATTTTAAGCAGAGCGACACGCACTTCAAACTTGTAAAGAATTATAAGGAGCCCCAACCTCTCTATCACTGATCCCTAAGATCGGATGGCTCACATTGCACGTGTGTGCATCCATAGTCAACAGTCAAATTTTGGTATTTTTAAACCCTAGAGGCAATGTCCCCTCGTGCTTTTCCTCAGTTCACAATTACAACCTTCCAAGTTTCTTTATTTATTTTTTTTACCTACTCAATTCCATCTATTGAAAATATTCTCATTTTAAATCCGAATATTATAATGGTTATCAACATATTAACCTTGAATAAGACTACTCTAAGAACTGTAGATTTCAAAATTATGTTGGCGACTCACTGTTATCTTAGCCTCACAATGGGATAGTAATAATGTGGTTCAAATTCGCTTTTGCCGTAAATCGAACCTAAGACCTCTCATTTACAAATGAAGATGAATACCACTAGACCGCAGTACTAAGTAACAAGGAGATGTCAAATTTTAAATGCAAAATTTAAATTTGAAGATTTAAGGGGCACATTGAATTTTTTTTGTAAATTTTATTCTCTAACCGATATGTCAAATTTAAACTATTATTAATTACATTATTTAGTTTTCATAATTGTAATTAGTATTTTAAAACAAAAGATAATAACAAAAATTATACAGCATTTATTATCCACTAAATATAGATTTGAAGCTGCTGTCAAATTTGACAGTAACTCCATCAGTTGCCATTCCATGTCATGCAACATAGGAATTGACATTTCGGTTGGAAAACACTAGTGCTGTTTTTTTTTTTTTTTTTTTAATACCGTTATTGCTGATGTGGATTTTTTGACATCTCCTTTGAACATACTCTTAAAGCTTTCAAAATTGAGTTTGTGACCTAATACTAATACACAAA
Organism: Pyrus communis; assembly: GCF_041283825.1. NCBI lineage: Eukaryota > Viridiplantae > Streptophyta > Magnoliopsida > Rosales > Rosaceae > Pyrus > Pyrus communis. The sequence continues at coordinate 23,321,035 of NC_142574.1, forward strand.
TGTTGTCTCAATTTAATCATATGCACACAGTTCAACATGTGTTGAATTATATCACAAAAGGTCTGAATGCAAATAACAAAAACTATTTAATATAAGTGTTCCTTTATTTTGTCAAGTTTCGATGAGAAATTACCTTCTTAAACAAGAACTACTTGTTAAAGCATTAAAAACAGCAAATTTAGGTCATGACACTATATTCAGATGTGCCATAATGCTAGTTTTTCTGGCCAAATCTGACACCGATCTGACACCGTTGATGGTGGTTATGTCGATGATCATAAGTCATTGGAGCATTGTCGATTTTTTTTTGTTACAAATTATGAGGAAAAATAAAATGAAAACTTGGTGTTTGCGAACCATTTGTAAAAATCCAAAGATTTACAACAAAACATTTCTTCATCTCTTCTTCTTTCAAGAAAAAGACTATGGCAAGGAAGAGAGGCTAAACTACTTTTGAAGCTCTTAGTTTTCTATACATTTTCTATCAAAGTTCAATTCTTCATGTCTTTTTTTTTTTTTTTTTTTTTTTTTTTTTTTTTCAATTCACCTTTTTTTCGTAATTTTACTTTCTAAGTGCAACTGTTTTGCAGGTGCGTGCATTTTCTATTATTTTTCCACAATGCAATTGTTTAATGCCAAAGATGCAAAGGAGTAACAAAGTGGTTACAGGCCGCTTGACTGGACTGACTACAAATTTCGTGTCTACGCCACAGTTATGGGCCCGAAGAAACAAGATTAATTATTCAGTTAATGTGACTTCACTACCATTATTTATTCTTTCCCATGAACCCCTTTTTTTGTTGCTTCTAATATCTTGTTTAAAATTAGATTAATATGTCATAATCTTCTTTGTAATTATAGATTTTGGAGAAACAATTTGGTTAATTGGTTTGACAAAACTAAAGTTGCTGAGGTACTAACTAATGATTTAGGTTTGTGCATTCAATCAAGGGGACACTTTGTCTATATATAGGAATACAAAATCATAGGTACGAGAATATTAAATTTGGATTAGAGTACTAATGTTAGGTGAACCTACTTATTAGAACAAAAACCTCAAGCTAGCAAAGTGAGGCCATTAAGTACTCTTTAGTGTGTTTGCCCTTTAATTACAATGATAACATTCTCTTGATCTCCCCCTAATTAATCACACCATTAGGGAGACGACAGATTCCAAATCAAACTCATCATGTCAAACCCTAGCTCCCAGGGGATGTATATCCCAGTGAAATACCTTCTAGTTTTGCTAGCTAGGAGTATACTTCCTTATAAAGAAAGCTGCTCAATTAAGTTGGTAAATTTATTTATATTAGTTATAGAATTAGAAACATGGTTAGCATGGATGATTTATTGCTTTAATTTTGTTATTTGGTGATGACTATCAAGGACAGCTGGACCAACAATATTTGTTAATAAGGAAAAGATTAAACTATTCATGGGATTTCCAGGAATATTAAAGGTGTAGATGTTCTCCTTTAACCATGCTATACATGCCTTTGCATGTCAATCCAAATACCATAATAGACACCATTTGTTTCTAGAGGCAACCTCAAGTTAAAGTTCGAACATATATATAATTTCATGTTATTTAATAATGGGGCAAAACCAAGAGTGCTTGAATCTTAGCTAAATCCATGAAAAATAGGTTAATTACATTAGATATTTGAATGCTAGAGTGTCCAAAAGTATCATCTTTTGTTTTAAATGGAGATTAATGGAGGGGAAGGACAATAGTTGAACTTTTTTCTTGAAGGTGGCAAAAAATGCCCCATCGCTAAACTTGTAAACCGGGCCAAACGTGTATCATTGTTGAATTTGATAAGTGAAAGATGTAATTAACAATTCAAGATGACTCAGATTTCAAGATTAATTTGCCTCAATGTGGTGTATTCTATTATTGTCTCTCAGTAAAAACTACATTATCTTCATAAGATTAAGGTTGATTACTTAGATTAGCCAATAGTAATTTATGCACCTGCATTAGTATTTTTAGTGCAACAGAGAGAGAGAGAGAGAGGGAGAGAGAGATTATATGATTAATGGTGCTAATTTCTTTTTCTTGAAAGAAAAAAAAAAAAAAAGAGGCTCAGTATATACATCTTTGGTCACAGAAACATCTGAAAGGCCACCGTTATATCCTTGAAACAAAACATGATGTGTAGGGATCGATCAGTTTCTCATCATTCTGAGGGCCAAAGCTTGAAGATCCCCCAAGTTACCATTATATGGTCTCTTCTTAGAACAAACTTGGTACGAGAACTCCTCTCTGCTGCTTTGAATCTCCTGCATATTCATGGCAATATCACTGTTGGGGTCAATGGAGTCCAGAGAGCTCTGAGGTGAAATAGGATTCATGTAACTCGTATAACTCGGAAAGCTTGTGACTGATCCATTCCCAATCCCATTCCCCTGCCATTGAGTACTCTCCATGTTCCTTGAATCAACAAGGCTTTGGTGAGCCAGTTGAGCCTTTGCTTGCATCAATTGTGCTTGCAAACATGCCACCTACATATGAACGAAAAATTAAGACTAACTTTTAGACAATGATATGAAAGGAGTTTTCTTAATTCAACCTAACAACAAATGGGTTGGCTTATTTCAACCTAAAACCACGTATTCCATCCAAAAACCAAAAGTGTTTTTCTTATTTCAGCCTAAAACCAAAAGGGTTGGCTTAATTCAACCTAAGATGAAAAGGGTTTGCTTAAGTCGACAAAAATAGAAAAGGATTTACGAGTTAGCTAAGTTCGAATTCCTCCAGTGTAACAAAAAAAAAAGTAGAAGGGTTGGCTAATTCAACCTAAAAACAAAAGGGTTAGCTTAATATTCTACAGAAAAAAAAAAGAGAAGGGTTACCTGTTGTTGCAAGGCAAAAATGTGACCCACGCATCCATAAACGGGGTCTCGAATTCTTGCTTGAGCTTCGTACGCAATTGTGACAACAGCTTCACAACGATCATGAACAGGAACATGCAACAACAACTTGGACACATTGCTGGCGCCAAACACTTTGTGAATGGCAGCAAAACGAGCAGGTCCTTGCTCGGAGCAAAAATAAGGTGCAAATATGCAATCAGGTGCACACTTTCTCCTCAGAAACTTGCATGCCCCACAAGGAGATCCAGTGCCAATACCAGCGCTGCCAGCACCCCCAGAAGCCATTTTTGGTACAGACAAACACAGAGGAGGGGGAGGGAGGGAGAGAGAGAGAGAGAGAGAGAAATGGTGAGAGAAAAAAGAAAATATAATGAAAATTAAGCACACGAGCACACTAGGAAACGGTGATGAAGTTGAAGGAGGAAAGTGGGGCATTTAGAAACATAAAGGGGGAGTCTTATAAGCAATGTGAACGGGGGACAAGGAAGGTCTATGTGTAGGTTTCTAAGGGGACAATTTTTAATGGTTTATGTAATATCATGGGGTCTACTTTTTTTAAGCATTCATCATATTTTTAATGCAATCATTTCTTTTTTCGTTTTATATTTTTCCAGTGTGGATGATTAATGGCTACTGAGTATGATTAGCAATTTTTTAATTGCAAAGTTTGATTTTAGGGTTTGAATATGTTTATATTTTCCGCCGAACGCCGCACCTGGGAAATGCTGCAAGTTGTCGCCTTGTGACATTGTGGTTCACTCACTGCACTTGCCACAGCTCTTCTGGTATATTTTTCTACCGACAATTACTAATGATTCAGTTACCTTGAGCAATATGGCTTAAAAATAGGGTTTATAATGTTGCATACATATATACGCACGTGATTTATTAAACTAATTAGTCATTACTGTTGTTCAAGCTGAAGAGTCCAATCCTCCAACTTGGTGAAGAAGATTGGTGCTGCTTTGGTTTGGTTTGGTGTTTGTTACGAGGAAGACTTACTTGTGAAGAATATACTACATATATATGTTTTTATCTCATGTTTATGTGATTGAGGACATAATTAGTGAGATGGGCACAAAAATATAATCGGAGATGGGTAAGATTTTCTGATTAGGTCGAGATTTTCGAAACTGGGTCGTAAGAAGATGACGAGATAAGTGCCTTCTTGTAGCTGAAGGATTGAACTTGAAGTCTATAATGAAGTGAATGCAGTTGTGTTATCCGTGCGTTATACAACATACCATTGATCACATGAGACAAAAAGGAAAACTAGTCAAAAGTGGGTTTAATAAGGCCATCGTTTTCACAAACCAAAATCTCACCTGTCACAAATTAAATCCTTCAGTCACTACTGGCCTCAACTTGAACCACAAGAACTGCAAAATTTTGGATTTGTTGACTGATCCTAGTTGCTGCAGTCCAGATACTTTGTTAATTAGGGAAAAAAACTAGTTCGGTTACCATCAACTAACAAGTAACATCTCATAGAGATTTTATTATTATTATTTTTTCAGGAGGTCCGTTCTTTTCCAAATGATTGACTTGTCAAGAATAACCCTTTAGAGCTTCGATTTTAGGTTTTAAGTTTCAGAGTTTGGTGCTTTAAAATTTTATGTCTAAGCAATTACATACTATGAGACTAGCTGGACTCTAAAGTTTAAGCTTTTGGTATGGTAAATTTAACACTAGACAATCACTCATATCAATAAACAAAATCAAACAAGTAAAAAATATGAGATTTTCTCAACGCGCCCATAGTATGGGGTGAAAACCCTAAGTCCTCACTTCAACTATGCTAGTCCCTCACAAGACAGTTTTACCAAAACCAAAATAGAACTTGGTCAATCAAGTATATGACCCAATTTATCCAAGGTAAAATTCAATGAATGAATGCATGGATGAATAATACAACAGGTGCTCCCGCGGGAGTGGGATCAGAATTATTATTGACCAGCTGCCACCTCCTTAGGGCGCATGTATAAAAATTTTGTACTGTGGCTTGGTGCATAGATTAGAAGCCACAAGGGAAGAGGTTTCAACTCAAATGAATGAGAAGGTCGTCATCCTAAAAAAGGAAAATGGCAGTTTGCAACAAAAGCTACACTCCCATGTCACGGATAATTCTGACCTCAGGTTTCTGCTTCTGCTTCTGCATGCAGATCAGCTTACTGGACAAGCTCTTACCACCAAAGCACTTAATTAAGCACATGAATGAATGGATGAACGGTAGTAAATTAATATGACAAATATATACACACACACATATAGGGGTGGATCCATATAGACCTGGCAATTTCTTACACGACACGTAAACGATACGAAAATAATGGGTTTCGAGTCAACATGATAACTAATCAGATCCTTATTATGTCACACGAGAAGAACCTGTTAATAACAGGTCCTTAACAGGTTTACACGAAAGTGACACGCGGGTAACTTATTTCGACACGTTAAGAAAAAGTTATTTTGATGATTTTAATTTTTTAAACTACAAAAAGCTTACAATAAAATGCAATAGCCATAGTATATATGTATATAATTGTATATTAAATATGTATTGTTATTCTATATAAATGTAAAAAAATTGTTTTATTTATTTATTTATTTTTATAGTATACTATAGGTAAAGAGTGAAATTAAAAAAATTATGAAACACATTAAAAGTAAAAGTATCAAGTAATTTAAAAATACCAAACACATTAAAAAAATTATAATAATTAATTTACAAATGCGAAAAAATGTGACAAAATATGCAAAAGCTCGTGATCGCATCCTCTACGCTATGAATATGGATACATCATCATTTGAATTTTTCAAACCATACAAACCCTTATGAATAGTATTTTTAAGGGAGTTCAAAATAAATAAAATTCATAATCATTACTGTACAAGTCTAAAAAATGTGAAAACATATATAAACGTGCAAGGTTCCTCAACCTTGAAATGCACGTCCCTTCATTTTGCATATCCTTTAACATTTGGTATTTTGTAGTAATGTACTGATGTTTTTTCGTTACGCTCTGATTTTGGAGTATGTAATACTTGAAAGACAATTTTTTTTTTATTTTTTTATTTTATGTTTTGAAGTAATACCAATTTAGTATTATGTTTTCTATTTTTTGTGGGTCAAGTTATGTTTTTCATTTTCATTATTTATTGATTTAAAATATATTTTCCTTAATAGATAACGGGTCAGGTCTATTACCTGATAATATTAACGGGTCAATTTCGGGTCGTGTCATATTACTCGTTTACTTTAACAGGTATTACAAGATATGACCCCTTAAGATGTCGGATATGACATGAAAATGACACGATCCATAGCACCTCTTTTTTCACATAACTATTGACACACATTTTTGTGGGGCCTACTCCATAGTGTATTTAACGATCCAAACCGTTTATCTTTTAGAACATCATTCATAGATTATCCTTACAAAAAATTAGACAAATGCAAAACCATTAAGACATTCATTTGAAGTAAAGAAAATGGACGAATACGATTGTACAAAGAAACTCTAAACACTTAACTCCAACGGTCATATGGTTTCAAATTTGAGTAATTTTGGTAAACATGATTTTTGAGGGAATAACTAAAAGATAGACGGTTCAAATCGTTGAAAATACATTACGAAGTATGCCCCACAAAAACATATGTTAAAAATTATAAAAAAATAAAAAATAATAAAACTATGGACCCATCCCCATATGTATATAAACAAGAGTGAGGATCCTCGTCAGAACCTCTTTGTGAAGATCATGAGGATTCTCAAATCATATTCGTTCATCATACATCGTGGTGATCAGAAATCATTGTAATTTTTTTTTATTTAAAATTGAATATAAACAATACTTGACGAAAAATGATCTCATGATATACGATAAACGGATGTAATCGAAGGATCCCCGGGATTGTCACAAAGATGATCCGGCGAAGATCCTCCCTCTATAAACAACTCCTATCCATTCACATACATGACGTCGGAAGCTTATGTTAACATTTATTTGGAGTCAAACTTTGATCATCATCCAAGCACATGGCACACATGCAAGGCTGCCTGCAAGATCCCATATCCAAGTTCAGTTCATCCCGTATCGGTAACGATTTTTTTTTTCTTTGGGTCGTAATTTCTTTCTTTTTACTCATAGCACTAGACAAAAAATATTTACACCAATCTACATCAAGAGGCCAAAAAGAAAGATTTGAATTCGGGAGACAATGTGTTAAAGAAGAAGATTATAATCATCAAGTAATCCACCACTCGCATATGTTCATCTCCTTTATTTAGGGTAGAGTTGTCCTTCAGAGTTTTAACTTTAGGTTTTAAGTATCAAATTTTGGTCCTACAACCTAAAACCTAAACTCTAAATGACAATTCTACATCTTGAAACAATCGATCATGTATAAAAACAAAACTAAAGTTATAAAAACAAAATATAAGTAAGGGACAGGCTTTCAACCAGAGCTACTATGTCTGTTGCGTTCTAAAACAATATTGCGTAAGAAACTTAAAATACATTGTTTGATTTGCCAAGTTGACATATTGTCTCTAGGTAAACCTTTCCCCAAAAAAATCCAACTTACCCCAACTTGTAGTCCAATTGGGGATGGTTTTACATTTACGGTTTTCTCCTTCTAATTTTTCCTTTCGGTCCCTAGTCCAGTTGTTGTTTGGTCTGATATCCCAGCCCAGTTAGATGCTCCAGTTGCCTGCCAGATTGGATTTCATTTAAAGATAGATTCCTTGGTATACGCTACAAGGACTTACATTGAACGTGTTCATTGTCACGTACTGTCCCGGTTCAATAATATATTTCATGTTTAAATTTTTATCTCCACATGACAATGCAGTATTGGACCAGAATGGTAAATCCGTTCCATGTAAAGACGCTATAGAAAGATTGTGGATATTGTGAGGAAAGGAGAACAATGGCATCCTCAATGGTACAATACAAGAAGAGTGAACAAAATGCCCGAAGAGGGACTTGATTCTATTTCATAAAAACATTCTTTACAATGCCAGAAGCAAAAAGTTCAAAGATCTCACACAAAACCCCAAAATAGATCTTATCGCGCTATGTTCATCCAAAATCTGGCACAAAGAAACATCGTGCGAGTTTCTTAGCACACCACCGTTGACTCTACACCGCGGCCAAAATACTGAACATCAATACGTCTCCCTCATCTCTTGTGATGAAACCTCACCTTCAACAGGTATTGCATCTTCACCTGTCCACATATGTCATCACCCGGAAAAGTTACTAATGGCCCTCAAAAACTCCATTTTTAGATTTACTTGTAAACTATTTGTTTAATCAGCACAATTAAACGAGTGATGAAATAAGAGTCAAATGTGGCATGTGCCAATTACTAACAGAAACAAAGCTTAGAACTTACTTGAGCTGTATCATAAACGATGTACTCGTTATACATGAGCTCAGAGGCCTTGACATTTGATGGCACTGGTTTGCCACAAGGCACGATGACATCGTCCTTCCATTTCACATACTCCGACTCTTGAGGTATTTTCTTGCCCAGCCCCTTTGTAGAGTGCTTTCCTTTAGGAGGTTTGTCCATATACTGAAAGATAGCGGCATAACAATAAGTTAAATGGGCAAAAGTCAAATCAGAAATGGAAAATTTGATGCATCAATATGGGATTATTTTTTTGGCTCCACACGCCAACATTAGAACTTTTAGGATGCATAAGAACGCCGACAAACTGCTACTAAAGTTACACATGACAAGTCTATACCACTAGCTCGGGTTAGTGGACACACCATGTCAAATTTCAGATGGAATATCAAAACACACAACCAAAGCACATAAAACGATAATGGAAAATGTCCTCACCGCAGCCTTCTTGAGCTCATACACCTCCCCCAATGCAACTTCACTTAGAAGCATGAGGCCCACAGGATTTTTCTTATCTGTATAGCAATACTGTGCACTCTTGCTGACAAGGTCAGCAAAGTAAATCCCCTTGCCGAACTGAAATACAAAATGTTTACACTTAGTCTAGCAGAAAAAGCAGATACACCACTACTATGCACCCGCAGAGACATGTAAGACATCACATAGACATAAATGTGCAAGAGAGAGAGAGAGAGAGAGATACCATGTAACCAGTAGCTGGAGCTTCAGGAGGAGCTATTCTTAGTCCTTGGCTAAGTATACCCACGAAATTTGTAAACCGAGAACCTAGGAGGATAAAGTTATCAGTTAGTACAGTTAGTAGTGCATTTCTATCAACCTTGGTAAAAGAAAAATTGCAAGGAACTTTCCCATCTCACTGCACAGAAGTTTTATGACGTTATGTTTATAGGTAGTGCAACTTACCATGCCAAAGAAGCATTCTGTTCTTAAGCTTTTTCCGATAGGGAGCAAATTTATCAAATTCTCCTTCCCTTTCAAGTGCAAAAACTTCTTCAAGTTCAAGACTCCAATCCTGATTGCATTAGAAGATGCCAGACACAAGATTTAGGGGAAGAAAACTATAAATTAACATTTAAATATTGAGTACACTAACATAGGTCACCAGCACATATGCTCAAAACTCAAGAGTATCAAGATAACCCACCGTATGTGTAGGAGCATGAGTAGTAAGAAGGTATTTTTCAATCAACCAATAATCTTCACTATCATGAGGAATTGGATCAATATCACACCGGAGCTTCTTATACTTCTCATCAAGGGAGTCATCACTATCAGCATCCAAACCAACTAATCTGGAAGCAATTTCAATGTCCTGGAGAGCTTCTAACATTTTCACCTGCCAAGGATAAATGAAGGCTGATAAACATTTTATCCCTTGCTTGTAACCATGCGGACTTGCCAATATCAGTTTCAATGTAAATGTTCATCACAGCAGTAAATTCAGCATCAACGTCTTTTAATATGTCAAACACCAATATCCCACCTTTTACATGAACTTTTTCTTTTCACATGAGTTCATCTTTTAACATATGAAAAGTAATGAAACATAAATATTATTCATACCAGAATCACATTTTTTTTTAGTAAATAACTTATCAAAATAATTATGGTTACAAAGATAATATCTGAACGATGAAACAATAATATTACAGTGCTAGCATAAAAATTAACATAAGCAATCCATTAAGGAAGAGATTGGTATCATCAACCAAAAAAAAAAAAAAAAAACTCCAACGACATCATTTAATACATGCATATTAAACATAGGAGCAGAAAAACCATCTTTCGATATTGAAAAGGCATGAAGGAAGCCACTGGCTTGAGAATATGCAAAACACCCTTATGTACCTTTGACTTAAAGTCATCCTCATCCCTGATAACCCGTGGGTGTATGGAAGGGATCACAGTGAAAAAACGGTTGCTTGCATCTATAATCAAGCTTTCTTTTATGGAAGGAGCATGGCCATTATTATTCAACAGATTCTGTATTTCCGTTAATGCCTCAAATCCTGAATAGAGAGAACAGACAAATGACGAAGTTAAAGGACACAATACTTTATTATCCAAACAGCTAGAATAAGTATGAATATAAAACAGTTTCTATTTAAGCTCTGCAGAGCATTGAAGAGATCCTCCCTTCAATGTTTACCCTTTTGGATGTTGGCTTTACTCAGTTTTCCAAGCGGCATTTCTGACATATTTATCTCAAATTCCATCATGGCAGCTCTGCAAAACTCAGTACTCAGTCTCACAGTTATACATAAATAAAAAGACGGGATGGGGGAGAAACAAACATTTAAAGAAAAAAACTTGCTAACCTGTATGTTTCAACATTGAAAAGCATCTTCATCAATTCTGCTAACTGAGGAGCCAATTTGCTGTCCCCATTGTTCTGATTTTTTTTGGAAACCTGTTTATTAACCCCATAATCCTGAAAATTCCAAGTTTTAGTCAGATATTAAATTTAAGAACAAGAAACAGAGTTAAGGAAAATATAAAAGAACAAAAAGAACAAGCAGTACAATATCCAATGGAAAGAATTTTCCAGCTTGCTTCTGAAAATTTTGTTTTTGCTCCCATGCTTCCCACGAATTCCCAGTCTTCTCAAGGAACAAACGTTTAAATTCACGGATCGCATCTGATTTCGACATATCTTCCAGTTTGTTTCCTCCAATTTTATCATTCCCCACTCGTCCCCATTTACGGAACAAATAACATTCAGAACTCTTATCATCTTGTATAATTTGGAGAATGTAGTAACTTTACATAGAAAACAGAAAGAGAGAGTTAGAAATAAGAATTTATAATCATATATTGTGAATTTTTATGGACAGATAATAGGCACTAAAATAAGAGTTCAAATGTTTATTTTAAAAAAGCTAAGATGAAAAGAAAAGACACAACTACTGCAAGTGATGGGTAAACCAATACAATAAAGTTCATCTTCCAATACAGTAGAACAACACTTTATTCCTTTTAATTTATAAAGAAAATTATTGATAAGAACTAATGTTTATATCCCAACCTAAGTTCAGAAGAAAACTGCAATTTTGAGAGACTATTTCAATGAGACTTCGCAAAATTGTTTTATCTTAAAACATGATGGTCTAGTCATGCATTGGGATACAAGGCTAGAAACGATAATAGCAACTTAAATTCAAGAAATGATTAGTACCAATTGATGCAAAGAACAACAGATTAGTTCCAGAAAAATATGCGAGCAAGGAAGATAGAATAAACCGAACACACCTGTTAACACCAGTTGACAGATCAGACATACTTAAAGTTGTATTGTAGATGCTTTTCCCATCCTCAAGTATATGCCCAGTATCTTGCAGACCAGAAGATTCATGAACAGCACTTCGGCCTTTCACTTTGACAGTGACCATGCTAGACGATTCACCGACAGCTTCGACTTTGTACATATCAAATGGAAGCTTCTTCTGTCTTTTAAAGCAATCAACCAGATAATCTTCCCTAACAATTGGTAATTTCATCCTCCTGAAAACGTACCTATCATAGTCAGATAAAAAGGAACCAAGGTAGAAATATACTCAAGAGTCAAAACCAGAATTTAATAGCATCTTAACCTGGCTTTTCTCATCTCAGCATCATCATCAAATGCTCCACTCACAACTAAGCAATTAGTATCTGCACTTTGATATGGTAAGCAAGGATAACTATCATTATGCATCTTTTACTGATACAGCTGTAAACCAAAGAACGCAAAAATTAAATCAAAATTATGTCAATGAACAGCACATGCCTTTCTTGATCTTCGAATGAACCGCTCCAGCTGCACCGTCAATTTTTCTACTCCATTCTTCCTGCAATATCACCCTCGATGAAAAAGATAAGACAGAACTGAAACTACGGAAGAAAGATAATTCCACAGATAATAAAAACTAAATACAACTTAAAAGGAGCAAAAAAGGGCATACCATTGATTCTTTAGGTAATCCGCGAAAAGCAACTTTTAAATCCGCCAAGCTTGTACTGTTAGATGAATGAGATTGGCCTGGACTCCCAGAAGGCTTGCTAGGTGTCAATGGAGGCAGTATCCGCACAGGTTTTGCAAGCTTTTGTGATTTAAACCACTGCAAATAAAAATAAATAAATACATAAATAAAACTCAATTCATAACTTGTCTACCAACCAATGCGTAATTAACCAAAGTTGAATACCTTCTTAAGATATTGATTCTCCGTATCTTCTGGGATTTTCCACTTCCCTTCAAGACGTTCAGGTTCCTGAGTAGAGTAAGAACACTTACTCCAGGCCGATAGGTAGCCATGGCACCGGTACATGCCTTCAGAATATCGAAGAGAACCAGAACAGAGTGGGCAGCTCTTAAGTGCTCCAAACATCATTCCATCAGCACTAAACAAGTACAGCAATACAAAATATCATCTCCAAGTCTATTAGATGAAAATAATGATCTACTTAGAGACGATGATTACACAATAGCAATTAACACATCGAGAATTTACACACAGCTGGGTACATCTAGGAAACAAAAAAAAGAGGTCTACATTATGGAAAACAATCAGGCAACAAAATCTAACAAGCCAATGCGAAGCTGCGAACCTTTAAAAAACAAGGAATATGAATAAAATTATTCACGGAAAAACCATTTTTAATCAAAAAAACTATTTTTAAAAGTGAAACTGCAAAAAAGAAGAAACTAAAGGGAGAAGAAAATAGCCAATTTCCACACTTAGAACAATGTATAAGATATTACCAACGCTCGCGCAAATCAAGCTCTGATCCTGTTGAATCTTGATCGTTGGCTTCAAGCATTTCACGCATCTCTGCATTTGTCACATGCTTTTTAAGATCATCTTTCAGTGCCCACAGCTCTTTAGTTTGGGCCTCCAGTTTATCCCCCACATCACAAGCACTCCTCACAGAAACATCCCTGCTCATTGACACATCTCCTTCAGACCTAGCAAATTTTGACTTCTGATCATCACCAGCATCTTTTCTTCGTTTTGTGCCAGCATTAGAAGGAACCTTCTTAACCAAGGCACGTACAGCTTCCTGATCAGAAATTGGGAGGGTCTCCCATCCAGGCAACTTCTCCACTTCGATGGATGGTGATAATTCCATGAAGCAGTTGGCATGGTTCCATGCCAGGCTCCTAGGCCCTTGACCTTCAGGCTTGGTTGATATACGGACCTAAGAATGAAATAAAAAGAAAAGAAGATTAATACAAAGCCCCTCGCAAAACCTTTTTTTTTTTTTTATTCAGAAACTCTTAGACAAGGTTCTTTATCATTAAGGTCACCTATGTTTATTATTAAGGACATGTTTTTCAATTCAAAACCCTCATGAAGTTTGACTCCTCTTTGTTTTTTGTCCTTATAATATAAAAAGTGTCCTTAATAATAAGACAAGTTGTTAAGTGTTTTTCGATTAAAAAAAAGTTTCGTGAGGGACTTTTTATTAGTTCCCCTAAAAAGGAATCATGCAGATTGACTCACTCAACTTCAGTTACACCATATTAACTAGAATTGCAGAAAGATATTGTATCTTATATATGATGATGATAGGTTTTTATAGATTAACTAAGACGAAAGCTTGTCACAACGAATACAAAAATTCACTTCCTGAACATAGAAATGGTAGAGATACATCAGTACCAACCTCTGTTTTTAAAATCTTTTGGCTGCATTGCTTGCAAGTAGCGCGAGAAGTTGGCGAAACTTCAATACCACATTCTTTAGTAGTGAACTTGCTTGTTGCTGGTGATGTATCCGGAGGTCCACCACTTTGTACATAACTTCTAACTTTCTGCTGATCTTCCCAACGAATGAGCTCAAGGCCTTCAACCTCATCAGTTCTAAATGCAAGACCAAAGCAATTAGTTAATCACTGCATTCATCCACTAAATTCAAGGGAGATTACGATAAGCATTACAGTAACACGTACGATTTTATCTGGTTCGATTTCTTCATTATGCAATCAGCATGGTTCCACATCTGATTCAGAAAACAAAAACAAACCAAACATTTATATATGCAGTAGTATTTGAGGAAATCGAACAAGAAAACAGGAGGGCTGATTAAGAAAACAAAAGTAGAGCAATATAAATCTATAAAGCTTCAGTTTTTTCAAGCGGAAATAGGATAAGTTTTCTCGATTATGTTTCGATAAATATGTCAACTTCACAATAGAGCTGGAAAAGTTGTCTCTTTTCTGATAAAGAACAAAGAAAAACATTTCTCACAAGCATCTCCTCATGTAATCTTGGAAAGTTATCTGCCGAAGAACACTTTCCGACTAACACAATATTTATCAAACATTTCTGAATAACTACGTCACTTTGAAACAAACAGAGACTAAGTTCCCAATTACATAACAGTAACTAAAATGCTAAACAATGTGAAAACCAACAAAAAGCTCCAGACTTTTGACTAACAAAACAGCAAAGTAATTGAAAATGCAACATAATATGCACAAAAAATAACAGAAATCCAAAATTTCTAAAGTTAAAATTCTAACACTATCGATGTTTTCAAGGTTCTTGTTTTCTTTCTTTAACTTTTTGCTGTTTTGTGTTAATACCAATGAGCCAATGGCAATGAGGGCAACAGTGCAAGTGAAATGGGGGTTAGAGAGAGAGAGAAAGATATATATATATATATATATAGAGAGAGAGAGAGAGAGAGAGAGAGTGAAGGGGGAGTGAGTTACAGGCATGACGCCGTCGAATTGGGTGGCCTGGACCATCTTGCCGAGGCGGAGCGTCTCCTTCTCAATGGGGGATTTGCAGGTCTTGCACGACGATCTCGACGACTTCGCGTACTCCACCTTCCATGGCTTCTGGGCCTGCGGGTTCTCCATTCCTCTCTCTCTCCTTTTCTCTCTGTCAACTGAGAAGTGAGACTCTTGCTGGGATTTGAAGAAGAAAGAATAACTTTCCTTCTCCACACGGGGTCCTTGTCGCTTGCTGTCTGGTTTTAACGGACCGAGGGCTCCGTCCCTTTTTCACCCGACCCGCCCCGAATCATCACACTCACACTTTTAAGTCCCGATATGGAACACATCACAACGTGCCAAAGAAGCTTTCTTGCGGCCTTTCAAAAAAAAGAAGCTTTCTTGCGTTTTTTAATGAACGATAATGTATTAAAGTGTGCTAAAGAAGCTTTTTGCAACCAAGTCAATTTCAAAAGGCCACTTTAGAGATGAGAGCTGTGCTTGGTTCGGTCTACCGACGTGAATGGTTCGGTCGACCGCTCGCATCTGGTCGATCGCCCACTCACACGTGACCGGCACTTGGAAGGAACAAAAATTCACATTTGTATATTACTCCATGCAATATGAATTTATTTGTTAAAGATCGTGTAGGTTATTACACAAACACCAATAATCCCAAACTAACAACTTTGTAACAATATGTATAACAATACAGCTTAATTCATTCGATTCGGACAAAGTAAAAAAATTTGGTTCCTTCTGTTTCTCCCCAACTTCATGCTTCCACGACATGGATGAACTGCCTGTGTCGGAATGATTTGGTGTACGGATGAAATGCACCGGGTGATGGAAACTGTCTGTCATTATCTACTGCACTAGAGGAGCTTGCATGAAGAGAAACTGCACATAAAACGGAGACTTCAGTCGTTCTCCTGATAAGATGTACTAAATCTAGAGTTTGATATGCATACCTCGAAGGATTTTCCTGATCTCTCAAATTCCAGCATGCTTAGAGCAACTTCGCAACTCTGTGACACAATGGGTTCAGGATCCCTCGCAAATTCTTCAAGAAGTGATACACTTCGGTCATCTACACACAAACTAGTAACTTAATTAAATAGCCCAAAACGCCAATTAGCTACTACACTATATACAGACATATATTTGGAAACATAATTGTATCAAGCAGTCGTACCTGCAATGGAACCAAGAGCTTCTGCAGCTTCATGTCTAACCATTGGGTGTTCATTTCTATCCATAAGTATGTTGGAAAGAGCAGTCGAAGCAGCTTTGTTCTGCAATTGGCCCAACACATAAGCAACCTGAAAGTCACAGAAAAGAAGACATGAAGGTGACAAAACACCGAGCAAATCTATATCAGATAAGAGGTGTAAACGTGCTAGTTTTGCATGAATGTCAATTGATCATACCCAAAAAGCAATTAGAAACATTAAACTTTAAGCATCCTTGTGCAAGTTTAGCAAATCAAATAGCCATTTTGAACCCAAGGAATCAACTATAGCGGTAACAGCTTCATCTCCACCATCATTCCGCAGTGCAAAGAGAGCGGCATAGCGCTCATACATACTTTTGTTTTCATCCAGAAGAACTTCCCTTAAAATGATTGACACAAGTCAGATATCTAACATATTAGAATAAATGGAAGAAAAAAATATAAGCCATGGATGATAGCCATGCAGACCTTAGCTGATTTACTGAAGAACCAGAAGAAGCAGGTGCAGCAGGATCAACCGACATAAAAGGTGATTTTTCATCATTTGATTGACAACCAGCATCCTTCAACTGCTCAATCCGATTAAGGGCCAATTCACAAGTTTCCTTGACCTCCTGAGCGGGATCTAGAGCTAGACTATTTTTCAAAAGAGGAACATTGCTCTCTAAACCAATTGCACCAAGAGCTTCTGCTGCCTGCATAAAATGCAATAAGAAAATTAAGATGTATTACAAGAACGCGAGGAATATTAGTAGATTGAGGTGGCAAAGCTCACCTCATGACAAACAATAGGATGCAAAGAGAAATCATTTAGAATGGCAACTAAGGCAGGGATTGCATCCACATCTTGCATTTGACCCAATGCAAATGCAGCCTCATGTCAAACAAATTGGAAGGATCCCTTGTTGCTACAGAGGAAACCACATATCCTTAATCCAATTAGAACAACACTAATTACCAATACACAATTATTTATAACAGGAGATCTACGAAGGTAAAACGTGCAATAATTTACCAAAGAACAAAACAAAAACTCCAATATATAGCATCCAGCCCATTTCCAAGCATTTGTAATTGTAATGCCAGAAGTTCAGTGTAACGCCGTGTCTATCAATAGACACCTAAGGTCCTAATGATCAATTTTCACTTATCTAGTAAAACTGATTACTGCCGTCACAATGTTCATCCAAAGTTCTAAACTTTTTCTTTTAATACATGCGAGGGAGGGAGCAAATCAAACAGAAGAATGCTCTTAACTAACCGAGCTACCAGCTCCTTGCCCAAAGTCCAAACTTTTACTTCAGCTCAAAGATAAAATAGTTAATTTCACTTTAAGAATCAAAACAACTACTTTCAAATTTCTAATCATTCCATAAAAAAAGTTTACCCTTTTTCTAGAAATTGAAAATCCAAAACAAGTCCTGAATTTCCAAGCAAATTGGCTCCGGAAAATATAATGATTAACAATAAATAATTGACAAGTAAAGAAAACGAACCGGCAATGAGGGCGTCGCGAGGGGCAGGGCCCTTAAGATTGCGGAGAGAGAACAAGGCTCTGAAACGCTCCGAGATGGGCTGGGCCCGGTCAAGCAACCGGTCGCAGAGAAATTTCACCATCTCCGGTGAGGACTCGAAGGTGGTGGCGGTGGTGGCGGCGGCGTCATCATTCAGTGAGCCCATTGATCTTGAGATGTGAGGTATTCAGATTCCAACAAGCCCCACCTTGTACGGATTAGGGTTTTGTTTGTCACAGTCCGACCAGAATTGGATGCTCGCCAATTGAAGACGACGATGAAGTTTCCACCTTTTTTTGCTTTTTTACACTTTTTATTTTAATTTTAGATATGATGGACTCTGTCCGGATTTGAAAAACCCTATTCAGATTCCAGCCCAGCCCAATAGGTCTTAAAAGCATCACCCGTGTATGAATGTTTGTCACGTGTTCAAAAATTATCTAATAAGTCGATAAATATTTATTATGTAGCGTCATCGGTTGTCATGTAGCAAAATATAACCTGACAAGAAAATTTAACAGTTTAATCCATCTTTATATCTTATTCAAGTTCGTCCAACTCACATATCACTTTAATAGTCGAACAATTTAACCATTAGAACATACTACAACTTCAGTGGTGAAAAACCGACATGTAAGTGTCAATCCTTCTCGTCAATATGATTTTATGGAGAAGAGTAACCTATTACAAGTAGAATCGTCAAATAATTAAGGTCGATCTTTGTCTTCTAATAATTGCTTCCACTTGGTCGACTAGGATTTAAATTTAATGTACATTAATGCAAGTTTGATACGCACTTATAACTGGCTACTTCGTGGTGCTATTTTAATTTATTTTTATTTTATTTTATTTATTTTATTTTTTTTTGACAAACGATAGCAATAATTTATCTGCGAAATTTTTAGTTGGTGAAGGAGACGAAAATTGGTGGACGAAACTACATCAAAATACGCATAAACATGATTGTTTTCTGTCGCTGCGAGCAGTAAAAAAATCCATTTGCTGCCAGTAGTGACAAATCCCAGTGCAGTAAAAACATTCCAATTCTTATCCAATATTTTCATACCCATCATCCAAGTTTATCCCCCACATCACAAGCACTCCTCACAGACACATCCCTGCTCATTGACACATCTCCTTCAGACCTAGCAACTTTTGACTTCTGATCATCACAAGCTTGTTTTCTTCGTTTTGTGCCAGCCTTAGAAGGAACCTTCTTAACCAAGGCACGTACAGCTTCCTGATCAGAAACTGGTAGGGTCTCCCATCCAGGCAACTTCTCCACTTCGATGGATGGTGATAATTCCATGAAGCAGTTGGCATGGTTCCATGCCAGGCTCCTAGGCCCTTGACCTTCAGGCTTCGTTGATATACGGACCTAAGAATGAAATAAAAAGAAAAGAAGATTAATACAAAGCCCCTCGCAAAACTTTTTTTTATTCAGAAACTCTTAGACAAGGTTCTTTATCATTAAGGTTACCTATGTTTATTATTAAGGACATGTTTTTCAATTCAAAACCCTCATGAAGTTTGACTCCTCTTTGTTTTTTGTCCTTATAATATAAAAAGTGTCCTTAATAATAAGACAAGTTGTTAAGTGTTTTTCGATTAAAAAAAAAGTTTCTTGAGGGACTTTTTATTAGTTCCCCTAAAAAGGAATCATGCAGATTGCAGAGTACTCAACTTCAGTTACACCATATTAACTAGAATTGCAGAAAGATATTGTATCTTATATATGATGATGATAGGTTTTTATAGATTAACTAAGACGAAAGCTTGTCACAACGAATACAAAAATTCACTTCCTGAACATAGAAATGGTAGAGATACATCAGTACCAACCTCTGTTTTTAAAATCTTTTGGCTGCATTGCTTGCAAGTAGCGCGAGAAGTTGGCGAAACTTCAATACCACATTCTTTAGCAGTGAACTCGCTTGTTGCTGGTGATGTATCCGGGGGTCCACCACTTTGTACATAACTTCTAACTTTCTGCTGATCTTCCCAACGAATGAGCTCAAGGCCTTCAACCTCATCAGTTCTAAATGCAAGACAAAAGCAATTAGTTAATCACTGCATTCATCCAGTAAATTCAAAGGAGATTACGATAAACATTAGAGTAACACGTACGATTTTATCTGGTTCGATTTCTTCATTATGCAATCAGCATGGTTCCACATCTGATTCAGAAAACAAAAAAAAATACCAAACATTTATATATGCGGTAGTATTTGAGGAAATCGAGCAAGAAAACAGGAGGGCTAATTAAGAAAACAAAAGTAGAGCAATATAAATCTATAAAGCTCCAGTTTTTTCAAGCGGAAATAGGATAAGTTTTCTTGATTATGTTTCGATAAATATGTCAACTTCACAATAGAGCTGGAAAAGTTGTCTCTTTTCTGAGAAAGAAGAAATAAAAACATTTCTCACAAGCATCTCCTCATGTAATCTTGGAAAGTTATCCGCCGAAGAACACCTTCC
The DNA here is from genome assembly GCF_041283825.1 of Pyrus communis. Taxonomy (NCBI): domain Eukaryota; kingdom Viridiplantae; phylum Streptophyta; class Magnoliopsida; order Rosales; family Rosaceae; genus Pyrus; species Pyrus communis. The sequence continues at coordinate 23,341,277 of NC_142574.1, forward strand.
GACTAACACAAACATTATCAAACATTTCTGAATAACTACGTCACTTCGAAACAAACAGAGACTAAGTTCCCAATTACAGAACTGTAATTAAAATGCTAAACAATGTGAAAACGAACAAAAAGCTCCAGACTTTTGACTAACAAAACTGCAAAGTAAATGAAAATGCAGCATAATATGCACAAAAAATAACAGAAATTCAAAATTCTCACACTATCGATGTTTTGGGTTAATACCAATGAGCCAATGGCAATGAGAGTAACAGTGCAAGTGAAATGGGGGTTAGAGAGAGAGAAAGATATGTGTGTGTGTGTGTGTGTATATATATATAGAGAGAGAGAGAGAGAGAGAGAAATAGAGAGAGAGTGAAGGGGGAGTGAGTTACAGGCATGACGCCGTCGAATTGGGTGGCCTGGACCATCTTGCCGAGGCGGAGCGTCTCCTTTTCAATGGGGGATTTGCAGGTCTTGCACGACGATCTCGACGACTTAGCGTACTCCACCTTCCATGGCTTCTGGGCCTGCGGGTTCTCCATTCCTCTCTCTCTCCCTTTCTCTCTCTCAACTGAGAAGTGAGAGACTCTTGCTGGGATTTTGAAGAAGAAAGAATAACTTTCGTTCCCCACACGGGCTCCTTGTCGCTTGCTGTCTGGTTTTAACGGACCGAGGGCTCCGTCCCTTTTTCACCCGACCCGCCCCGAATCATCACACTCATACTTTTAAGTCCCGATATGGAACACATCACAACGTGCTAAAGAAGCTTTTTTGCGGCCTTCCAAAAAAAAGAAGCTTTCTTGCGTTTTTTATTGAACGATAATGTATTAAGGCGTGCTAAAGAAGCTTTTTGCAACCAAGTCAATGTCAAAAGGCCACTTTCGAGATAAGAGCTGTGCTTGGTTCGATCTACCGACGTGAATGGTTCGATCTACCGACGTGAATGGTTTGGTCGACCGCTCGCATCTGGTCGATTGTCCACTCACACGTGGCCGGCACTTGGAAGGAACAAAAATTCACATTTGTATATTACTCCATGCAATGTGAATTTATTTGTTAATGATCGTGTAGGTTATTACACAAACACCAATAATCCCAAACTAACAACTTTGCAACAATATGTATAACAATACAGCTTAATTCATTCGATTCTCACAAAGTAAAAAATTTGGGTCCTTCTGTTTCTCCCCAACTTCATGCTTCCACGACATGGATGAACTGTCTGTGTCGGAATGATTTGGTGTACGGATGAAATGCACCGGGTGATGGAAACTGTCTGTCATTATCTATTGCACTAGAGGAGCTTGCAAGAAGAGAAACTGCACATAAAACAGAGACTTCAGTCGTTCTCCTGATAAGATGTACTAAATCTAGAGTTTGATTGGTTTCAAACCATAGTTTGATATGCATACCTCGAAGGATTTTCCTGATCTCTCAAATTCCAGCATGCTTAGAGCAACTTCGCAACTCTGTGACACAATGGGTTCAGGATCCCTCGCAAATTCTTCAAGAAGTGATACACTTCGGTCATCTACAAACAAACTAGTAACTTAATTAAATAGCCCAAAACGCCAATTAGCTACTATGCTATATACAGACATATAATTGGAAACATAATTGTATCAAGCAGTCGTACCTGCAATGGAACCAAGAGCTTCTGCAGCTTCATGTCTAACCATTGGGTGTTCATTTCTATCCATAAGTATGTTGGAAAGAGCGGTCGAAGCAGCTTTGTTCTGCAATTGGCCCAACACATAAGCAACCTGAAAGTCACAGAAAAGAAGACATGAAGGTGACAAAACACTGAGCAAATCTATATCAGATAAGAGGTGTAAACATGCTAGTTTTGCATGAATGTCAATTGATCATACTCCAAAAGCAATTAGAAACATTAAACTTTAAGCATCCTTGTGCAAGTTTAGCAAATCAAATAGCCATTTTGAGAGAGAGAGAGAGAGAGAGAGAGTGTGTGTGTGTGTGTGTGTGTGAGTGTACGTGAGCGCCCAGTCTAAATTTAGCCATTTTGAGAGAGAGAGAGAGAGAGAGAGAGAGAGAGAGAGAGTGTGTGTGTGTGTGTGTGTGTGTGAGTGTACGTGAGCGCCCAGTCTAAATTTATAAAGTTCAGTATGATAGAGTAGATAATAAACAAACCTCGTGACGCAAGAGAGCACTGTTTGAACCCAAGGAATCAACTATAGCGGTAACAGCTTCATCTCCACCATCATTCCGCAGTGCAAAGAGAGCGGCATAGCGCTCATACATACTTTTGTTTTCATCCAGAAGAACTTCCCTTAAAATGATTGACACAAGTCAGACATCTAACATATTAGAATAAATGGAAGAAAAAAATATAAGCCATGGATGATAACCATGCAGACCTTAGCTGATTTACTGAAGAACCAGAAGTAGCAGGTGCAGCAGGATCAACTGACATAAAAGGTGATTTTTCATCATTTGATTGACAACCAGCATCCTTCAACTGCTCAATCCGATTAAGGGCCAATTCACAAGTTTCTTTGACCTCCTGAGCGGAATCTAGAGCTAGACTATTTTTCAAAAGAGGAACATTGCTCTCTAAACCAATTGCACCAAGAGCTTCTGCTGCCTGCATAAAATGCAATAAGAAAAATAAGATGTATTACAAAAACGCTAGGAATATTAGTAGATTGAGGTGGCAAAGCTCACCTCATGACGAACAATAGGATGCAAAGAGAAATCATTTAGAATGGCAACTAAGGCAGGGATTGCGTCCACATCTTGCATTTGACCCAATGCAAATGCAGCCTCATGTGCCAACAAATTGGAAGGATCCCTCGTTGCTACAGAGGAAACCACATATCCTTAATCCAATTAGAACAACACTAATTACCAATACACAATTATTTATAACAGGAGATCTACGAAGGTTAAACATCCATTAATTTACCGAAGAACAAAACAAAAAACTCCAATATATAGCATGTTTACTTCCAGCCCATTTCCAAGCATTTGTAATTGTAATGCCAGAAGTTCAGTGTAACGCCGTGTCTATCAACAAATACCTAAGGTCCTAATGATCAATGTTCACCTATCCAGTAAAACCGATTACTGCCGTCACAATGTTCATCCAAAGTTCTAAACTTTTTCTTTTAATACATGCGAGGGAGGGGGCAAATCAAACAGAAGAATGCTCTTAACTAACCGAGCTACCAGCTCCTTGCCCAAAGTCCAAACTTTTACTTCAGCTCAAAGATAAAATAGTTAATTTCGCTTTAAGAATCAAAACAACTACTTCCAAATTTCTAATCAATCGATAAAAATAGTTCACCCTTTTTCTAGAAATTGAAAATCCAAAACAAGTCCTGAATTTTCAAGCAAATTGGCTCCGGAAAATATAATGATTAACAATAAATAGTTGACAAGTAAAGAAAACGAACCGGCAATGAGGGCGTCGCGAGGGGCAGGGCCCTTGAGGTTGCGGAGAGAGAACAAGGCTCTGAAACGCTCCGAGATGGGCTGGGCCCGGTCAAGCAACCGGTCGCAGAGAAATTTCACCATCTCTGGTGAGGACTCGAAGGTGGTGGCGGTGGTGGCGGCGGCGTCATCATTCAGTGAGCCCATTGAGCTTGAGATGTGAGGTATTCGGATTCCAACAAGCCCTACCTTGTACGGATTAGGGTCACAGTCCGACCAGAATTGGATGCTCGCCAATTGAAGACGACCATGAGGTTCCCACCTTTTTTTGCTTTTTTACACTTTTTATTTTAATTTTATATATGATGGGCTCTGTCCGGGTTTGAAAAACCCTATTCAGATTCCAGCCCAGCCCAATAGGTCTTAAAAGCATCACCCGTCCATGAATGTTTGTCACGTGTTCGAAAATTACCTAATAAGTCGATAAATATTTGTTATATATCGTCATCGGTTGTCATGTAGGAAAATCTAACCTGACAAGAAAATTTAATAGTTTAATTCATCTTTATGTCTTATTCAATTTTATCCAACTCACATACCACTTTAATAGTCGAACAATCTAACCTTTAGAACATACTACAACTTGAGTGGTGAAAAGCCAACATGTAAATGTCTATCCTTCTCGTCAATATGATTTTATTGAGAAGAGTAACTTATTACAAGTAGAATCGTCAAATAATTAAGGTCGATCTTTGTCTTCTAATAATTGATTACACTTGGTCGAATAGGATTTAAGTACATTAATGCAAGTTTGATACGTACTTATAACTGGCTACATCGTGGTGCTATTTTAATTTTTTTTTTTTTTTTTGACAAACCATAGCAATAATTTATCTACGAAATAGCAATAATTTATCTACGAAATTTTTAATTTGTGAAGGAGAAAGAAAATTGGCGGACGAAACTACATCAACATGCATAAACAGGATTGTTTCTGCTGTTGCGAGCAGTAAAAAATCCATTTACTGCCAGTAGTAACAAATCCCAGTGCAGTAAAAACATTCCAATTCTTATCCAATATTTTCATACCCATCATCCAATTGGGACCCACAAACGTAAAATCTTTCTTCCTTCCTTCCCCCGCTAGATCAGTCGAACTCCTCCTCGTCCCCTCCATTTTCCCCCTCCTTTCTTACTCCGCAGGGAAAATTCCTCCGCTTCCCTCCAAAACGGTACGTTTCGTCGCTCCCAGTATCTCAGATCTGAATAGTTCATCACCTCTGCTTTTATCATGATTTTAATTTTCGGTTTCAGTTTTAAGATTTTTGGAAAAATTCGAATTTGCTTCACAGAAACTCGAATTCAAGGATCAAAGAAGCAGCAACTGGATTGAATTGCAGTCATGAATGCTCGAAGGTTAGCTCGATTCCGGTTCCCATACGAATCCGATTCATTTGGTGTTTTGTAATTTTCATCTTTCGTTTTCCAGAACATTCTGAAGCTTATTTACCTGATTGTGTTACGTAAATAGTAAATTTGTATTTGGATCTGTGTAGTGGTGTGGTTTTAGCTATGCGATTTTTCTGTTTGTTGTGTGTACTGATTGGTAACTGAGGGACAGACTTTGGGAATTTCGTGAACTCGAAAACCCATATTCGAATTGGGTCTTGGAGCATTTTTGGGTTAGTTTTCGGGTTCAGTCAGTGTTTCTGCTAAGTTATGTTTAGGCTGTTTTGGACCAATTCGTGTACGAATTGCTTCGGTTGTACAAAATAAAACGAGATTTATATTCGAGTAAGCGTTCATTCGACATGGTATTGCCTGTTTGGGATGTCTTAGCAATAATTTGATGAGAAAATGGTTTGATTGATTGGATACTGCAACCTCCTTGATTGCTCGTGATTGTTACCGAAACTTTTTAAAATTTTTCACTCGAAAAAAGGATTCTGTTAAATTTTGTGGAGTTTTCCCATGTTACATTTGTAGGAAATAATATCTGTTGTTGATGGCATGTTTTGCTGATCATTCTGACTTACCGAAATGATCTTCCTTATATTTAGGGACTTCCGCGGCAACAAAGTTGCTCTTTTTGATGGCATTGAGGAGGGTGGCATCAGGGCCTCAGCTTCCTACTCCCATGAAATTGATGAACATGATAATGAAAGGGCTGTGGACGGGTTGCAAGATAGAGTCAATTTGCTGAAGAGAGTAAGCTCCCCTCCCCCTACCCCCTTCATTCCCTTGTCTTTCAGTGCCCGGAAACTTTGAAAAGTTGTAATACAATTGTTATTGTACCGGTTTTTTGACTGACTTAGATATACATTGGTTTTTATGTCATGATATCAGTAAGATTTTGTGTTGTTGCGTAATCAGCGGTATGCTTTCTTCAACTGTTTGAATAGGTTGAGGAGGCAAAATGTAGCTTTTGAATTTGTTGTATGGTAATGTCTTAAAATCTTGCTTAATTCTTTATCTTTACCCTTTGCTTTATTGGCACTACATACAGCAACAATGACATCATTCAATGGTTCTTTGCCTTTGTCTTTTGACAATGTAATTAAACATCACCTGTTGAACTTAATGTCTGTCTCAAATCCTCCATTGTTTAAGACTAGTTTTGCTATGAAGTTATCGATTTAACAAAATATTATCTGAAGATAGATAGCAATTGATGTCAGTATTTATACCTTCATAGGTTTTAGTATGTCCCTGCCAAATACTTATCTGTTTCTCTCAAACAGTTGTCAGGTGATATACATGAGGAGGTGGAGACCCATAATCACATGTTGGACAGAATGGTATGTACGCTGCAGCTAATAAATCTTTTTCTCTATAATTTAGATTTGTTTTGGCCGGACATTGGTCTACCTGGTTTGTAACGTGCATCGTCTAATTCAGGGAAATGATATGGATTCATCGAGGGGAGTGCTATCTGGTACAATGGACAAGTTTAAGATGGTACATTCTCTAGATTTCTGTCGCTGTACTCCTTTCCAAATTTTTCGTTTTCCTTTTTGAAATTATACATATTTTTCCATTATTTATCCTCCCGAGGGTTCCCTCTTAATTCATGACATTGTGATGGGTTTCATTTTGGTCAGGTCTTCGAGACCAAGTCAAGCAAGAGAATGTTTACGCTAGTCGCATCGTTTGTGGTCATATTCCTAGTCGTATATTATCTCACTAGGTAACTAATCCATGAGGGATTTGGTACAGCCACTAGTTTTGAGTTGAATATGGAAGACGCTCGCTTTTCTTTGTAATCGATGTTTACCTTCTGCTTGTAAAGATATTCTGGTATGTTTGTATAAAGATATTCGAATGTATGAAGTAGGAGTTGAATGCCGGAAATTTGCATCGGGTTATACATCGTTTCATCAACCACATGACAAAATACAAAGTACTCTGCCTCTGTATCGTCAGTCAGAGGTTATCAATCTTCTAATTATGTTTAGCTGCAGAACTAACGTAAGTCCATAAATCTTTGTTCCGGCAAGGCGTTCATCCAGTCAAGTCAGTGTCCTCCAAGCTCCATCTAGATTGTAAGTTCTTTGAGTCATGTATTAGTAATGTGTGGCTAGTTGTTTGAAAGACAAGATTTGAACTTGTCGAGCATCAACTCGTAGAACAAGAAGAGAACGGAGGATGGTGATCAACCTCTTTGGAGCATTAACCTTTCGGGAAGTTAATTTAGAACGTTAAAAAATGCAATCTAGAAGCGATCGATATAGATGTTCATACAATCAACTCAAAAGAAGGAATGTATGTATAACGAATATAAATTATAAAAATTAAAATGTAATTTCAATATCAAGTCTATCTAACAAACGTGAGTTATCTGAGTTAACCAGACTAGAGTGTAGCCTTTTTGCAGCCAAATTTGAATCACTGTTACGGTAATTTTGTGGCCTAATATGAATTTTCGTTAATATAAATTAAAGTAGTTTAGAGTATCACATTATCAGAATATCAAGTTGTTCCCTGCACAGCCCTGCAGGCTGGTCGGCATTCCTGAGCATGACATGTGTTGATCTTGTGGCTGCGCGGCTCAAGTAAGAGCAGATCAAAGTCAGTAGATCGTCATGAAACCGCTCACCGCATTTACTCCCATGGCGGCATGGCCGTGGCCTGCATGCAGAAAATTCTTCAAATATTACTTCGTTTGGTCAAAGTCAGATTTCTCTTTTATATATTTAATTATATGCTTAGCCGATCATGTACGTACAATATTTTATTTATAGTTTAGTATATATTCAACCTCCAGTAATTGCTGTATAAATATCAAAGGATATTTCATTCATATGAGGATATTAATCTCCTAATTATCTATGTAATAAATAGATGAAAATTAAGAGATATTCATATTAGAATATACTTGAGATTTTCATAGGTTTTTCAGTCTTTATACACATTTCTCAACCACTATATAAGGAGGCTTTGAGAAGAGAGAAAATACAAGAAACACGAGTTTTTCCACAATTCAAATATTCTAGTTAGGTCATTAGGGGCTATCACTTTCAGCCCTAGCTCTTGGGAGTCGAAAACCAAGGGGCAACTTGACATACCATAGCCAACCCCATCAATGACCTGCAAGGTTCTAGACGTGCACGGAGGGTCAAAACAGTTGTTCGTGTTTGTAGGAGCATGTTGAGATTCAAGCTTCCGCATAAAAGATACACACGTCCTTCCGAATTTATTTATAGTCTTCCAACATATATACATATATATATATATATATAAGTGTGTGCGCACGCTGCTGCAGAATATCAAATTAATTGATGGCCAAAATATAAAACCAAATGCGAGAAATATAATTGTAGGGATCGCTAGTCATCAGCGCAGCTATTTAATTTGCACAAAAACTCCAGTCTAAGATCTCTCATTCTTGCAAAGGGAGTATAGCTCAAATGGTTAGACTCGTTTATTCTTGCATTTGAAGTCAGTTAAGTTTGATTTTTGTTTTTCCACATATCGTTTGTACAAAGTAAAAGATTTTTCATCCTTGATTTTACAATCCCTTTCCAAGCGAGTAAAGAGCTTTAAAGTCAAAATTATTAAAAAGCAATAGAATTGAACAAAAACCATATAATTATTAAGAATTATATATCTAAGATGTAGTCTGAAAATTATCCCAAAGTCCCACAAAGCATGCCATTCGAAATCCCAAATAATCAAAACTTTAACACATCAATTCGAGATCCGCTGGTTATAATTATCAGCTGGCCACTTCAAACATTACTAATTTTCCTAATTAACATCAAGGGCTACAACTAACATGATTCTTTATAGTTCAAGCCTTATATGTAGTTTAACTCGCCTAATCCGTTATCATCATTTCATAAAATTAGAAAAACTATATATGATAGTTATAAATGGTTAACATCTTACCTGGTATATACTAGTATCTTCGTTTAATTTGTACAAATATTACTATATATTACATACAAATCTAAAAGATTGCCAAGTTTATGAAGACAGATACAACTTAACAATGAAAACTAATGTGTTTACTGCACATGAGAGTGACCCTAAAATCAGTTGAATGAGCCTACGAAACAAATTTTGTCGGCACAAATTAAGCTTGTATAACCTAAATTTGATACCATATTCATATACGGCTGACAATCCTAGGTCCAGGGTTTAAACCCTCCAATGTAACTTAAGAAACTTAAAAAAGAATAATTTAGTCTAAAATCTCAGAGCGAACCTGAAATGTGTATGGCAAGTTGGGGTTGAATAGTCGAGCTACACCGGCCAATGGTATGCGATGATTTAGACGTACACAAGAGAAACTTGATTTGTAGAGTACTTGAACATGGAATTAAGCAAGGTTTCCCAGTTAGTATGTACTTGTTGATTCATTTTCTTGAAAAAAAAAAAGCAATTAAAGATAACTGATATATGGGTTAATGAAGCAAGAATTCAAGCAAATTAATTATGTCATTCTGGATAACAAGAAATTTCAATCTCTTCATACAATATGATATGAAGTACAGCAGTACAAATTTATAAGCAAAACTTGGGCTAAAAGAGACATATACAATGGAAGGAAGAAGAAGACATAAATTATAAGAAAACTTCTTAAAAAAACCTAACAAAAATTAGGGCTAGGTGTGTTGATGGATGAAGCAAAATTCCTTCTTTACTATACGTACCTGTAAAATTGCTCCTTCTTCCTGCCGTTAAATCCTGCCGGCCGTTAGAGTAAAATTGCCATGAAAATTTGGGATGTTGAGATATTCTATTAACTCATCACTTTTTTTCCATGAAAAAAAAAATATATATCACATGGAAATTTGTACAGATAAATCCATAACTGTACGCACAAATAAAAAGTGGTGTACAAATTAATTAATAAAAATGTATAGTTTATGATCTCTCAAATGTTTGATAAAATTAACTAATAAACTTAGGGATCATGACCAAGTCGAAGCTCCAAATCCAATTCATCGTCCGTTTCTTCAAGGCCACCATTAATCACTCTTTCCTTGTAATCATCTGATGGCTGGCCCATTCCCAAGCTCAAACTACTCCCTGATCTCCAATCCCGATGATCATCCCTTAGCAGATTCCGGTGCCTCGGAATATAATTTCTTGCACACAAGTCCTCATCACTAATATGATTTGCATGTGGGGGCCTTAACCCCCCTGATGTATTAGATGCAGGCACATCTGTTCTATAGTTCATATGGTCATCCGGAAGAGCTATAAAATAATGTGGCGGCCCTGGCCGGTAGCTTTGAATTGCCCGGTATAATGCTGCCCTGGGATGATTCTGATCTTCTACTGCCGTGCTAATCGACGAAGCCAAACTTGTAGGAGCTGAACTAGGTCTGGTCTTGGCTCTCTCTTTCCGGTGAATATTCATGTGTCCTCCCAAGGCCTGCGCCGTTGTGAAACCTCTCTTGCAAAATACACACTCGTACGACCGCCCTGTGCCCATGTCATCGTTCGCATCCGGTTGATGATCAGCCTCTTCATCAGTACTGGAGGTCTTTGAATCTTGATGATCATGATGCTTGGACTTCATACTTCAAAACAAAACTTCAAGTTTTAGTTTTCTAGGATATATGATGGTAATATGAAATATCGGAAATTAGGGTTTGTAATTATAGAGAGGAGGTGTTGGTGAAGGCGGGGGATAGGAGACAAGCACAAGGCATAGGTATTGTCAGACAAGAGGGTTGGGAACTTTCTTAGAACTTTGTTCAGAGAGTTTTCTGTTAAGCCGGCCGAAACTGGATTCTTCTTGTTTACTTTTCTTATTTAATATCTATTTCCTTATCCTCATTTGTCTCCCCATTTAACTAGAGAGCGGTCTTTCTTTGTCATATCTCTTTATCATACCGTCATTGTAATTTTTTTTAAGTGTAATTATCACATATTCACGGTCATATAATGTTATTAAAATATCTCACAACGACCTTATTTTATAGAAAATAAGACTCTAAATATCTTAACCCCACTTCAACTAATATCAAGGTCATTTGTGTTAAAACTCACACCTGACGAATTGTACACAGGTGGTAATTATTAAGTTGGGGACAATATGGATGTTGCTAGAAGTGGGATTTTGGCCCGTCTCTTTTGATAATTTGACATGGTATCAGAGGCAAGGAGCAGGCCCGTACTGCCACGTAATCGGTGGGTCCCCTTGACCCCACGCGATGATGGTGGGTCCCTTGACCCCGTAGAGGGTGAGTCCCCTTTTGGCTTCACATGGTTGCCGATGTGTAAATCTCCTATGTGCGGCCCACTAGTTGAGTCCCACATGAGGGGTCGTGTCGAAATATCTCACATCGACCATAGCTCTGAGAAAAGAAGAGTTTAAATGTCATAACCTCAATTCAACTAATATCGATGTTGTGCAGATAATAATTACCAAGTTGAGGACAATATCGGTGTTGTTGGAAATGGGCATTTAACCCGTCTCTTTGATAATTTGACATTTTCCTTTTCTTTTCCTTTTCTTTTTTTTTTTTTACTTAAAAAGAGATTATTGCATGCGTAGGTCTTGGGTGACCTACACTTGATAGCTCTGATAACATATTGAAGTATCTAACCTATAAAGTTATGTTGTTAGACCCACTCCAACTCTGGGCTAAAACCTATAATTCCCTTTTTTTTCACCCCAAAACCCAACCCAACCCATGACCTAAAACTAACTTAAAACCTAAACTCATCACGGGGCCAAATATCGACTTAAGTTTAGGCCACAAGTTGGAGTGGACCCCAGCTGGTGCAAATGCACCACGAGTTGTGAAGCCCAGATGCCAACCCAACTCACGCTAGACGCTAGCCCAATGGGACCCCACCCACATGGGCGTGTCCCCTAGCTGTCACATCATGTCGGTAGCCGTTGGCTAATCGAACGGTCCACGTTCAAATTTTTTTTATTTTTTATATTTATATAATTATTGAATCCAACGGTTTAGATCGAATATAATCAAATCTAACGGTAAAAAAAAGATCTAATGTCACATCCCGGCTCGGGCGGATCACTTCCCCGGCCCGCTCCACCACCGTAGCACGATATTGTCCGCTTTGGGCTTACCATTCCCTCACGGTTTTGTTTTTGGGAACTCACGAGCAACTTCCCAGTGGGTCACCCATCATGGGATTGCTCTAGCCCCCTTCTCGCTTAACTTCGAAGTTCCTACGGAACCCAAAGCCAGTGAGCTCCCAAAAGGCCTCGTGCTAGGTAGGGATCGGAATATACATTTAAGGATCACTCCCCTGGGCAATGTGGGATGTCACAATCCACCCCCCTTAGGGGCCTGACGTCCTCGTCGGCACACACGCGGCCAGGGTTAGGCTCTGATACCAAATTGTCACATCCTGCCCCGGGGCGAATCACTTCCCGGGCCCGCTCCACCACCGTAGCACGATATTGTCCGCTTTGGGCTTACCATTCCCTCACGGTTTTGTTTTTGGAAACTCACGAGCAACTTCCCAGTGGGTCACCCATCATGGGATTGCTCTAGCCCCCTTCTCGCTTAACTTCGGAGTTCCTACAAAACCCAAAGTCAGTGAGCTCCCAAAATGCCTCGTGCTAGGTAGGGATCGGAATATACATTTAAGGATCACTCCCCTGGGCAATGTGGGATGTCACATCTACCGGTCCAAATTTAAATCCAACGACTAAAATAATTTAAAAAAAAATTATTTAACTCAAAAATCACCCAAAAACTCTATAAATACCTATGTATTTGTTCAAACATCCACACAAAACTCACTTTTCTCCTACAATTCTTCCAATTTTTCTTTCTACCATTTCTTCTCATTTCCAAATTTTTCAAGATGGCAAAAGAGCATGTTAGAGGTTGTAATTGAACCTTTGATGAAGATATTGCTTTATGTTTGGCTTGGATTTCTATTAGCGAAGATGGTGTCGTCGGCACGAATCAAAATAGAAAGGTTTTGTGGGGTAAAATCGTTGATAAGTTCCATGAAAACTCCAACGTCAATCAAGGGGAAGCTAGTGGTGTTTATGATCGGTGGAAGATTATCAACAAAGCGTGCACTTTGTGGAAGGGAAGCTTGGAGAGAGCCACAATTGACATGCCTAGTGGAAGGAGTTTCTTAGAAATTGTGAGTTTCTTTGTTGATATTTTATTTGTCATGTACAAAATAGTATTTTTCAACTAACTGTTTTTAAGTATTTGATGCATAGGGTGACAAAGCAATGACAATTTATAAGACAAGAACTACAACAAAAAATAAAGCTTTTAAGTTGCATCATGCTTGGAACGTCCTCAAGGATTGTCCGAGGTGGGGAACTGATGCGGACCAACAATAGGGAAGATTATTTCATAGTGAAGCCCCGCCCCCAAATGATTTCAATGAAGTTGCCAATGAAGGTGTCAATAAAGGTGTCGAACAAATGACCCCAACTTCTTCTTTTGAAAGGACCCTGAGAAGAGATAAGCAAAAGGAAGCAAGAGAGAAAAGGGAAGTCCCAAGATCTGATGAGTGGACACATTGCTATTGGAATTGCAAAATTGAGCGAAACTCATAGCACTCGCTAAGAAGAAGCAGCCCGAATGCATTTGCAAATGAAGGAAGAAGGGGATAGGGAGCAAGATAGGTTTGAAATTAATTTCATGATGGAGGACCTCAACAAATACACTCCAGAGAGGAAGAAGTTCTTATGTGGTAAGCAAAATGAAATTTTGCGAAAGTATGCCACAATGAGTATATTTCAAGATGATGAATCAACTCAACCCTATATCCCAAGTCCACCACCAACTCCACCAACAAGTCAACCACCAAGTCAAGATGGTGGATATGATTATTAAGTTTATGTAGTGTATGAATTATCGATTGTCTTAAGTTTATGTGGTTTATTAATTGTTATTTGTATTAAGTTTATGTACTTTATTAATTGTCGTGTGTATTAATTATTGTTTCTATTAATCTAGATGCCTTCAATAATTCTTGTACTTATTATTCCACACTTTGATGTAGAATAGATGTCTTCAATAATTCAACCTCCATTCAATAATTTATCCAACGTACTACACAAAATAATTTGCACAAGAAGACACTTAAATGTATTACTAGAAAATACCAACATAGTACACTTAAAATTATTACATAAATGCTCAACCAACATCATCAACATTCACCTTCTCGGCGCCATACATGCTTAACCAAATCCTTGCGGAGTGTGTCATGACCTTGAGGAACTTGAATTCTATTTAAACATCTCATATACTCACTCAATGTGACTCTATCCTATCGGGTCTCGTATGTGGTTTCAACGAGATATTCAACATCTCTTGCAATAGCTCTTGCATGTGTTGGTTGGTCATCATCCACATTTTCGTCTGAATCTTCTTCAATTTTGATGTACTCATCTACCACAATCATGTTGTGAAAAATTATGCGCGTCATCATGATTGAATGGAGGTCTTTGGTATGCCAAAGTCGTGCAGGCCCTCTAACAATGGCCCATCGAGCTTGTAGGATTCCAAGCACTTTTTCCACATTTTTCCTGTAAGACTTTTGCCTCTGCGAAAATAATTTATTCTTTGCACTATCGGATGAGAAGACTTTTGACAAAGGTAGACCAACTAGAATAAATACCATCAGTTAGGCAGTAACCTAGCTCATACCTATTACTATTCACCTTGTACCGAAATTCTGGTGCCCATCCATTGACAACATCATCGAGTTTGCATAAACGAACGCCCCATGATAGAACCACAATAGCTAGATTCGGCATGGTGCTCAAATTGCATAAGCGAGTTTGCAAGTTCAGCTTCTGCATGGATCATTTCTGTATCCTCAATGTCAAGGCTTGCTTGGTATTGTGTCATCTGCATTGCCCTGCTACGCCTTCTTCTATCACCCATTGATGAGATATTGAGAATTTTTAGGAAACAAAAACACTTTGAAAGTTGAAAGATTGGTGAACATAGAGTATGATTAAAGGTTGAAAGATTGTGTGATTAACTGATATTCAACCTGTATTTATATAAAGGATGATTGATGAAAGTTGAAAGTTTGGTGAAAATTGAACGATTGGTGAAAGTTGAAAGTTTGGTGAGTTTCATGTGTCGATTTAATGATTTTTCAATATTTATCAGAATTTAAATATTTTTAGATTAAAATGTTCATAAAATTAAATTATTGTAGTCTACATAATTTTTTTTTTTTTTTGAAAAAAGTTAATTTAAGAAAAAAAAATAGCCTAAATTCATTTTTTAATAATCCTGGGCTAAAATTTTAGGCCAGAAGGGTTGGAGCAGAAAAGCTATTTTCTGGGTTAAAACCTAAATTTTCTAGGCTAAAAATTTTAGGTTTTAGGCAAGGTTGGAGATGGTCTTAGAAGGGGAACCAATCAGCCAATAAGTATATATCATTTTTGTGTGTTCAAATAATGTTATTGTATAAGTAATAAGGAAATATAGGTAAAAATCAATATAATCTTAGTAATTAGAAATATATCAAGAGTTAATTTTGATTTTGGACAAAGTCAATGGGCTTTGTTATTAATTAGTATAGGTTAATGCAAAATGTCATATGGGTTTTCATGCCCTTGTGAATACTTAAAATATGACTCTATCTTTCATTCTTAATGATCTGACTGAGACTTGAAAATTGAAACTTGACGTGCTAGCTCGTCCTTGAAGCTCAAATCATAAACTACATTGCAGTTTCTATCCTGCAGTTACGTGAATTCAGACTAAGTGTTGCCGTTTATGTTTTATTATAGTCGAACAGTCTAATATATATTGAATTTTAGTAAGATGATTGTGGAATTGTTATATAAATAAATTGGGTGAAATTTGGTGTTCTAGTACATTAATCAAGATTTTGAATTTTATTACCTTTTTATGCTTTTAGGTTTCAGGTTGGTTAATTAGGGATTAACAAAGTTAGTTAGTTTGGGTTTTAAAATGTTTTTTTGTTTTTTGTGGTGAAACTTGTGACTATTGGTTGACAGGCAAGTTAAATATGAAAAAGATATAATGAAGTAAGATTTTCTATTTCTATACACAAGGAAGGTGATAAATTAGTCATTTTAAATTTTCTATTTCTATACACAAGGAAGGTGATAAATTAGTCATTTTAAAACATGCTTCTATACACAAGTGCATACTATATTAGTAACAAAAGTTAAGGTTTTACCATAAAACTAATTGGTAATATAGAGAGTAGCTCAACTTACTTATAAGCCCATGCAAAGTTTCTCTTTTCACCAATGTGGGATTCATTCTCAACACGCTCCCTTACATGTGAGAAATTTTCAAGCTTAACACGTGAACAACACAACAGAGTGACATGGAGCATGCGTGGCCATTGAGCTTCACACGCAGGACAACCTGCTCTATTACCATGAAAAAAGTTAAGGTTCCACCATAAAACCAATTGGCAATATGGAGAATAGTCCAACCTCTTGCAATGTTTCTCCTTTCACCAATGTGGGACTCATCATTTACCTTCACATTCTCATAGGACCTCTCACGTGTGGTAGATTTTCAAGCCAAACAAGTGAACAACATGAATTGGGTGACGTGGAGTATGTGTACTGTTGGGCTTCACACGTGAGCCAACCTAACTTTGATATTATGAAGAAAGTTAAGGTTCCACTATAAAATCAATTGGCAATATGTAGAGTAACCCAACTGACTTATAAACTCATGCAAGGTCTCTTTTCCCATCAATGTGGGATTCATTCCTAACAATTACTACTATATATTATTTATGGTTAATTTGCACATTTTCAAAACAACATTAATTTTCAAAATATATAGAAACAAACCCTTTTAGATTATTCCACCTGTTGATTAAACACACACATAAATTAGAAACTTTTAGTTCAAAAGAAACTTTTACCATTACAGACCAATTAAGACGTAGCCAAGTTTGAATAATGCCACAAATTAAAAGATGACATGCAGATACAAAAACAAATTAAAATAATCGTACATGACTTTCTAACACCTTTTACTCCTTTCTTTTCTTTTGGGGTCAAATAATAGATTTTGTTAAATTCGATTTTAGATTAGTCACCGACGGAGTTTGAACCCACTTTGAAATACAAGAGTTCAACTCATTTCCACTACTACGATAAATGATCACTTACAACATCTTTTACTCCATTAGGTGATAAAGAATTGTACAGAAACAGTATTTCATGCTGAACTGATCGATGTTGCTTATCGTAATCGGCAGGAAAGGTGTAGGAAATTCCTCTACATGATATATAATAAGCAATAAACCGCGCATTTTGGAGCTTACAGTTATACGTAAGTGTAACATTTTACACCATATAGTTATATATATTACACACACACACACACACATAAATCAATTACAAAACATACATCAGTTTTATGCCATCACAATCAAAATCATGCCCTAACTTCAGTATATCATATAGCTAATCCTGCTTTAAGATCATGTTTCTGGTTCCACGGTATACTACTAAAGGAAAAACTCTGAGCACGACTAGACTTAACCTCTATATATTTCTACATAAATGTTTCTTTCGGCGGATTGTTTTGCAACGTAAAATGTTTATAATTTGAAATTTGTTAGTACTGTTTTATTCATCGTAACTCATGAGGATTTCATACGTGGTATGTGAAACATAGCTAGCTCTCTATCGCACCTATGTATTGTATAATATCATATGTGTATATATAATATGTATGCAGGCCAAAATATATAATTTAGTGTAGCAGGTTACTGGCATTAGGTATATGCCGTTTGCAAATTACATGAAAAATGACTGGACTAAATATTGTGACTATATTAGTTAATAATTAACATAATCTTCTGCAGAAATGACAAATTATATATTTTCCTCGAAAGAAATGAAATTCAGTCTGCGGGCTTGAATGAACACGTGTCACTATACGTGGTTCAAGCTTTTACTATGAATCCATGATACGACTTCTACCTTGTTATCTTACTATTGAATATGTATAAAAATAATCGAAGAAACACTAATTTTCTATGTGATTAATTCAAATTAATCATTGTATCATATCCTTTTCTGATGTGGGCGACAAAAAGGTGCATAGTGGTTTAAAAGAATGAGGACATAACCCCATTTGATGTTAATCTTTATCGTTCAATTTTGGCTTCAAGTAGAAGAAAAAGAGTTTAAGAGTTATAAGAAGATCGATTGAGACTAAGTCTGCAGGAAAATTCTAAGAAGAAAAGATAGAATTACATACATTCGTGGACAAGCAAGGAGATGATCATGAACATGGACAACAACCACAACGTGAGTAATGCGGCAACAAACCTCCAATTCTCCAACCAAATCATTTGCATCTTTTAATTTGAGTTTTGATAACCTTTTCTGTTTGTTTGTTTGTTGCCCTTAATTTGTTAGCTAATAAAAAACGGAATTTAGTATTCCTCTATCCGACCAAATCAAAGTCTAAAACTTCACTACTACTCCATCCTCTGATTTTTCTTTAAACTTTTTATAACAGTGTATGAATCACACTTTTTCCTGCTCCTAGAATTATTGCTTTAAATTTAGCATACAAATAAAGAGCCATATTTCCAAACAATTAAGAACCAAAGTCAGCAGACGGCCTGCCATTCAACGGTTGACCCACCAGCTTTCAACCCATCGCATCAAAAAATATAAACAAAGTTTCTGGAATTTTATTTGCTGAAGCTGGTGGTTTGGACCGAAATTGATGGATCCGTTGGCGTTTGCAGTTTGGAACATTCACAACAGTCAAAGCTTTCAAATGGGGAATGAATATCTTTCGAAGGGCTTAATTGCACCTATATTAAACTATTCATTTACCATGTGAAACTCAAATTGTATCACGTAACTTTGCCCCGTACTATTCAAGTCCGTCGAAAAATTAAAACAGCTTATGTGAGAGGGAGGGAGTTTGATGGTGGATATTCTTTTAGATTTTTTAATTTTAATTTCTGTTCTTTGTTTTGGAGAAAAGTTTTAATTTTAATTTGAGATTTTTGTTAACACGTCTACAAATAAGTGAGCCACATTTTTGCCATGTCATCATATTTAACAGATTATTTAACGAAATCGACAGTGGGGGACTAGTAAGGCAGATAGTTGAGTTCAAAAGGCTTAAGTGAGAAAAATAAAGTTTAATAGGATTAAGTGAGACTAAATTTGAGTTTCACGAAACGTTACCTTAAATAAGTCATCTCAATGTTCAAATTGAATAAGAAAAGAGACGAAAGCTATTTTGGGGAAGAAAAGAGAAAGAACAAAGATGTCCTACAGTTAATAATTAATCTTTAGTTATTTATAATCAACTACTTCATTGGTTTGGTATAGATTTAAAATTCTATATGCTAGATGGTCAAAAGATTTTGAAATGGGGTGTGCTATCCACACACCTTTTTTTACTTCTCACACACCTCTTATTAATTTATGTCCTTTGATTTTATTTAATTCATCCGATCCGACGGTTGAAAATTAAACAAGTGTCTGAGAAGTAAAAAAAGAGTGTGAATATCACATCCCTTTTGAAATATATGAATACAACACGAAATAATTTAGGTCGACAAAAAGTCAGATTAACTGCTAGTGTTTCTAACACTCTTAAGAACTATTTGAAAAATAGTCATTTAATACTACGGTCTAATGATATTCTTCTTCACTTGTAACTAAGAAGTCTTGGGTTTGGTTCTTGTCAAAGACGAATTTGAATCATATTATTACTAACTCATTATGAGATTAAGTCAACCTCCTCATCTGTTGAGAACGTTTGTACCAGAGAATTTTTTTCTTTAATATATGTTTCTTTTGGCTAAAAAATAATAATAATAATTACCCGACTGTATCACCATGTAAAATGAATTCCCTCAGAATTGCGACTAAAAAATTAATAAAAATAATATTATTTAATCTGTACTATTTTTTCAATTGTTTTTCATTTTTTTATTTTTTTCTTTCTTCCTTCCTGTTTCTTGAAACCTCTCATCTTTCTCCGATTTTTCTCCGTTGTACTTTCAACCTTCCCTCTTCCTTTTTTTTTTTCCTTGCCTTACCATCCCTTCCCCATATCCCCATCGGCTCCCGATCCCCTCCTTTCTCTCTCTCCCTTCCTTTTTTCTCCGTCCCACCCCTCTTTCGAATTCGACTTAACCGTCAAATCTACATATCTCCTTCACCTCCTCCAGCAATTCGTACCCCTCACTCTTACATTTTTTTTCCCGATCATTCTCTGCTCTTCTTACAATTCCTCTCCCTCACTCTTGCATGTTCTTCATTTTTTTTAAATTTTTTAACGTGGTTGACGTCAAACCACTTGGGCGATGGGTTGGGCAATCCCTGCCTGATTGCTCAATCCAGTTCTATTGGACTCACGAGTAGCCCGACTGATTAAGCTGGGTGGAGAGGGTCTTTTGGGTTTTGGGGATTCAATTGCCGAACTGCCAACGCAATTGCGATGGGGTGGAGTTTCTCCTAAACGCATACACTCACGTCATCTAACACGCTTAGGTCGCTACTTTAATCGTGTTAGCCGCCTTAAGGCACAACTGAATGCCACCTATTAGGAATTACAGTCTCTTTAGTACCAAATGATTGATATATCCCTGCTCCAACTCAGTGATATGATCGAGGTTACTCATTCTCTCTGGGCCCTGCTTATAAATAGAGCCAAAAGCCTTGAAGCTTGAGACCCTCGTCAAATTCAATCTCTACTATTAAACAAAAACCTTGAGTGATTATTCAACAAACCCAACTGTTTTACAACACAAACCCAATTACTCTTCACCAAAACCTTTCTTAGCTCTTCAACAATAATCTCAAAGCCTTCCTTTGAAGCAAACACTACCTACAACCTTGATATCTAAAACTTTAACAGCTTGGCCACCCTGTGGTATGATTTGGTTGATGTGCAAGTCCAACCACCCTGATTTCCTCTCCAAGGCACACGTTTTGTACTAAGTCCAATTTGACATCAGTGACCTCAATTGACTCCTCTAGCATTGAATCGTGCTAGAGTTTTACTGCTTTCTTTACATTTCCAGTCAAGTTACATTTCAAGTATGTAGCTCGGCCCATCAACCTAGATTTTATTTTTGTGAACGTTTTTAATCTTGAACCTATCATGCAATGATTACATTCTGTTTCTCGTTTTAGTTTCTTTTTTCGCTTTAATTTACTTTTTAGGCTTGCATACTCGAATTTACACTGAGTTTTAATTCCTCATTCCCTCGAGGCACAAAAAAGAGCTTAACTGATACAACGTCCCACTCGGTGCATAATCATTTGGTAAAGAAGTCAGATTAACGCGCAACTTTCACACACACTCAAACACGAACACTGTCTGTTGGCAACCTCCAAATGTGGCACGCCTATTCTCTATTTCTTTTGAGCCATCTCGTGGCACTAAGATTGAAAACAACACTACTCAAAGCAAGTATGTGTTGAATCCAGTCCAGATTCCTTCTGAATTTTGGCACCAATAATAACTTATACATGAAGAACCCAAAGAAAGATGATTAGACCCAAATAGAAGGACAACTCTAATAGCCTTGTTTTTCTCTTCATCATCATCTTCCTTCTTCTTTTCCTTTGGCTACAAGCTCTATTAATTCCTTCCTAACTGTACCATAGTTCTTTGAAATGTTTTAAGATTAGCATCAATAAATTTTGCAGTCTAGTTCTATTTCTTCTCCCAATATAATGCTCACTATTATCTAATTTGATCCTCATCCCTATTCTTCTCTTGCTGAATGATCAACTCAACGAGTTTTTTTAGTATGCTTCTATGTATTTTATACGCCGAGTTCTTTGGTCATTATTTTTTTTATCAAAGATTTAATAACCAATATCTTATGGTAGCCTAAAACAATTTCCCAAACAATATAATGTTTACTATTATTTTGATATTAACTCATGCTGTGTTTTGGGGCGAAGGCACAAAATAACTCAAAGGGTTGAAATGTGGTCCTTAACCAACGAGATTTTCTAATATGCTTTAATGTACTCTATACATTGAATTTTTTGGCTGTTATCTTTGATTAAAGATTCAATGACCAATATCTAACCGTACTCTTAAACAATCGCCCAAACCATATAATGCTTACTAATATTTAAAACTCATGTTGTGTTTTGGGGTGAAGGTACAAAACAACCAAAAAGATTGAAGTATATGGTCTTTAACTCCATTTCCTCTCCTACTGAATGAGTCCTACGAGATTTTATAATATGCTTCGATGTATTTTATATACTGAGTTTTGTTATCATTAGACCTTTGAACAAATTGATCAAGAATTCAATATTTGATACACCTTATTTTTTGGGTAAATTATATTTTCATACCTCAGGTTGAGGTCTATTTCAATTCCTTACAACATCTTCAAAACATTTCACTTTCATACCTCACGTACTATTTTATTTCAAAATAATACATCCGTTAGATTTTTCATCCATTGATCCGTTAAATGCTGACGTGGCTGCCAAATGTCTGTCACATGGCAAATAAAATAATTTAAAAAAAAAACCTGAATTTTCTCAAAAAAAAAAAAAAAAAAAAAATGAAACCCACGTTTGCAAGAAGAAGAAGACGGAGGAAGAGAAAAAAAAATTGTCCCCCCCCCCCCCAGCGAGGGTTTTAATTTTTTTAATTTTTAATTTTGAGAAAATTCAGGTTTTTTAAAAAATATTTTATTTGCCACGTGGCAGACATTTGGTAGCCACGTGGCATATATGTGGCAGCCACGTCAGCATTTAACGGATCAATGGAAGAAAAATGTAACGGAGGTATTATTTTGAAATAAAATAGTACTTAAGGTATGAAAGTGAAATGTTTTAAAAATGTTATAAGGAATTAAAATAGATCACAAACCTAAAGTATGAAATTGTAGTTTACCCTTATTTTTTTCATCTTATATATGGAAACATTTGATGAAAAGGATTTCATTTTTGTTTTTGGTAAAAAGAAAAAGAATTAAAAAATATAATGAATAGAGAGAGGAGGTGGATGTATCATTTAAGTTTAGGTGAGAAAGAGAGAATTAGGGGGTGGGGATGGTGACGTGCGCCGACTAGCCTATACTTTATCCCATGCCCTCATCTTTCACAAAAACAAGCACTCTGGCAGGTTCTGTCCTACTCACCCAGATGTCCAATTTTATTGCCATTTTCTTCTCTACAACACTTAAATCTTCTAACCTCATTTCAAACTTCAAACTCCATCCAACGCCCCCAATGACCACCCTACCTTTTAATTATTTCCTTTTCACAAATATCCCATTAACTGTTCATTTTTCTTTTCTGAAACAATATCTATTAATTTAGGGATGTGGGAATTTTCTGAAACAATATCTATTAAATTAGGGGTGTGCTTTTTTTACTTGTTATATACTCCTTGTTAATTTATGTCATTTGATTTTTGTAGTTCATCTGATCCGACGTCAAAAATTAAAAAGATGTGTAAAAGGTAAAAAAAAAAATATGGATAGCACATCCTTTAATTTATTAAAGAGATATCTTGAATAGTGGTGGCACATATCTTGAATGGTAGCAGTACTAGTATAGTGATGAGAGAGAGAGTGTGTGTGTGTGTGTGTGTGGGGTGTCATTTATCTAGTTTTGGGTTCCAGTGAGCAAATTATGAAGTTCTAAATAAGGAAGGTCATCATGCAGCTGAGAGACTGGGTAGTTATTGGGAACATGCTAAACAGCAGAAGTCGGGAAATGCAAATCTCTGCAGCAGCAGAGAGAGAGAAAGAGACAGCAAAAACACAAAACCACCAATTTGTTGCATCACCGGAGTTGGACATTCGACAAGGCAACACATACGTGACATGCAAAAATATTGAACCAATTCATAATTATGTCTTGCTCTAATTTGCATTAATTTGACATACAATTGTGATATCTCTGATATTTGAAGTACATACGCAGGTCATCAAATCATGATGCAGAAATTACATGTTAATGTTCCCTCCAGCTGACAAGTCATGACAATATCCTGTCTATAGGCTATAGTCATAGTAATATTTAAATGTTGTTCTTTCTTTTTTTCTCATATATTTTCATGAAAATATTTTGAATCCAATAGAATGCAGGTACAGGCTTACAGCTCTGATTTAATCAGGAGTAAGTTTATTCAGATTGTAAATTGTAACATCCACTACTTGTTTGTAAATACAGTTTATCCCTTTGTAAACAACAGATTTGTTAAAGGGTTAAAGCTAGAGAAAGTGAAGACATTGGCGCTTATAATTTCAACTTCTTAAATATGCGTAGCCTTTAAAAAATCTTCATTCTCTTGAAGTAAAATTAGAATTGCTGTTCTGACTCTGATTTGTTTATTAACTAATATTCTTTTACTAATATCTAATGGTTACGGTTACTCACAACTACGTAGTATAGCAAGTAATTAATTTGAATCTTCTGCTTGGTTTAAATCTGCTAGGCTTTTGCTTTGATCGAAACTAACTTAGCTAATTAAACTGCTCAATATTTGAATAATTGAATACTGTGATAACCAACGAATTAAGAAAACCCATAAAGCAAATGTATATACATGTCTAATATTTTCAATATGTAATGATTATATATGTAGTTATATAATAATATATACTAACAGTTCGACATATATGCAGTTATGATCAAATTTGTGCTCACTGCACACAAAGGAGAGAGTTACAAGATTAAAATAAGCTTGCAGGAACTTGTAACCTTTAAATTTGTGCTCTTTCTATGCTATACAACTTTGCTTCCAGTTTTCCCATTTCCAAGAAAGTAAAGGAAGAAAAAAAGAGAGAGAAAGAAGATGCAGGTTTGCATTTCCTAGAGAACAATCACACGAGAACATCAACTGTACAAGCATCCCGTTTCTTTTGAAACAATTAATGATATATCATGATATATCTCAAACAGTGTAGCAATTCAATACAATTATGAGACAGCTGCAGATATCAGATCATTCAACTCTAGCCATATGCACGCTCACCCCAAAAAGGACCAGCTAGTAACCCCACCTTATCACCACATAAAATATTAGAACAAGGAAAAAAATGAATATTTCAAGATCAATTAGACTAAAGACATTTTGCAGGACTGAATTAGTCCAGAAATTGAGCATGCCATGAAGTAGATTACTATCTTAAGTACTAACCAAATTAACTGAGAAATTAAGAAGAAAAAAAAAAGCAGAAAAAAAAAAAAAAAAAGGTTGCATAAACCTATAAGTTTAATCATCCAATGGATCTATGATTAAAATTCAACCTTCTCAAACCATCTATAATTTCAGTCTACTATTGGGTTGCTGAGAGAAGAAAGGAAAAAAAGCAAATTTCAAATCTAAAATAACTTAACTAATTCCCCCAAAAGTAGGGAAGAATATTGCAGCTAAAGATGCCCAAGTCGAAGCTCCAGATCCACTTCCTCCTTGTGATCTTTGAGCAACCCTATGTCCAAATCCAAGTCCAAGTCCAAGTGCAACTCCAAGTCAACCCTAATTATTTTATTCTCTTCCTCCGGATCAATCTTGTTGAAGTATTCATCATCTCTTTGTGCAAAACCCTTAAATATTTGTCCAGCCTCATGATCAGCACCACCTCCCATGCCTTTCTTGGGAATCAGATCAGGAAAATGATTTTCCGGCCAGTAGTCATATCTCGGTTTTTTATTTTCATCCATAGATGAAGCTGATGAAGGTGTAGAGACCAGAGTCCTCAGAGAAGGAGAAAACAAGGAATGACATGATGAAAGAGATGAGGATGATGATGTAGAAAAATAAGAGCTAGGGTTAGGGCTAGGGATTTGAGGACATATTTCTGAAGAAAGAGTTGGAGGTAGGAGTCTCAACCTAGCTCTGTCTCTTCTGTGAACATTCATATGACCCCCAAGTGCTTGAGCAGACCTGAACTCTCTCTTGCAAAAGCTACATGCAAAGTTTCTTGTAGGCCATGAATTATCACATAAATTTTCTCCTTCAAAGAAGTTGATACAATCCATTGATCTCGATCCCTTCAGCATCGATATCTTGCCACAAGTACTCAAGTGAGCCTCTCCATATCACATCTGGTTCAGTTCATCAAATGAAACATAAAAAACGGATTTAATTATGCTATAATCGGAGTAAAACGAAAACCCCATCTTTTAATTTCACAATTTGAGAGAGAGAGAGAGAGAGAGAGAGAGAGAGACTCACTGAGCTGTTGGATCAGAGAACTATAGTAGTTCGGGTCGAGGAAAGCTGGCTGAGCTGACACTGAAATAAGAAGAAGAAGAAGAAGAAGAAGAAGAAGAAGAAGATGAAGATCCTATTTGATATGAAGTACTACAAATAAAGGCCAAAGTGCTGATACCTATATCTGGATATTGCTCAGCAATGAAAGTGTACAAACTTAAAAAGACATTATTTTAACTTTTTGCTGATTCTAGGAGAGATGTGTCTAGCAAATGTGCCTTACGAAGTGTAATACATGAGGACATGGGAAACTAGCTAAAGCTAGCTAGGGTTTTGTGGTCAGTGGGAATAGGAGGAATATCGGAACATGTAAAAGCATATGACTTGTAAAAAGCTCACTGCGCACTTGAAGGGTGTATAATTAGGGAAAGGATCCTCGCCGGATTTTTTCTTGGAGATCCTAGAGATCCCGTGATCGTGATTGTTCATCGTACATTGTATGGTTAGAAATCATTTCAAAATTTAAAATTTAAAATTAAATATAAATAGTACCCAACAAAAACTGATCGTACGATGCACAATAAACGGTCATGATCTCAGAATTCCTAGGATCTCTAGGAAAAGGATCCAACGAGGATCCTTTTCCGTATAATTATTATGCAGGACTTGCGGTATATAATTATAATGGCATATATGCCTTAAGATGAACACCTCCATAGGATTTTGCGTTAATCCCAGTAATTATGGTTGTACTATAGAGAGGTGCCTCCTTTTTACTTAAAGAGTGAGAGAGGGGGAGGGTTCACCTGACCTCTATTAATTAAAGTGTGTTAGCAATGTAATTAACTTTGTGTCCTATTATTGTTGATTTTTCCACAACACGATTAAGCTGGTGAAAATGTGGTTATAATGTATAAGACTCCTAATTTCAAGAAATGCTAGAGACTGTATCACATTGTATATCACCTCTCTAGCATAGGTGATGCCTACTTCTGATGTGGTTTTTATTATAAAGCCATACATTAATGGTGGATTAGACTAGTTAATTAGGGCAACATGCCCTTGTTACAACCATATTCGATTTCTCTCCATGTAGATTTAAAGTAGTTTAAAACAGATGGCTTGTTTACGGAAACACCTCCCTAAAACTCAACTCGTTTAACTTAATTCCTTGAAATTCATATTTTGTCACTTAACCCATTGAGACTAAACTTGTGTGTCTCACTTGGCTTCTACATCCAAAGCCTGTTAATAAATCCGTTGCAATTGTTTACGTTGTACAAATAGAACAACTTGTTTGTTGAGATGTGTGCCACATAAATAGTTTTAACGGGTTTATTAACGTATTTTAGCAATAGGGGCAAAGTGAGATGCAAGTTGATTTCAAGAGATTAAGTGGCAAAATTTATGTTTTAGGGGTAGATTTATGACTCGTTTGGAACTACTTATTTAAAAAGCACTTATGCTCAAAAGAACTTTCAATTTTAAGCACTTATTAGAAGCACATTGAAAGTTTCAATAAAAATGCATATTCTTCTGGACATACACTTCTTCATGTGCTTTTTTGAACCTAGAAACACTTCAAATTTTTTTATGTAAAACGGGGTTGGTTTGGTATTGCTGTGTTTTGGAAAAAAACTGATTCTGCTATGATGTGAGAATAAGCTCATTTTTGCTGCTTCCCGTTTTCAGCTTCTTTTCACCTAAAAGTGTGAAAATAAGTTGTCTTTAAGTATTTGTCAAACACCTTTTTTAGCCCAGTTTTTTTTATATCCATTTTTTATAAATGCACATCAGTACCAAACTAGTACGTAGTCATTCACTTTTAGTGCTTTGAAAGTACTTTAAATTATTTTAAATACGTAGTCTATGGTTCACAAAACCGCTTTAAATTACAAGTTGCCACCCCCATACGCATGAAAGGATTTGGGATTTTACTCATCCCAAATCTGAAAAATCTCATAAATACAGAAAAATTTATAGGTATATTCGGGATAGTTCACCGTTGAACACTGATGAAAACCATCAAACAGAATTTCGGTCTACATTATTGAATCCAACTGTAACATGAAATTTGAAAGATTATGCCCACGTGGCGGTGTTACAGTTACATTGAAAAAAATTAGGAGAAAACGAGAAAATTGGCTTGATCTGAATCAACACAAATGTTTTCCACATAAGCAGTTGTTTGTAAAGAAAAGTACCACAAAATATATACTGAGTTGAGATAAATTAACACATTGAAGCTATCTGATACAATCAATTACAGTGAAATGTTAACAGTAAAACTGGAGGAGGATTCTTATGCACACGTTAACGTCGTGGCCAGTTATCAGGGCGAAATGAAATCACAAAGGACGTTAGTGAATGAGCTCCGACTACGTACTACTCTAAAGTTTACTACACTTGATCCTTTGCTACATGCTACCTGACTAATTGATCTATATAATCCTGAGAGAAACTTTTCGGTCTATGATCCTGTATGAAGCATATGGGACGTATATGTTCAAGTCTGGCGATCTATTTACAGTGCCAGAAGTCTGACGTTTAATGAGAGACCCAAATCTAAGCAAGAAGGAAGAAAAATAATTAGAACAAGCTCCGTCAGAAGAAGTCATCAAAAGCCCCCTCCTTCTCACTTTCGGATCCTGCAAAATGTATCATCGAGGGAAAAAAGAAAACATAAAGCAATGAAACACAACTCGTAAGTTAGAAACATAAACCATTTTATCCAAGTTGCAAGGTGAGAAAATGATGTGCAAGGAAATGACTGCTGAATCATGATATCTTTTAGAAAATTTGAGAAGATTCTAATAATTCTTTTCTCAATTGAATAAAAGACGGCAACAAGCTGATCTAGATTGCGCTTAGTTTTAGCGAATTAAATCACCATAGAAACATTAAATGTTATGTATGATACATGACCGTTGTGACCAAAAGGTCAAGGGTTTGAGTCGTGGAAACAGCCTCTTTGCAAAGCAAGGATAAGGCTGCGTACGATACACGTTCCC
The DNA here is from genome assembly GCF_041283825.1 of Pyrus communis. NCBI lineage: Eukaryota > Viridiplantae > Streptophyta > Magnoliopsida > Rosales > Rosaceae > Pyrus > Pyrus communis. The sequence continues at coordinate 23,370,284 of NC_142574.1, forward strand.
CCTAGACCCTCGCAAAGGAGGGAGCCTTGTTGGCCTAGGGTCGCCCTTTTATCATATAGGACCATTGTCTTTTGTGAAATCACTTACAAAGTGGGATCAAATGCAAACTCACTTAGAAAATTGATGGTGGTTCTGGATTAAAATTACATATGACCAGAAAATTAAAATGCATAGAACTGAGCTAACCTGAAACTTCTATGCCTGAAACGTCCTGAACTATAAGCTGGATAGAATTGGGGCCGAGAGAGGAAAAGTTAGCTGAACTTGTAGCTGGAGCTGGAAAAGTGAAATCTGAGTCGGCGGATGAACATTCAGAGTTACTGGAAATGCTATCAAACCCTTCATGTCTAACAAAAGGTCCTGAAGTTGTTGAACTTGACTTGGACGCGGTAGATAAGATTGTTTTCAGCTCCGAAACTTGGTTTGACATGCAATATATCATCCTGACACACACTAGATTATATTTAGTATTAGTCAAATGAATTTATGAGCAGCTTTACAAACATCATTAGAATGATCGTAAGTTGTCATATATGCACGAATCTTAACAAGTAAGAAGCAAAATTCCCATCACTGAAACGCTCCGTCTCTGGTACTTTCCAGCTTAATGCATCATGTACCCAAAGAAAAAGAAATCTTAATTAATGATTTAAAGGAAATTAGATTGGGTTATCTCATTACAGTGATTGTGAATCGAATTATTTTTTAAAGAAAAACCTATAACACGCTTCAACAAATAGGATTTGATAGTCCTAACATACAGAAACTATATTTGATTCCTTTCTATGGTGAAGAAACTAGACAAGCACATACACAAAATGAATGAGAACTGAAATACAGAGAGAGTATAATTTGTACTACCTGTTCAAAGATTCCTGAAGCTGATGAACTATTCTTTCAGTTTCCTCTAATTTTTTACGTCCTTCCTCACTTGATACCCGAGCTTCTACAAACCTCCTTTCACACTCATTGGCTCTTTGTTTTTCTGCTTGCAACATGGCCTATGTGAAAAAAGACAGGAGTATCAATTTGTAGATGCTGCAATTCCTAAGCCAGTAAAAGATGGTAACAAAATTGACATAAACCTAATGTTAATTCCCTCATCTATTAGTTCGATATCATTACCTTCAGACTTTCAACCTCTGCAGTAAGAGTTTTAACTCTTTCAGCATTTTGATCAGGACTTGAAAGATCTTTGGTCATAGAGCATGCGTCTTCAGTTTCTACCTGTGCAACCTGACTTTTAGACAACACATCTATTTCAACACCTCTGCTTACATTAGTAAGCAGGGGGGACTCCGCATTTGTTGCCTCTTTAACCTTTTCTTTTTCCAAGTCAGTCTGCAAAAATTATTTAAACGTTTAGTAAAAAGTAAAAAAAAAGCACCACCTGACATAACGCTCCTGACTTTATACAAAGTATAATACTCGTCTGTAACAAATAGATTTCATTACGAGAATTGAGAAGTAAAGAAACTTTGTGCCACATTATTGTGAGTGCCATGTATTGATTTCAACAAGTTGATCAGGATATTCTTTGATATTTCTTAATTTCTATCAGTGCAACCTGATATTAAAGCAACAAATACATTTCAACTTTGCTCACACTAGCTTGCACGGAGGACTCCAACTCTGTTGTTTCTTCTCCTTTTGCTTCCAAGCCAGTCTGCACAAATTAGCATAATTCAGTAAAAGAATTTAAAAGGGACTGCCTAGCATGAAGATTCTGAACTCGGAGAAAGTACAATAGTCATCTGTAAAACATTGAGTTCATAATACGAATTTTAAGTGAAGATATTATCTTTCATGATGCTTCTGATCATGTAGAAAGGATAGTTCCATTACAAGATTTAAAAGTGAAGATATTTGATGCCCCAGTAACCCTAGCATAATGTTTATCATTCATATGCAAAGCATTGATTTCTTAGTAAGAGCTTAGAAGTAAATAAATTTGGTGCTGCATTATTGATATTTCTTTAAGTTCTGAACAATAACTTTCAGCTTAGATTGGGCTCTACATATAAAATCATTACAAGCAGCCATTGTCCGTAAACCTCTCTTTAGACAACTGAGGAGAATTTAATTTTGAGGTTTTCTCCAAATGTTTCACAAATCCTTTGGGAATGTGAAAAGCAACCAAATATGTAATATAGAGAAACAAGAAACTAGGTCACCTGAATAACTGCCGCATTAACTTTACATCTAAAATCTTCACGAGCAGCCATTGCCCGTAAACCTGTCTGTAAGACAAAGGAGGACCAAGATGAGAGCCTTTTCTCAAACTATGTATATTTTATATAGAAACTCTGTACATTGCATGTAGAAAGTCTTCCAAGTAAGGCATTAAGACAAATTCTTTGAAAAAGTGAAAAGCACCTCTGTATATTGTATATAGAAAGTTAGCAACGGAGGAAGCTGGATAATCACCTGAATAATAATTGCCGCATTAACCCTATATCTAAATTCATCACGGGCAGCCATTGCCAGCACGCCTGCCTGTAAGATAGTCGAAGAGAACTTTATTCTGAGATAATCTTTTCTCGCCAGGCGTTTACGGGCAGTCTTCTGAATTTTAACTGCAGAAATCTCCCGCTTCTTGAGCTTCAATAACTTGCGAGCCAGTTCTCCTGAATCATAACAACGAAATACTTGTGAAATATTGTATTATATAAAACTAGCAAGTATATGCAGGTAATTGCAAAGGTATTTAGTATATATAGCTGATAAGCGCACTAACTGCTAGGGTAACGGAAATCTACATAAATGAATGAGGAGGATCAAATCCATCAAAATACATTCAGTAAAACTTAAAATTTTAAGGATTTTGCATGAAAAAAGAAAAAAAAAAGGAACATCTCAAGAAAATGGCTACCTCTTCTTTTTATGCACTCACCTTTGCAAAATGATTGTACGCAAATAGAAGCCTCCAGTGTAGAAACATACTTCTTACGAGTAATACAAGTTCTGCCCCGGGTTTGAATCACCTTAGCTGAGTCACCGAGTAAGAGTATTCTCTTTGCATCTAGCTCAGCCATCTGACCAGCTCTTAGGAAAACCTTTGTTTTCCCTATCTGAGTAAACAAATAAATAGATAAAGCTTAATTGAATATATAAAGATATCTTGCAAGTAAACGTAATCTTTGATTTTAAGGTATTTCACACTGCCTCTATAAATAAGCCATGGGTAAACTCTTTAGGGGAAAATTCATTATTTACAGAACAATTTTGTGTCTTGAATTTCTATTGGTCTTCCTATTTTCTTTCCTCCCCTCCTTATTCCCTCTTCACTCTGTTTTCAGTTATTTCAATTGGGTTATGCATCATAGCTAATCCAATTAACAATCGTCATAGGTTCGGAGCTTCCTTAGTATATGATAATTCTGTTGAAACACCAAGGCAAAGCCAAGTATATCTGGAGGTCCATAATTTTCTGTTGTGAATCTTGTCATGTGATTGTCAATGTAAGAGAGATTGATAAGCACTAATGCTCTTATTACCTGATAATCTTTAAGCCCCATCTTCACCAGAATCTTTTCGCTGGCTTCATTTTCAGGACAACTGATCATATAGGCATTGAGTTCAGAAGTGGGAACATAACCAAAACGCCATTGAAAAACCAGAAAAGATAGCAATGAGATTGAAGACGAAAATGTGAAAAAAAAAAATGGATGCATAAGTTGAAACTTACTCCATTTTTAAAACTTCTGGGGCCAGGACACGAAATCGAGTTAAAAATTCAGAAAAACTCCTGTAAGTAGGGTATCCAGCACATTTTATTCGCACAGCCTCTAAAACACCCTACGCAGATGACGAAGTTTTAATGCCACCAATTCATAATAAGTCATAACACACAATTCACGTTATACTTACACCAGAACGTAGCTGTTGCAAGACATTAACATTCTCGAATATAGCAGGCTTTAAGACACTATTCGGCTTTATACATCTTATGTAATGGGGTTCTGTAAAATTTAGTATTTCCATCAATTGTTGGAGTTGTAGCTGCATCAATAAGGTCAAGAAATTAGGTTTCACCTTTATGAATTAAATCATCTCATGACACTTGGAAAAACATGAGTAATTGCTTTTCCAGTATTTTCTAAAGTACAATCCAAAACACCAATATTCATTCTTTCTGAGACCACAATTGTAGGCAGATGGCCTCAATAGAAGATACCTTAAAACGAGAACTGATGGATGAGAACTTGGAAGATTTGGTTGCCTCCTCAGTAAGTGGAGGGAAAAGGCCTGCTACAAAAGAACATGTTGAAGCACTCAACAAGTCTCGATGTTCAGGAACAATATAGTCTTTTTTTTTGTCTAGGAATTGATCAGACTGATATTGTACCTGAAAAAAGAAGTGCAGAAAGTTAACAAAGTTCAGTGGAAACCACATTACAAAAGATAGATTTCAGTGCAAAACACAGGAACCAAGCTCACTTCTCCTGCATAATGAACAATGGTGAAATCTGAGCGGGTCAGTTTTGGCTTGATGAAGCGTTTGTGATCTTTGAATGTCTGATACAGCTTCGTTGAAAATGTTTCATGAGTTGATTTTGGAAACATACTGCAATGCGACAATGTTATCCAAGAAAAATGTGAGTAGAAATTTAAATGAACTATTGAAAACTTAAGTTTTACAATAATGTTTGATAAAAGAACAATGGAGTCAAAGGATTAGATGCAACCAGTATCTGATTGATTTAAACCTGGCATGCATGAAAAGCAGGGTAGAACATCTAATCTAATGGTGGGATCGGAAAAGATGAATGTGATAAATTGCATCTCTCTCTCTCTCTCTCTCTCTCTCTCTCTCTCTGTACATGCACTTATGTATACATACTACATAGGGTCTTCAAAAAGATGAATGTCATAAATTGCATCCAAGTGATTTAAGACCTCTCTCTCTCTCTCTCTCTGTACATGCACATATGTGTACATACTACATAGGGTCTTCGAACATACTACCTCTCTCTCTCTCTCTCTCTCTCTCTCTCTCTCCATTTACATGCCAGTGTGCACACACATATGTGTACATAGGGTCTTCGAACATACTACCTAATAAAATAAATCTTACGAAGTTCCAATAAGAGAACAAACCATACTATATAAAGGCAGTTTCTTTTCTTTTGGGCATGAAAATAAGAAGAGTGTCATGATTTCATAAAAAGCTGGAGATGTACTATTCACCTAATACGAAGTATCCGAGCAGGAATCTCTGTCCACATGTGTGTGCAATATCAGTGAAGAACGTGGATATTTTCTATCTTAACTTCACCTAATATGAAGTATCTGAGCAAGAACCACTTTGTATATGTGCAAGTGTGTGTGTGCATGTAACTGCAGTCAAGAATAAGAGATGTTCATACCAAGCTTCATCAAGTAGAGAAATAATCCCACCTTTCTTCTGCAGAAATAAAATCAATTAGTGATGAGTGTATGGCAGCTAATTCAGTATACTACATAATTTAACTGCTGGATGAACAAATCAGAAATACACTAAAATAAGGCCGAATAAACCATTCAGAAACACATGCAGAATTTTAACAATTATTAGCACGGAATGAAAAGACATGCTGGGGTCCAAAATAAAGGTTGCAACAACAAACATGAAGCCCCATAGACATGGCCGTTTGTAATTATACACTCTAATATCATGAACGATGCATCAATGGGAAAGGGACAAGTCTCTGTTTTTAGAATAAAGGCTTATACAACTTTGAGAGAGAGAGAGAGAGAGAGAGAGAGAGAGAGAGAGGGAGAGAGAATAAAAAGAAGACCTGTTCAATGAGATCCAGGACATCTTTATTATCCACAAATTCTATGTAGCTCCAATCGATTTCCTCTTTAGTGTATTCCTCTTGTTCCGTTTTGAATACATGCTGAATCAAATCATAACACTTAGATGATACATTAAAAAAATTTCCTTAAAACTGAAGTTTTCAAGTATGACTAACCTCGTACCTTGTTGAAATGTTGTTGCAGCTTTTCATTAGTGTAATTAATACAGAACTGCTCAAAACTGCATTAATGAAACATAATAAGTTAGGACTGAAAATACTCAGTGAGATTCTAGCTAAATTTAATTTCATTGTTCTAGCTCAATTTCATACCCTCGTTTATTATTATCTATAACTGAGTGAATTTGGATTCAGCAATACAGACGATTTCCCAAGTACCTTAGTGCAGGTCAGAAGTTCAAGTCACCCGATGGTAGGTAGTGATAGGTCTCCTTACGTGTACTAATAGTCTAGTATAGATTACAATGTCGTTTTGTATTTGTTACATGCACAGAACTTAATCACGCAGATTCCAGCCCAAATATATCTATGCATACCACAATTTTGTAGTCAATCATTACCTGTTAGTTTTGAAGCTTTCAAAACCATATATATCAAGAACCCCAATCAGACATTTTGAGCTAGGGTCTTGTCCGATTGAGAAATTGATCTTATCCACCAACCTGAAGATATAAAGGAAAATAAATAAATCGAAAAAACCAATATTGTTAGATGCTACATTTCCACGGTAAGCATTTGAGTGAAAATGATTCAGAAGATAGAATGTTACCAGTCAAACAAACGAGAATATATAGTTTTGGCCAATCCATCCCTGCTAACTGTTGCGCCAAGGGGATCAAGACTTCTTTTAATAATTTCTTCTGGAGTAACCATTACACGCTTACACAGTGCATCTTCCAATGCCCGAGGATTACACCTGAAATATGAATAAGACAGATCAAAACTGCACTGTGATTGAAAGAGAAAAGTATGAATTATGTCTATAGCAAAGCTTGAGTCACACATGAGAAGTTCTGCTGTCATTTGAAGATGAAAAAGGGATTCATCATTTTTCAGAACAGATGAGTCATTATCTTCCCCATTGGCAAAATCTATATTACCAAGGTGAAGAATTGCAGCTACAACTCTGAAAATAGCCTCCTGAGAGATGAGACAAAATTATTCCCAGATTTTCGGTATAATGATACTTAACTTAGCAGTAAACAAATATCACATTCAAATAAAATAAAATAAAAAATACCTGTTCTACTGCATTTATTCCAACAACATCCATGCCTCTCCGAGTGGCGAGATAATCATGTTGATCACTTATTCCATCAAGTTCATAGCAATTTGATTGATTCAGATAGTGATATAATTTAGGTTCTCCCAACTTATATTTCTCTGTTTCCTGATGAGATTAAATCTGTTAACAGGAAATTTTTGAAAATATCATAGATATGCACTAAAGTAGAAAATTAAGCTATCTACCTGAGGTGGAGCAGCACAAAGGAGATAAAAACAGTGATAGTTACGCTCTGAATCCGAAATCTGGCAAACACGAGATCTCTCTAAGAGATATGTTCTAATGGCTGCCCCTGATATTCTACCACGTTTATCAAATTGAATCTCGACAAATTTCCCAAAGCGGCTGCACCAATATATTCAAGAGAAAAAAAGTTAGGAAAGGACTACGAAAGTTTCAATGTATTTTTTTTTTTTCCACCAGGAATCTCATCACAAACAACTGCAACCCTGGTTTTTAGGTGCACATGCAAACCCATATTATTTTCTACTCCTGATTTTAATATACACTGAATGCCCATGAAATATAAGACATGAAAGCATATCCAAAGACATGCTGAGCCTACAAACCTAACAACAGCAGAAACAACACAAAATCTCAAAGCATTTAACAATTTCTCACCTGGAATTGTTATTTCTAACAGTCTTAGCATTGCCAAATGCTTCAAGAACTGGATTTGACTGTACCATGTAAGTTACAACAACAACAAAAATTAGAATGGTACAACCCAGTTGAGAAAAAATATTAATAAAATATTGACACTGAATATCATTTTCTTAGTGATGGGAATGAATGGTTATGCAAGGGTTCAGATCTCACTAGACTGACTAAAAATGTTAGAAGCTGAAATACAGTTCAAGCTAAACAGCTTACTTCTAAAACTTTCTGTTCAACACTCCGCCCTTCAGCTGCAGCATTACCACCCAAATAGGCAAGGTAGCGCATAAGCATTTTAGTTGTTTCAGTCTTACCAGCTCCACTTTCCCCACTAACCAGAATCGAGTTGCCTTTTCCCTCAGTAATCATTTCCCTGATCACATTCAGGAAATTCAATTAAATAACTGCATCATCATTTAAAGATAAAGAGTAGCAAGCAAAAGAAACATAGTTCACCTGTATGCAGCATCTGCTATTGCAAAAACATGAGGGCTCAGTTCTCCAAATGGCACTCCATTATACCGTTCCATCATATGAGCATCATACAGATGTGAGAGACTTTGGAATGGATTGATGGCGATGAGAATGTTTCCAGTGTAAGTCTGCCATGATGTCAAAGTATTATAACAGAGACGCCCATAGCTGCAGTGATTAATCACTTTCTTCACCAGGGTGTACATTATTTTACTCAAAACAGAAGATGAGAAAAATCTTACATAAATTTCATTTATCTCATATCTAGTTGCCAAATTGTGAAGCACTCCAGGTTCATGCAAGTATGCTAGCTTAGTCATGTCATCAAGTCCATCAGGAGGAGTTTCTGTATCTTTTGGGTATATTTTTGACAGCTTTGCTACAACCTGGACAAAATGAAAGTAGGTCGACTGAACAAATAAACAAATTGGTGTTTCAGTAAAGCTGCATATGAAGTGACATTTTGGCACATGACTCAAGGAGTCATTTTCACATAAGGAAACTAAGATGGAAATATCGAACAGAAGCTTCTAATAAGAAGAGACTTTCAGTAAGTCCCAAAATGATAACGGATCTGCATAAATTGCTTGCGAGAAACTCAAAATTATAAAAATTATATGTCTATGAAGTCTTTCAGGAGAACATAATAAATCTTGCAGAAGAAGAAGAGGAGAAGGAAAAATGATAGGGAAGGGGCAAACCACAATGATATAGACCATGCAGAAAAAGAACCATCCAACACAAAAAAGATAACAGCAGATTTGATCTCTTCTTAAATAACATCTTAGTATTTCTAAGCAGAAGCTAGAACAATGCAGAAAACTGCTGGCCAAAGCTGTGTTAACAAGCACTAAAATACCAATGTCTATAAATGGAGAGAAAATCTTATCGTGCTTGAAATCCAGTTCTTAACTATCTCTTTGGTTAGCCAAAAACACAAAAAATAAAGAAATATCACACCACAACTGCTACTTCTTCGTAATGAACCCAACATGTACAAAATCATATAAATACCAACGAAGATCAAAGCCCCAAAATCCTTAAAACTGAAACTAGCAAATAATAAATTAGAAAAATGTTGGATTTAAAGACAAATGAATAAGACCAAAAGCTTCAGACTTAAAATAATAACAACTCTTGTGGCAGAAAGAAAACAATAACAACTGCATTACCTTATTCCCATCACTAGTTTGAATCTCAGCATCATCACCCTTAATATTTAGTACTTCACCGTCAATCCAAACTGATTCTGGTTTTTCAACCCAAACATGAGAACCAACAACAATGGTCACTGGCTTGGCCTGCAGCAGTTAAAGGTTTTACCACTTAATCAGTTCAATGCTTTCTTTTCCCTTTCAGTAAGCAGTTAAAATCTGGAATGCAAGTAAAATACATCTCCTTTTTCACATTTTTGTTTGGACAATATATACCAAAATCCACAATAGTCAGTTTACATGTTCAGTAGGTAATAAGCTCATCAGATCACCGACCACGGAAAAAAAGAAACTTATGGGATCTCATTTTATCCACTGTGTTTTCAATCTAAAAAGATTACAACGATATCCCTAAGCACCCAAGTTTGAATCCACCTCCAGTAGTTTAGAGTACTTTAAAATATCGTCTTTTCGGAAAAAGCACAATAGTTTTCCTTAACCTACACACTAAAGGAGCAGCATTCATCATCATACTACATTTTCATGGGAAGATCACAAATAGAAACCAGAAATGTAAAGCAAAGTTTCGAAATTTGACACACCATTCCAATCGATTCTCAACGAGAAACCCAGAAACGGAGATACCCTTCTGCACAAGAATCAAAACCCACAAAGATTTCAGCGATTTTAATTTCCATTTCTCATAAAAATAATGGTAGATTTTTAGAGTGGAAGGAAACGAAAAAACTTGCAGAAGTTGCTTACTCTTTGCTTTTCTTCTTTTTGTTCCTCGTTGGTTTGGGATTGCGTTGTTCGTGTCGTTTGGTTTGTGGAAGTGGCAGTCTTCGCACGCCCCACAATTTCGCCATTCTTGTGGCTCTCTTTCACTCTCTTCGCGCCTTACTCTCACTCTTTCTTCACAGGAAAGAGACGACTGTTAAAATATTTTTCTAAAGTAATTCGTTGGTATTTTATTGGGCCCAAAGAATGGGTCCAACGGCTTGGAAAATGGATTTTCTTATTGTTCATGTTGGTTTGTGCTCTTGACCAAGAAAATGAGAATTCTTAACGTTTGTCGCTGTCGCAGGTGACTAATAAGAATATTTTTTTGCCGACTGCAAAATCATCGTAATGTGATGCAACTTCTTCTTGCAGTGTTTTTACTACAGTTCTCTTGCTTGCAAAGTTTAAGCTCTAGTTTGGTACTGAAGTGATTCTGAAAAAAATGGATATAAAAAAGCGCTCAGCTTTTTTTATGTTTGGTAAACATTCAGCTTCAGTTTTTTTTCACAATTTTGGATGAAAAAAAGCCAAAAACACAAAACTGCAAAACCTAGCTTTCAAAAACCAGCTTTTTTCACATCTGTTTTACATAAAAGTTTATCAAACACTATAATACTGTTTTTTTTTTTCCTTTTCCAAAAGCACTTTTACAAAAAAGTTTACCAAACATTCTGCTGCTTTATTTCACAACTGCTTATTCTCACAGAACAGTAGAAGCAGTTTTTTTTCCAAAGCACAGCAATACCAAACCAGCCGCCTCGTGAATGTTATCTTTTCAGTTGGTTAAACGTCCTTTATAATAGAATAGTAATCGTTTTACTATAGTATTCTAGTTTGCGTACCTTGTTTGTCAAGTAATCATTTTATAATATACCGTGAGTGAGCCATGAGGTTGAACTATGTGGAGCCAATGTTCTAAAATACGTTATGTTCTAGTTGGGCGGCAGGGTGGGACCTAGCACCTAAGCGGATTTAAGTAAATTTATTATATTTTGTGTAAATAAGTATATGTTTATACTTAAAATATATAATTTCATCATAAACTACAAAATAAAGTGACATATATATTATGAAGTATTGGAACATAATGAAAACATGGAGAACAAGTATATAATGTGTGTTCATTTAAGTATTCAACAAGCCTCTTACAATTTATTAAAAAAATAAAATGCAAAATGAAAGTTATCTATTTTATGTCTAAGTAAGTCATAACATACGCGGGTGCCTGGGCGGGCTAGGTAGATGCCTCAGCAAGTTTAGGCCTTTCTTAATTTCCAAACGTCTAGTCATTAATCAAGGCGGTGACCAGCCGCCTAATGCCTAGGCAAGAACTTTTAGAACAATGTGTGGGGCATATAATAGTGAGATATGTATTGTATGTGCAAATTGTTTGAGTAGCATGAGATGCCTTTTATTTTAGAAAGTTTTAACGAAACACTCCCAGTACTGTTCACTTTTAATGAACACACCTCCGGTATTGTTCACTTTTAATGAAAAACCACATTTTTACCTTTCCCTTGTACTATTCACAACACTTTTATTTGTCATTTTTCATTTTTCATTAAAACTAAAGTTTTTTGAACTTTTCATTAGTTTTCCTTTTATTTTAAGGAGAAACTAATGAAAAACACTAAAATACTTCATGTTTAATCATCATGACATAAAACTTTCAAAATTTCCAGAATAGGCAAAGCGGTACTTCCACCCACATCATTCAAAGAAGACAAGCAAAATCATGGAGGAGTCCAAAACAGCATAAAAGCAAAAGATTCCAATTTCACTTTCAGAAACAATCCATGTTTTCAAAAACAATGACATAGTCAAAGAAAATGAAAATATTTTCAATATAATAGTACATCTTTTTGAAATGATCTTTGTAACGTAGCACCATCATACTTGTGTATATGAAGGGGTTCTCCTTCATGCACACACAATCCCTAAACACAAACCTCCACACAGAAGAACGCAAACCTCCACACAGAACCAACTATCCATAGTTTTCTAGCATCCTTTGTAAATTTTTATAAATTAATAAAAGAGTAAGTGTACATATTCAAGTAGTTTCTTCAGTCTTAAGTACGTTTCTTTTCCTTCTTTTAGTATATTTGTTTAAATAGACTTTCAATCCAAAACAAGAAAACATTATTGTAGGTATATTATTATCTTGCTAAACTGATTATCATATTTTGTTTGACAACTATTTTATAGTTGAATGTTTGTCATACAAATAATTGGACATTAACTAGGATACCTATGAGTTCTCGATACCTATGAGTTTAGTCTTTGTGGTCTTATACCTGCATTGTAAGTAGTCATCATGTTGAAACATATCGAGTTCTATATGCAAGGTTTTATGTCTAGTTGTTACAATGGTCATCTAACCATTTAACTAGGCTTTACTCCGAACTTGGTATCAGAGCCAAGTTTAATATTTAAATAATATTACAATAAAGTATCTTGATAACATAAGTCATCAACACAACTAATAATACACACTTGTGTTATTTTGAATGAACATTGTATATTATTGTCTTTGTAGACTTTGTCTACCACAACCATCAGGAATTTGTTGTCATAGACAGCCTATTATAATTAGCATGAAGAGAAGATTAGCATATATTTATAAAAAAAATTTAATAAAAACACGAAGAAGTAAATGTTTTATCTTAGTTATATTGAACACCCTACTTTTACCAATAAGGATAAAGAAGTGCAGCATAAGGTATTAACAGCAAAAAGAGCACTAATCATACTTTATAGTCATTGAGAGAATAAAGAGAGTTTTTAAGAACCATTAGCAATAACTTTAGAGAATGGTAGTATGTAGTTTATGATAGATTACCTTAATTTAGAAAATAGTAAATAACAAAAGAGAAAAATCACCCTAGACCAAATAGTTTAGTTTGTTATTTTTCATTAGGCAATCATAACATTACTACAAAATTACCTATAACCGGGCGGTCCAAAAACCGACAATAAAACATAATTTCTGTCGGATAATAGGTAAAAATCCGACATAAACTGTTGTAATGTCGGATAACAAAACCGACACCATTACTAGCGTCACGAAAAAGCTTTTGATGTCAGTTAGTCCCCTTAATCGGCCACGAAAAAGGAAAGCAATATAAAATAAAAAAAGGATAGTGTGTCGGGTAAAAGTGACATTGAAACTCACGTCGGATATAGGCGACATTAAAAAAGGATGGTAGTGTCAATCCTAACCGACACCACCTAACTATTTAATAAATAAAAGGGATTTTTTAACTTTAAGCCTTCAAGAATATTGAAATTTAAAATAAACCCGATACTAGATTATATATTGATTATGGTCCCTTGATGTGTCCTTAATTCAAAATAATTAATGTGCATTTTATTTAATGCCTCCCATTAAATATTTAAATTTATTAATATACAAATTTTAATTTATTTTTTGACCAAAAAAAGTTTTATTTTTAATTTATTAATTTTATTTAACATTCTTCAAACTTGAAAGACTCAATAATGTACCTAAATGTATGACCAAAATGTATTATATTGAACTAATGTATTTAAATGTTAGCACCAAAATGTATGTACTGAAATATATGCATCGAAATGTATTATATTAAATTAATGTACCTAAATGTGTGTACCAAAATATATGCACCGAAATGTCAATACCGAAATGTGTGTACCTAAATGTATTATAATCAATTTAATGTACCTAAATGAAAAAGACAAAGCATATCGAAATATATTGTATAACAAAAATTAGTTTACTAAATGTTTACAACAAACCATATTACAATAAATGAAATGAAAATTATAATTATAATAAAATAAAATTAATACATTAAAATTAGGAAGAAAAGGAGAAGAATTAAAAAATGCAAATGTAATTAATAAATGAGGTTATGAATGTATCAAGGGACTACAATTATATTTTGATTTTACTCATGGTTTTGGTCTAAAAGCCATCTTCGCCAAGGATTAGAATGAAGTTTCCTATAAATAAAATAAACAATTATATTGTCAGTCCTAACCGACACCACCTAATAATTCAATAAATAAAATAACAACTATACCGTCGCTCATAAGGGATACCACAAACTATTAATAATAAAAAAATAAAAAGTTTCCTAGCACAAGTAAACAGCTTCATGAGTTATTGAGCAAACGCTATTGTGTTTAGCGGATCTATCACTAATGCATTCGGGAAAAAAAAAAAAAAAAAAACATGTCATTTATTCAGTTTGGAGGTGGATTTTTCTTTTGTTCTCAAAGCAGGTCAAGTTCCAAATGGTCCACATGTATCTTCAAATGATACATGCATTCCATATCCGTTCACACACGCTGCAGATCCAGCAAAATCTCAGCACAGATGAGTGTACGCCTTTCAGATCCGAATATGTGTCAGTTGATAATTTGTTTGCCTTTGGATCTGCAACTTCAACATTTCCTTTTCTCGGATATACCTTAGGTCGTAGTGTCCTACACAGACAATGCAGAAATATGAGACATGCCGTGATACATAGCCATATTTTTGAAGATCAAACCTACAGCATGTACAAACAAGTTTTCTTACCTTTTGTTTGCTTGGAACTGTGATTTAACCAAGCCACTCTTGTCATATCCCTTGCGGACGCCAGATCAGGCATTGTTCTGCACACAACCAGAAACAAGGAGTTAACATTCATATATGGGCAGATTTAATGTATGCCGAGCTCACATCAGTGAAGGGAAATCAGAAAAGATTATTACCTTTCGTGTAGATTAGCTGAGATCGGACGTTTGGGGACAAGTACCATGACTATTGGACCTCTGCATCTTTCTTGGGTTGTATCTGCAGTCGTTGTGCATGTATCAACAACGGATTTTTTTTAACATCAAAACAAGCACATCCAAGATGAATTTTATATGCGACATGCAGTGAGAGATCAGTTATGGAGGCTAGTGATTTTACCCTTTTTGTTTCGAATCTGACTTGTTCGAGTGTTATTCTGCCTTTTCCCATTATTTCTTCGCCGGATCCATATACTCGTACACAAATCAAACAAGCACGTGTTAGTTTGCTTCTTATTTCTGTATAAAATCATCAAATGGACACATATTCAACAATGGAAGGGTCCATGTTTACCTCTGTAGGAAGATTGGAGCTTAGATGTGCCTACATTTCCATAGCAGACTCGCTGGTTTTGGATTTTTGCATAGAAGAGTGAGTAATGAGATGCGGCTAGGGTTCTTCATTATAGGGAAATGAGATGCGGCTAGGGTTCTTCATTATAGGGAAATGAGATGCAGCGAGGGTTCTGATATTAAAGGGAGAGAGGGCTGAGAGAAATGAGAGAGAGGAAAAACGCAAGAAAGGAAGCATAAGACATGAGACAGGATATATAAAGAGCACCAACCTGTTGGCTACAACCGATAGGAAGTTTTAAAATATTTAAAAATAATTATTAATATCAGGTACAAGCGATACGATTCTCTTTTTAATCGACATTAACTTTATGTTGGTTGAAAGCAACACGATTCGTTTTTTATACGACACCACCATTTAAAAAGATTAAAAACTATGTCGGTTATAAGCGACATTAACAGTTTATGTCGGTTATAAGCAACATAGACAATTTTATGTTGGTTATAACCGACAGTAATTCCAACACCATGTAAAGTGATTGTCGAAAATGTCTAATCCGCCACTATATTATATAAAACCGACACCAACCGTCGACACAATAAGCCACTTTCGTAGTAGTGTAATCATATTTTACATAGTGAAGAAAATCCTCAAGCAAATAGTATCGTAGATCTTTTTAGGATAAAGTACAAAAAACTACCTCAACTATTGGGGTTACGACAGTTTCATACCTCATCTTTTAAAATTGACAATGTCATACCGCATCTTACGAATTTGTGACAATGTCATACCTCCATCAAATTTTCTGTTAAGTGCTGACGTGGCTTGATTCGGAACCTACTTTCTATTAAAAAATTATTAAAAACTAAAAAGCAATTATTTAATATTTTTTAAATATTAAAATAATAATAAAAAGTAAAAAAAAAAAAAAAAAAAAACCCTCATTTCGTCCCTCCCCTCCCCCCTCCTCCCTCCTCTCTCCTCTCCCCCATCTTCATCTTCTTCCCCCACCTGCAAATCCCAACAAACAAACAAAAACAAAAAAAAAACAAAAAAAATCCAATTTGTCTTCCCCCACACCCACACTCTTCTCCCTCCTGCAACCCAGATAAAAAAAAAATAAAAAAAAAAACCCAGATCCTATCGGCGAGAAGATGGGTGCGCAGAGAAGGTGGAGGATGGGTGTGGAAGAAGATGTGAAGAATGGATGAGAATGGTGGATTTGGGGTTTGATGGGTTTTCAAAATTTTTATTTTTTTTCCCTCTTCTTCTTCTTCTTCCTCCTTCTCCTTCTCCTTCTCCTTTTCTTTCTCCTTCTTCCGCTGGGGGTGTTGATGGGTTTTCAATTTCTTTTTTTTCTTCCTCTTCTTCTTCTTCCTCCTCCTTTTCTTCCTCTTCTTCTTCTTCCTCCTTCTCCTTTTCCCTTCTTCTTCCGCGCCGACTGTGGAGGGGGTGGGGGGGGGGGAATTTTTTTTTTTCCTTCCTCCTTTTTTTCCTCTTCTTCTTCTTCTTCCTCCTCCTCCTCCTCCTTCTCCTTCTTCTTCTTCTGCAAGGGGGGTTGTTGGGTTTTCAAATTTTTTTTTTATTTTTTATTTTGGGTTTGCAGGTGGAGGGAAGAAAATGAAGATGGGGAGAAGAGAGAGGAAGGTGGAGGGGGAGGAGAGGGACAAACTGATGGTTTTATATTTTTATTTATTTTTTATTTTTTTACTTTTTATGATTATTTTAATATTTAAATAATATTAAATATTTTTTTTTTGTTTTTAATAATATTTTAATGATTTTTTTAATAGAAAGTGGACCCCGAATCAAGCCACATCAGCATTTAACTAAAAAGTAAACGATCACGTCAGCATTTAACTGAAAAGTAAACGGTCAAGTAACGGAAGGTATAATATTGGACCAAAGTCTAAAGATGAGGTATGACATTGTCAATTTTAAAAGATGAGGTATGACATTGTCAATTTTAAAAGATGAAGTATGAAAGTGTCATGACACCAATAGTTGAGGTAGTTTTTTGTACTTTACCCATCTTTTTATTAGTCAAGCAGAAAATATAAAATTAGAAAATATTACACATAATAATTTATTAAACCAGTTATTAGACTATGTAAAAAATAAAAAAAAAACTGTTAGACAAAATATAAATCACATTGCATCCCAACTAGAAGATAATAATAAAAATATTCAGAGACTTCCTAACAAGAGAGAGATAAATAGCTCATTGATACCGTAGATAGTAAGCCCAAGCAAGTAGAAGGTGGGTCACTAGAAATAGTTGACCAATTAAAATTAGAAGTTCAAAAGTTCAATTAGTACATAAAGATTTCACTCAGTAAATAGATAAGTTACATAATAAAATAGATAGATCATTAGTTTAATGGCCGATTCCTGAACCAATAGAATATATATCCAAGTTTTGAAGGAATTAGATATTAAATAAGGGACCAGTTGATTTAATTGATATTTCATCACAAGTAGATAGTAGTAATATTTCAATTAGACAAAATAATTTAATCATCCAATTAGTTTTAAATTTAGTTGAAAAATTAGATCAAGTTGAAGAACAAATAACATAAATTAATCAAGTTTTGCATAACACGTCTTTACCACTACCACCACCTTTATTACAAAATTAGAAAATTCAACTTTGGGCACAAATAATCATATTAGAATATCTAAGATTAATTATTTTGATAATAAAAAATAGAACACATCAAAAGAAAAGAAATAGAAATTAGCAGAAGATTACTTAGCAGTTTGGAAGGAAATTTGTATAAGTTTTATTAGAAGATTACATGCATATGCACAAGGAAGAAGCGAGGCATATTGACACACCCAGACACAAATTGTCCACTTAGACTCCAAATCAAACTGTTCTGACCGACACTTGGAGTGTGACGAAGCCATAAAAGTGTAGTGAGGTGGAAAATGTGAGTAAATTTAAACCTAAAAGTGCCTAAATGAAAGAGTGCACTAGTGAGTGGGAATAAACTCATTTGACATGTGATGTCAGAGTATAAGTAAAGTACAATAAAGGTAGGGTAAGAATTATACCATCGAAGGTAATTGCTTATACTAAGATTTTCCAAGAATCCTCGTCGACACGAAAGCTCTTCTACTAAAACCCGTAGGGGTGAAAAATAAGGTTGAGTGGGCCTAAAAATAAAACTTTGTAAAAATATTTTTGAAAAGGTAATAACCCCTCGCCATAAAAAAAGTATAGTTTCCAAACATAACATACTACGTATAGTATGAAAATACTTATCTTAGCCAGCAATATCTCAATAATACAATATGTCATGACATTTCGTAAATAAACACATAACGTTCAGTAATCACATAATTTCATATAAACAAGCATATCATATCGAGTGCTCATCGACATATGTTGACACACGAGTTCATGCAGAGATATTCTGACATGAACATGACTGGGTGTAATAGTGATTTACGCTCTAGTATTACAATTACGTGAAGACTGGCATTTTGCGCTTCAAGTACGAGTTCTAATTGCATATAGCAATTTAGGACATGACTAGCACCTACAATGGATCCAAAGTGAGCGTACGGTGCATGTGAACATGCACGTGAAAGACTGGCCCTGGGCGAGTACTAACACCAGTGCAGCACACAATGAGCACATAACGTAAATATGATCATGCCACGGTAAATCAATAATTCGATAATTTTAATCAAGGCAATATTATTCATGACATAACTCCAATTAAGGCATCAATAATAACACGCATACATGTGCATCCAGTAGGATGCAACATAATTTCATGAATTCCCTTAATACGCTAATTCTTATAAACATTAATCTAATATAAGGGTAACGTGGAAAGTTCTTTATCAAATAAATAAATGGAAACTAAACAACTATGTAATATTTAAAAGCAAAAACTCACTCACAAATCATGTCGTCAGGTCAAACCTACCTCGTGGGGATCGAAGCTTTTTGTGATATGTTGCACCTAGAAACGAAACCATTTACATAAATATACAACATACTACTGTATATACACATTTTCGTACTAAGTATGACAAGTAAAGAAACTATTTTAAAATGGTCGAATTTGGGAAAATGGATGGCGGATTTGGATTTGGCATGTTGAGAAACCTAAGGAGGGACCTCGGGTTCTCCCACACGTTGCCGCACACACCACCACTCTTAGGTTGCAGGCCTAACTTTTAGAGCTCCAAACGAGCTCATTTCGCAACCAAAAACAGTGATTCAAAAGCCAATTAGAAGCTAAGAATATGAGGAAGATTTTTATACCAGTTCAAGGACCAATCGTGATGGGATTTGGCTGGGTGAATGGCCTAAAAGTGGCTTGATGGCATGGTCCAAAGTTCCATAATTCTTGGAAAATTCTTCCCCAAGTTTATTTCATGCTACGCTTCACCAAAACAGGTATTCAAGGCCACCATCCATGTGATATCCCGTCCCTAAAATTATTATTTTACTTTATTCTTGACGTATTTCGAAGAATTGATTGGAACTAGTTCTTTATTTCTTCAAATTTAAGAAAACGAAGTGAGGGGTACTTTAGTCATTTCTAATTTCTCGACCTTTTCGGTCAACTCTTGAATTGGTTAGGTAGAGTTCGATTCCATGAACGCGTATGCATAAACAGATCTTATGTCCGAGTCCGAACGGAGAAGTTAGAGTCTTTTAAAGTTGGTGGCATTTTGGTAATATTACCAAAATGCTATAAATGGGTGGGAAACCTCCAGAAAAGGGGGAGGTTTTCTGAAAATGGAGGGGGGGGGGGAACTGCACTAACCCGTTTTAGGAGAGAATTAGACCCATTAACCGACCAAATTTGACCTGCTTGTATCTTCTTCATCCGAGCTCCGTTTTGGGTGATCTTGGTGTCCATGGAAAGCTCTTGAAGAGCCCTACATCTCTGTCATGTTAGATTTCCCCATTTCTTTTCCATCTTTGCAGCTCGAGGTCGCAAAGTCCACGACTTTTCCGGCGGTTTTATCATTTTTCCAGCGATTCCGGCAACGATTTCCTTCGAGTGAGGTATGAAACTTCATCTACTCGTCATAATCTTCAAGTTGGTTTGCTTAGTTTGTGCTTTCGTATTCATTTTAGAGTTGGGTGTTTAGAACCCTATAAATTCGGTTTTCTCCGGTGAAATTGGATGGTTTTCGGTTAGAATTTATTGTCAGCCTAGTTCTGAAAAGTGTTTCCCTTGTTGAGCTCTAGCTACCACGTAAATTTGAGTTCATCTAGTTAATGTTGAAATTCGGGGTTTCTAAACCCTCCATCTTGACTTCCACCGCGTGTGGCGGTGCGTGGGATCGTTCACGAGTGTTATCTAGGTTTCAAATACCTTCTAGTGACCATGTGAACCTATGTCTAGCTCGGTTTCCAAAGATTCAATTGTTTGGTGCGGTGATCAATTTGAACTGCCACTTGTTTGTGTGATTGACGACAATTCGACCATTGGATCATAATGAAACTTTAGTATGTTATCCTTGAAGCATAATGTGGACTTTGGGAAGTTATGGATCATAAATCTGATATGCGGATCGTTGTGGACCCCATCGTTGACCGAAAGTTGAATTATGGTCAACATGTCTCGGAACGTTCTAAATAATACAATTACTACTATAGGAGACTTAAGAGAAGTCTAGTGGGCCTACATTGGTTAGAGAGTGACTTGAACATATGTGATATGGTTATTACCTTGATTTCTTATATTGGCATCATCTGTGAATTTGACTTGGTCTTATAATGTGATTCTATTGAAATGTGATTTCATATATATATATATATATATATATATATATATATATATATATATATATATATTTAGCCATAGACCTATGTTTAATAAATATGATTTGGCTTGTGTACTGATGATGATCGTGATATGTGATTTGACATGCATATTCGAAGGTGGTTGATTTACATAGATGGTATGATATGATGAAATGTGAGTGACTTTAATATATGTGAATATGAAATGGTTTTATAATCATTTTTCCTATAAATTGTTAATTTTCATATTTAGCCAATGATATAGTTATATGAAGTGGGATTTGACGTGCATATTGGAAATATGGTTTGTTTTGTATGATTGGCTTGATTTGATGAGGTGAGGGCTAGTGTTGGACCGTTAACCCATTGTCATGGGGTTTGTTGCTTTGAAACATGTGTCAATGCTCGTTTCATTATTTCATTTCTTGTTTTGTTGAGCCTTTATAACTTGAGTAACTTGGTTCATGTGTTGTTTCATTGATTGGTGGTTATGTAATGTACTCCGCGATTCCATTGAGTAATGGTCCGGAATCGTATCCTGGTTTGGATTCCGTTGAGTGATGGTCCGAAATCTTTCCTACTCCACTTTGCGATTCCGTTGAGTAATGGTCAGAAATCGTATCTTGGTTTGGGTTCCGTTAAGTGATGGTCCGGAATCCCTCTTACTCCGTGATCCCGTTGAGTGATGGTCCGGGATTGTATCCACCTTAGTTCATTGAGTTTAGTTTGAGATGGTTGCAAAGGTGTAGGCTTTTGATGAACTGTGTCGCCCTAATTCTACTTTCATTGTGTGTATGTAAATATGGGTGTGAGATGTTATGGTTGTTTGAAATGAACTTTTGGATGTCTGGGTGACTCCCTCGGAGTTTTCAAAAGTTTGGTATTGATTTCTTATGAAAGATTTATATTCAAGGTTTATAAATTACGATTGATGGCTGGTTTTATTATTGTATCACATGTTTATTTTATTGTCCCTCACCCGAGCCTCTCAGCTTATCTGAGTGCCTGATTTGCCAGTGAACCAATTCCATAATATTGGCATTGACTTTACATATGACAGGTCTGGGTAGATTATAAGAAACCGATTGATATTTTGGTTCCGTTAAGTGGTCCGGAACCCAATGTTGTTGGATTCCGTTGAGTGGTCCGGAATCCTTGCTCTTGTTCATTCCGTAAGGTGATCTTAGAATCTTAAATTCGAGTAGATGGGAATTACCCACAATAGATATTGTGAAAATAAATTAGAATTATCATGTTATTATTCATAACCCAAGATGGGAATTATGTAGAGTTCTTTAATTAAATTCGTGAAATGATATGTTATCTCACTGATTGATTAACATAATTAAATATTAATATTGTGCTTTGCGATTCCTTGATATGTTACAAGCTATGTATTGAGATATAATGTTGGAAGTATAGTGAATTGGTAAGATGAAGTGAAATGTGATTTGACTTGTGTATTGGAAATAATTGTGACATGTGATTGAAATGCATATTGAATTGCTTGGGAGATGTAAGGTCTAGTAATTGATCGATAACCCATTGTGATGTGGAATTGTGCTCGATATTGCTTCGTTTGTTGAGTTTTCATGAATTAGGTAACTTGAATCATGTATTGTTCCTTCGAGCCGTTGTTATGCTTCTTGGACTTCCGTTCAATTCGGTTGGGTGGTCTGGAATTGAGTTCTGTTTGGATTCCGTTGACTGATGGTCCGGAATCCCCTTTGGTGCCTTGGTCCGTTGGGTGGTCCAAAATCCCCTTTTTCAAAGAAGTAGTCTTCAATCGAGTTGTGTTACTCTAGCCTTGCATTTCGACATGTTGTATGTGTTATTGATGATGTGATGGTTGACATTATTGATTGATGTGATTATGGAATGACGTTGGATATGAGTGTGGTTATCATGAGTATTTTAGTTGATTAATATTTCTAGAGAATATTGTGTACTTTGTTAATTCTTAACTATGTTACACACTATGAAATGCGATTTTATGTGGAAAACGTGATGAATTACGTGATGGATGAAGTGGAAATGTTAATCGTCATGTGGGATTGTTATGTTGGATATCATGGTTATTGTTATGATTAGACTTGTTGATAAATGTGGCTAGAGAATGGTATTGTGCTTCGTTGGTTCTTTGAAATGATATATGTTGTGAATTGCGGTATCATGTTGCGACATAATGATTTATATATAGATGGAAGGGAAATCATGATTTTCAGGTGGGTTTGCTATGTAACCCTGAGTCAAGAAATTTCATGCTTGTCAAGTTCTATTGATTGATTGAGAAACGTTATGCCTTTCGACTTAATCGGACTGTGTTATAAGTCAATTATTGTGCATGACGAACTACGAATGGCTTGATCCCTATTTAGGGTACGTAGGCAGTCTAACGGGGAGGTTAGATGCAGCCATAAAGCATACGAAAAATAACTATGTGATTCGATTATTGAGTTGTGCTTGCCCATATCCCGGAGGTGGGGTATGATATATATGGATTTTTAGTGACGTCACGTGTCAATTCTGGACTTATGTCGGGTTTGGGGCGTGACAATCCAATCCAACAACAAAAGAGAAATGACTTACAAAACCCCGAGGCTTACCTTGGCTGAAAACTCAAGAAACTAGTTGGGAAATTGGCACCTACGGCGACGTCCGTAGTTCATTTCTTCACCAACGGTGAGAAGAAAGATAACATGTGAGGGAGATACAGAGACATGACAGTGCAATGGGCTAAGAACTTGCTGGAGTGGTGATGGTGATGATGGTTGGGATTAGCTCACTGCCTCCGTGTTTACAGAGAGATTGAAAGATATAGGGTTGTTGAAAGAGCATCAAGGCTACTGGTGGCTTGCTGCGAGGCCTGCGAAAAGTGGGTGGTTCGACTGGGGCTCTCCGAAGATGGAAAAATGGCAATGAGTCATCGTCCTCTGTGTTACAGAGATGAGAAAGAAGAGATAAATAGAGTTTGAGTGTGAGAGAGAAAGAAATGAAAGGGAAACCAAGAGAGTTAGTGAGCTTGAGGGAGAAGAAGTGAGGTGGCAGCAAGAGAGAGGTCAGAGAGATTTCTGGAAAGGGACAAGGGATGAGTGCGGTGTGGGCCCCACGTGGCTCACAAAGCAAAAAATCCTCCTAATACAAAATTACCAATTTGCCCTTGGCATTCGGTGATTCGTAAAATCTTCCAAATTCAATTCCGTTTGTCGTATCGTCGAGTACTTCGAGAATATGGTATAATAATAACTTATACACATCATGAGATGACGATCAACAAAATCAACGATCTCGCCTTCAGGGGCATTTTCGTTGATTCACTCATTTAAAATTAATAAAATCGTAAAATTAGAGACTAGTTGTTACACATGTAGCCATGATAAATTAATACTCTTTTGGATTATCTCCCATATCACCCTACAAATGGACTCTTACACAACAAAATGTTCTGAGATATTGAGGAGCCCAAATGTTAGTTTTATATGAATTTGAAGATTTCAAGCACGATATATTATTAGTAACAGAAGATGAAGTAATGTATACTTATAGCAAAATAAATATTATACATCAACCATACTGGAGCCCCAAAATTTCCAAGAAAAAATTGTAAAAATATACTACAAAATAAAAGAAGATAGTGAAAAAGAAGTGGAGATGAACAATACTAGAATAACTTGACATAAATAAGAACTGCATGACATCAACAAAATGATGGAAACATAGAGGATTTCACATCAGATAATCAAAAGATGAAAAAGCAACACAATAATGCAACAAGTGGAGAATATTTCATAGTATCATCATGTAAAGTTACGTACAATAATTCAAGGGTTGTTGACAAAAATATAAACATAATTGTGGAACATGCCAAGATAAATGGAATAATGGCACAAAAGTAAATAAACTTACATCTTTGTACCGTTGAGATTTTTCAAATAGGAAAATATTGTGTGCTATACATAATTACACATAAAAAAAAAGAGTTTTAACGAAAAGTCCGCGATACTGCTTACTTTAACGAAAAATCACATTTTTACACTAAAAAGTCGAACTAGTACTATTCACTTTACCTTTTATTTTATCTTTATCGTTAAAACTCAAAATTTTCAAACAATTTTTATTAGTTTTTCTATAAAAAAAAAACCATAATTATTATCCCAAAAATTAACTCAATGGCAAGTAACCCCATCCCTTGTGGATAAATTGGAGGGAATAATCAACCGCCACGTGTTACTAAACTGTAGCCTTTCGGATAATCTACAAAAACTGCATGTCCAAAAAAACCACTAACTCAAAGCCCACTCGGAATCCGAAGAGGAAGAAATGACCCGATTTGGACCTCCATCTCCTCATTCTTCTTCTTCCTCTCCGCCATTGATTCCGATCGGCGAATCCCCAACCCTTATTCCCGGCCTCCCAAACGACATCGCAGCGCTGATCCTCTCCTTCGTCCCCTTCTCCCACCAGGGCCGCCTCCGACCCACCTGCAAATCATGGAGGCTCTTCCTCTCCTCCAAAACCCTAATCGCCCTCCGCCAGACCCATCACCGCACCAACCTCTCCCACCTCCTTTGCGTCTTCCCCCAAGACCCCTCCGTCGCCGCCCCTTACCTCTTCGACCCTCGAACCCTAGCCTGGTGCCCCCTCCCGCCAATGCCCTGCAACCCCCACGTCTCCGGCCTCTGCAACTTCACCTCCCTCTCCGTTGGGCCCCACCTCTACGTCATCGGCGGCGCCCTCTTCGACACTCGCTCGTTTCCGATCGACCTCCCCTCCCCGTCCTCCGCCATATTCCGGTTCGACTTCAGCACTTCTTCGTGGGACTTCCTCGCCCCGATGCTCACACCGCGCGGAAGTTTCGCCTGTGCTGCGGTTCCAAAATCGGGAGAGATTCTCGTCGCCGGCGGCGGATCCCGGCACACTCTGTTCAGCGCGGCTGGAAGCCGAACGAGCTAGGTGGAGCGGTATGATATTGGGAGAAATGACTGGGTTGCAATGGATGGGTTGCCAGGTTCTCGGGCCGGGTGCGCGGGGTTCTTTGTTGGCGACGACGATGGGTGGGTACGGCGAATCCAGAACAAAATCAGGGGTTTTTCCTGTGGATGAGCATTACAGAGACGCTGTGGTGATGGAATTGAAGAATGGGAATGGTGGTTGTAGGTGGAGAGAGGTTGGGGATATGTGGGAAGCAGGGGAGAGGGTAAGACTGGGCAAAATTGTTGTCGTCGAAGGTGGCGATGATTGCGGTGGACCTGCTGTCTTCATGCTTGATCGGAATGTTATATTCAAGTAGTTTTTCCATTTTCTTTACTTTTTGTGTTTTGAGCTTGGGCTTGAAGTAACATTGTTTGTATGTTCAGCTAGTGACAGTTGGTTCCAATTAGATTGAGATTATTCATGCTAATCTAAGGTTAGTGTCAGCATTAAATATCTCTCGACGCTCCAAGTTGAAGTTTTTTTTTTCTGCATTGTGAATATCATTTTTGAATGAACTAAAAGTGTGATCGAGATAGGGATACTTGGTGCTGCCTTATGTTCTGGTGTATAGATGCATATTACATTTCCTTAGGTCTCACCAGGTGTGGAATTTATCTTTATTGATTAAAGGAATTTTGACTGAGAGGTGTGCCAAAAACTTGTCCTTTCCATAATTTGGGATATAGGGTTCAAAATGCTAGTGTCACTAGATCATGCGGGGACTCTACACTTTTCTGTAACTTGGGGAGGGAGAGAAATCAGCATGCAGAGTTGCTAAGATGGTCTAGACCAGAGCAAGTACCCACTCAGGGACATTCCTGAAGAAGTTTGTTGTGAATGTAGTGACCAAATTAGTGTTGGAGTTTGGTGGCTTAGATTAGAGCCACATTTGAGTCCCACATTGGCTAGGGGAAGAGTCGTGTAGTGCTTTATAAGCAATGCCACCACACACACATATTGTCAAGGCCTTTTGGTAAAATCCCATACCCATTGCT
Organism: Pyrus communis; assembly: GCF_041283825.1. Lineage (NCBI taxonomy): Eukaryota > Viridiplantae > Streptophyta > Magnoliopsida > Rosales > Rosaceae > Pyrus > Pyrus communis. Next base: position 23,397,302 of record NC_142574.1, read on the forward strand.
TCCGGGTGGCTAAAGTGAGGGGAGTATCGGCAATACCGACTTGTGTGTGTGGGACCTGTTGACGACCCGTCCGTTGGCGACCCGTTGTTGTGGGCTTCCGCACAATAATTAGGGTATAAGAAACTGGATTGAGTTGGCCATTGTTTCCTTGCACCATGGGAAAAACATGTGTTGTGTGTGTGCGCGCGCATGCGCGAGTGTGAGAGAGAGTGATCTGGCTGAAAGTATCCAAATTAGCTTTGATTTTGAATCCTAATGTGCTAATAGTAGCTCTTGATGATTTTTGTAAGAATATCCGGGCTTTTTGGATTGGTGGAAGTTGTTAGGTGGCTTTGGTCGTATATGATATATGACTCCACTTTAGTTTTGTGCTTGGATTTTTTCGGAATGAAACAACTAGGAGAGGGGAAGGTCTTGAACTTACTCTGATTTGGCATGATTTCGTTAGTACTTATACTTTGCACCATAAGGAGAATGCAGAAGGCTGAGCTTGAAATCTTCCTGTGTTCATTTATATTGAATTAAGGGCTTGTTTACTTATCAATAATGGGAAAATAAGGAATCACTTACCTACGGAATGCGAAAATTTAAGGAAAGGGAATTGGATTAACACTCAAATTGCTGAAACTGGGTTGTTCCATTACGTATTTTAGATAATCCATTACTGATTACGTGCAAGTAGACGCGGGGAAGTCATGAAGGGAACCCATTCCGTTTCTTTTCATTCCCATTGCAGATAAACAACCCTAAGAAAAACTTATTATTCTGTTTACAGAAAAGTTCCAAAGTTTCATCATTTGAGGGATATGCGATGATGTAATTTGGATGGTTATGCTAATTTAAATTTATGACGTAAATGACACAGGTTCTACCAACACATAACGCTTCGATGTTTTAGATTACTTTTCTATTGCGGTTTACAGGAGGGAAATTCTTGTTTATCATTCTTATGCAATATATAAAAAATGTTGATTATCAGTAGTTTAGTACAAGTAATTCTATTATACGGGATCACATTCTTTTAAGTTCTCCTTTGTGTATGCTTATTGATGTCTTTTTGGACGTATGCATCTGCCCCTAATTTATGTCCTTTGAATTTCTTTCTCGTTGTTATTAATTTGATCTTTTGAGTGATAATTTACTGCAGATATGACATGGCTTCAAACCGTTGGTGTAAGGAGTCACGTATACCAAGACAGGCCGCATGCAACTCTGCATTTAGATTCGTTGTATTGGATGGAGAGTTGCATGTAATAACCCTTTTGAAGGCAGTCGAGCCAGCAGAAATCTGCAGGTCGCGATTGCATACGAGAGCAGGCACTCTTTACGTCCAAATATACCATCCTAAGAAGAAGACATGGAGATCTATCATAACAAAGTCACCTTTCCATTACAGCTTGGATTTCAATACTGCCGTTATGAGCACCATTTGCTTGTGAATCTCGATTCTTGTTGCTTGTACTTGTGTTGATAATTGTACCGATTGATGTGCAGCGCTGTCTATATTGGTTCTTCGGGGTCATTGCTGCTAGCATATTTGTCTAGTCCGACAGTACGGCAGACCAAAATAAATACCTTACCTGTGAGTAAAGTGGTAAGTAGTCAAGGTTGAATTGATGAGTTACATATATTTGTATCATTTATTTTTCCATAGAACAGGCATAGATATGTATTATATGCACATGTATATGTAAAGATGTGTTATATAGCTTTGTTGCTTGTGCACTAATCAATCTTTACCCGTGTCATTTTACGTTTTAAGTTGATTTGTTTAGTATGATTTTCAAGTCCGGTTCCCGGGGTTTGTAGCGTCACCGAGTATTTGCTCCTCCGTACGTATGATAATTATACTTTACATCTAAGGTTGGAGTCGGACTCTCTCCTTTGCTCCCCACTCGTGTTTCGTTATCCCAACAAATGAAGTCTTTTCGGAATTTCCAACCAACAAAAATAATGTAGTGTAAATTCGTAGCACGGGCAAAAATTGAGACCAAAATGCAGACATTCCCAAGTAAAGATTCAGTTTTCCACCCGGTTTGGTGAGTTCAACATTTTCCATACATGACGAAGCAATTAATGCGGCTAAAGCAAAGGATTGGATCCTCTCCTGAGCTCAGGATGGGGGTCCTCATGAGCAGCCCATCCGGGCTGTTCAAATTTAATTCAACAGTTGCAATTATTATAACTTTTAGAGAGGTCTCTTGTTTGGAGCTGTTGAATCAAATTTCAACTGTCCGGGTGAACTACTCAGGAAGATCCCCATCCTGAACTCAGGAGAGGATCTAGTTCCTAAAGCAGAAACTGGCTGGCCGTGAAGAATTGGGTACAAGTCAAAACTCAAACCATTGCTGCGTTAAACCGCAACTTGTATTGCAAGTTTCGCTTTTATACACCCATGACTTCAAATTTGAGATACACGAAATTCAAGTCCTAACATACAATCAACAAGTCAACCCAAAAGTTTTCATTAACATTTTGGTCAAACGTTCGGGTGGAAAATGAGAAAATTTGCTTTGTCATCAGAGATAAATATCTATGTATCTACAACACTCATCATGTAACCTGTAAACATAAGAAGATATATATTTCTGTGAAATTATCTCGGTTGTAGGTCTCGAAGTGAAGGTATTGTGAAGTCCATAGCAAGTGCAAAGAAACATACGTTGTGGGTTTTGTTTTGATTTCTTTGTGACCCAAAATGCATGCCAATTAAATAGAGAACTTTCTTTGCAAGACTCGTGCTAACACATGTAAGAAGAGATGCCAACTTAAGAACTTTGAAAGTTTTACTTTGAATTCTACTATCATAGAACAAAATCGTTTTTTCTGTTCTGACCCATTCAATTTTTAATGTTTTTCACAGAAGAAAAAGGTTGAAAGTCATGCAGATTGGTGCATATAAAAACAAACGTATCTAACCTCCACATAACACATCCTTCGTAATTAAGCTGGCTATCTTTGTTTAATATCTCTAAGTAAAAGATCAATAGATCACCATGAGGTTTCTTAAGTGTTTATTCGCAGTTATAACAGTTGTATTTCTCGTGAGTTTGGACTTGCATGTGATTAGTGCAGGCAGGATGTTGCATGATGAGAAAGAAAAGTTGAAGACCATAACGACGGTGAACAAAATCAACGTGTTGATGGATTCGAAGCAGAGGGGCCCTCCTCCTCCCGGTGGACATAATGGGAAGGTCCCTGGGTCTGCTGATCTTGCCGATACAACCATCAACCAAAGGAACTTTGCAGGCCACACTACTACTGCTCCACCTCCTCCACACGATGCATACCCTAATAATGCCGTGGCTAGGTCACTACTCGCCGTGGCTATAGATCGTTAATCATTTATTTGAATGATTAACAATAACTACAGAAATTCCAACGTAATAAGATATAATATAGTGTTTCTTGTGCAGAATAAGTAAAGGGGGAAAAAACCTATGTAATGTGATATAATATAGTGTTTACCGTGCAGAATAAGTAGAGGGGAAAAAGACTAGTTGTCTTTGTATTGCTTGCAGCACACTCTACTTGAATAAGAAACTAGACGAATTCTCTTACAAATATCTTATTTTCTTCCTTATGCAGTATGAGAGTTGAGATGAATAGGATGTAAGACGTTTTATTCAAGCACCATGAGATGTTTCAAAGAACAGTTTAAAATGTTTCATTTGAAAGCCAAACATAAGCATTACGGTAACAAAAATGTGATAAAAAAATGCGTTGCCCGAATACTATCATGGGGCAAAACAAAGAAATATACAAAAAAAATAAAAAATAAAAAATAAAAAGCCCACATACAGGTGTTTACAACCATATCTCCTAGTATTGAAATCTTCTAATCAATCGTGGAAATGTCAAGTTAGACTTGGTACACCAATGCAGTGTGCCTCGGTAAATAACCATGGCATCATAAAACATGTAACGCTTTGCCGATCTGCCATCTGCATCCCACACTGAAATCCAATGGAGTCCATCACAATCATTTAACCTCGCGTTCTTCGGCCAAAGCCCTCCATTCATCGTGGGCATGTGAGGTTTTTAGTCTTAATCAAAGATGTTAATTGTTTTGTAGGTGTAATTTTTATCCAAAGAGAAGGTGGAAATTTACATCCACAATGGTCTCCATCGCTCTCAAGCTTTTCTCCCATTCTCTTTGTCGCCATGGTCTCCTTCACTCTCAAACCTTCGTTTCTATCCCTGTCAAATCTTGGCTCGCTGGAAAAGTTTGAAGCAATTTAAGCTTCTTCCGCCTTTTGATTTGGATTGAAGATGATTTTAAGTCAAAAAGGTTAATGTTTTCTGGTAAGTTCTTTGAATCCTACATCTCGGAGTTTTTTTTTTTTTTTTTTTTTTTTTTTTTTTTTTTTCTTTCAAATCTATGGGTTTTGTTTTCTTCAGTTTTAAAATATTAAAAATTGAATCTTTTTATTTTTGGGTAATATTTTTCAATTAGATTATGCTATGGGTTCTGATGAGGCATGGAATTGGGTTTGAGAGTTTTGATTTAATGAGAGAGACAAGGAGTATACACGGAGAGAGGGAGGTAGGTCATTTGCAGAAATGGAGATTAGGGTGAGAGAAAAATGGGAGAGAAGGGATAGCAGACTAAATTTTGATTTTATAATTTTGGGGGGGTTTTGTGTTTAATTTTGAGGTTTTGTGTGAGCGCTTTGTTATGATTTAGGTATCAATTTCGGGAAATGGTGGTGTTGCAATTTTGGTGCTTTCGTTGCAACCTTGGAACCACTTTGTGCTCAAGGTATATAAAAGGTATGAAACCTCATTGTACCTTATCTTCAGTGGATAGGAATTTTGTTGGTTTTTCGATTTTATCCGGGTCCCTTTTTTTACCTCCAAGGTCTGCATTTGCTGATGAGTTTTTTACTTTCTTAGTATGGCCCTTAAATTTTTTTGGTAGTTTTTGTAGATATAGCGTATAAATGTTGACCTGAAGTTTGGACATAATCATTACTTCCTTTTACAATTTATTAACGTTTATTCAATTAACTAAAGTTGATTGGAATTTGACGATGATCGAGATATTTGTATTCAGATGGGATTTGTGTATGAATTTTGTTTTTGTAATTTTGGGTTTTGTTTATATCGTTAGATTCGTCGTCTGGGCATATGATTTGCTTCTGTTTTACATTTCAGGAGATGTTACTCTTCGTTTCTTGGGGCTTTTGTGTGAAGCTTTCGAAGGCCTCTGTGCTCACGGTAAATAATTATGGTTTTTTCCTTTGAGGCTTTTGTGGAACAATTTTTTTTTGGTAATATTGTGATAGTTTTATTTTATATATTGTGAAAGTTGATTCTTTGAGAAACTGAGTAACTATGTACTTGTTTGTAGTTATGGTATGAGACGTGATATAAATTGAACAGGGTGAGATAAGGTATTTAGGTATCACAACAATTGATCGTGAAAAACATTTAACAAACTACATTTGAAACATTCATTCATTTATATTGTATATGGTGGTTCCACTTTAAGCACTTACAGCATTTTGGTATGCCTTCCAAGATTGCAGAAGTTTGGAATGATCACAAGCTCCAGTCACAAAGAAACTTGTAAGACATGCATTTCCAAGATTGTCTGCCAATAAAGTCAGAGAAATTCTGTTAAACGGAATAAGCAATGATCTCCAAAAAAATGACCAAAGAAATGAAACAAGGGATTAAGTGAATCAGTAAAAAATATTTATGCATGTACAAGATACCAGTCAAACTATGCTAACTGGAAGAAGGCTAGCAAACATCCAAGGTAAATGGTAAAGCAAACTAAGTGTTACATGCTATACAACTTATCAAGTATAAATCTTACTCAAATCTAAAGAATATAGAACTTTTTGAGATGGTTGATTATGAGATCTTACACCATGAATTGCCATCCTTGACATCAAGAGTTATGGCTTCCTTGGCATGTTGAATGCTTTCAGCAACAAGTTCTGCTTCATTGTCGGTACCCAGAAAAATGATGAAAATTAGGTAAGCATAATGATGCACACATCATGAAAAACAACAAGAAAAACAAGTTGAGTGACAAAACGGTTGCCTTGAGCCATTTTTCTTTCAAGCATCGAAAGTTGACAAAGTATTTGCCTGTTTGGACCCTACCTCCAAACGCAATGCACATATCAATCATAAAAGTTATAGTACAATGAATTGAGAGGTCACTGCAATAAAACTACAAAAATCTAATCAAGAATAACCTTGCTTAGGGCAAGATTAAAGCAGTTCTTGGTTGAAGATAGATCTCCCTTCTTCCAAATGCAGTTACCTAAACATAGCCAAGCATCTGCAAAAGATGGATTCAACTTAATTTCAGGAAGTGAACTGAAAGCATTACAAACATGCTCAACTACAGGAAGTCACAATGCATTGTTACAGTTGTTGAGAGATGATCATCTGCTTCTTTTCTATAATTCGGTAAAACATCCAATATCTTTCCTCTCAGATATTCGTATTTCGCACGTTGAGCCGGATGTTTTCTTTGCTCTGGTAAAAGACACAGTTTTTGAAACTTGAACTAATAAGATACAAATACAAATGCAACATAATAACAAAGGAATTAGCAATGACAACGATTTGAGAACACAATGTAGGCATTATCGTTACAGAAACAACACTTTTATCAGGGGGAGATTTTGAATTCATCAACTTTTTAGTCTATTTTTCAAAGTTTAAGCTTCTATGTGTACCAATGTAGTCCAAAATTGGAACTTCAAAGTTGAAACAAGCGTATCAACGAAAACCCACAAAAGAGAAAGGCACAAATCGGGTTTATAAAAGGGCACTTAGGTCAGCTTCAAATGGAATTAACAGAGATTAAAACGAAATGGGTTAATGGAAAAATTATCAAGAGGAATGGAATCGAGGAGGTTGAGAGCAAGATCGGAATCGACGTTTAATCTGGAGATTTTGTCATCTAGGTCGACCAGAAAGTAGGAGTCTCGGAGGAGGTAAAGAGCTTTGGTAGCTCTTGCGGCTTTCGCCAGTGCGTCGTCTTCCACTGCTCGACTACTCATCACTTAGACACAGTTGCACGCAGAGCCAACTGTGAGAATGAGAAATGATTCTCAACTCCAAGTTGTTCTTCGGAGGAAACTGAAGCAAACGACGTCATCTGGGTGATGAAACGGGATATTATGAGTTTGTGCTGTGTGAAATAAGCAAGAGGAGAGCACTCAGCTCTGAGCGTGAGCGTGACGGAGTGATAGAGAGGGCGAGATGAGTGAGAGGGGAGAGAAACCGAGTGAGCCAGAAGGAGTAGAGAGACAGATGGGTAGGTAGTGTCTGGACTCTTTTCCAATTAAACCTTAAAAAAAAAAAAGCCTATTTTTTTCAATTAAACTGCCAAAATTTTAACAATTGCGTGACGTAGTTATAAATTATGACGTCGCGCAAAGTGCTTTTGCGCAACGATCACATTATGTCGTCATGCAAGGTTTTTTTTTTTTTTAAATTATTATAAAATTTACTAAAATTTGACTTTACTCCCTTCAAACTCATTTTTTTTTACATAAAACCCACAATAATATATTTTTCTAACAAAACCCAGACCCAAACTAAAATAATAAATTTAAAACTACTTAATAAATATACATACCATTCAATTTCTTAAGTGTTATACATACAAAATAAATAAATTTAAATCTACTTAATAATTATATACACACACACACACACACACATACATACATAAACCATTGAACTTGATGGGATACGAAGTGTACAAAACTAACTTCAACGATCCAAATGTTAAATTTGTTTGTATATGCTTCAAGATCACATACGCAAAAAATTGCAAAAAAAAACATTCAGAGATCAAGTAATGGGACAAAAATTTTCGACGGTTATAAACGAAAAATCATGATTTAACGGTTATTGTAACTTTGATTTTGATTATTTTTTATAGCTACATTCCTTGATCCTATATGAATACGATGAATGAATTCAATCTTCAATTTAAAATATTTACACTAGTGAATTATGTTATACTTAGAGCACTTCCACCGGAGAACAAATAGGCCGGCACCCAGCCAAATTATTGGCCCGACATCTAGCCATTCCACTCCAGCCCAGTAGATAGGCTGGCACCCAGCCCAAGATGGTCTCCAGGCCAGCCTAAAATCGACAGAGCCATGGACCGGCCCGTATGACGTCATGCGAACGCCAGCGTGGCGTCAGATGATTAGAAAACAAAATTTTCCGGAGATACAAAATTTTACTTCCTATTATTTTTTGTGTAATTAAATTTCTAGGTATTGGAAATGGAAAATTCAATAAAAAAAAAGGAATTAAATCAAGGAGCCGGCGTGTATTACCTTGAAAGCGTGGATTTAAAGGTTTGGGGATGAACAGGGAGTGGGGATTGTCCCACCAACCAAACAGAATAGTTGGATTGGGCACAAAAGCCAACTCGATCGATCTCGTCCGCTGCTGGTCTTGCTGCAGCAGGCAGTACCGGAAGCAGCAGCTCAGAGAGAGGGAGAGAGAGGAGAGGGTGAGTGGGGGAGAGGGGGAGAGGGAGAGAATTTCGCTTTTGTTGTTTGTAGAAGGTTCCAGAGGTGTTTATTCATGGGTTCAAGAAGAAAACTATTTTATTTATTTATTATTTTATAAAAAAATTATTTAATATTTTAAATGGACTGGGTGCCAGCGCATTTTGTAGGGGTGGAGATCGTTTGTGCCAGCGCATTTTTAGACTGGGTGCCAGCACATTTTTTTTGGGGTGGAGATGCTTTGGCCTATTACTGTTCATTAGGGTCTATTACTGTTCACTGAAGTGGATAAATGGGCTGGGTGCTGGCGCAAAGTTTTTAGGGGTGGAGTTGCTCTTAATGAAAGTATAAATAAACTCTAAATGTTAGTGAATCTATCATTTTGATAGGATACGCATCCTATGAAACTAATTTCAACAATCCAACCGTCAAACTTGTTTGTATATACTTCAAGATTATATACGCCAAAAATTGCAAAAAACAAACATTCAGAGATCAAGTAATGGGATAAAATTTTTTTACGGTTATAAACGAAAAATCATAATTTAACGGTTACTTTAACTCCGATTTTGATGATTGTTTACAACTACACTCCTTGACCCTATATGAATACAATGAATGAATTCATTCTTCAATTTAAAATATTTACACTAGTGGATGCCACAAAATCTTATGTTATACTTAATGAAAGTATAAATAAACTCTTAAGTGTTAGTGAATCTATTGTTTTGATGGGATAAACATTCTACGAAATTAGTTTCAACGATCTAACCATCAAACATGTTTGTATATACTTCGAGTTCGCATACACCAAAAATTGCAAAAAACAAACCTTCAAAGATCAAGTAACAGGACAAAACATTTCGACCGTCATAAATGAAAAATCATGATTTAACAGTTATTTTAACTTCGATTTTGATGATTTTTTACAGCTACACTCCTTGACCCTATATGAATACAATGAATGAATTCGATCTTCAATTTAAAATATTTACACTAATGGATACCACAAAATCTTATGTTATACTTAATAAAAGTATAAATAAACTCTTAAGTGTTAGTGAATCTATTGTTTGATGGGATACACATTCTACAAAATTAGTTTCAACAATCCAACCGTCAAACATGTTTATATATACTTTGAGATCGCATACGCCAAAAATCGCAAATAACAAACATTCAAAGATCAAGTAACAGGACAAAACTTTTCGACGGTCATAAACGAAAAATCAAGATTTAACGATTATTTTAACTCCAATTTTGATGATTTTTTAGAGTTACACTCCTTGACCCTATATGAATACAATGAATGAATTTGATCTTCGATTTAAAATATTTACAGTAGTGGATACCACAAAAAAGACTTTGCGCAAAGTAGTTTTACGCGACGTAGGTCACTTCTTCGCTGTGCAAACCCTTTTTTTTTTTCCTTTTTTGGCAAAAATATTTTTTATTTAATTTTTAATAAATATTGTAATTAAATTCTAAACAATAATTAATAAACCAAGAAAAAGTATTTAATTATAAAATATATGAAAATGTACAAACAAGATGTCCGAACAAAAATGCAAAAACTACAAATCTTCTAGGTTTAATAAATCATGCTACTGGGTATCGGTTGGGCGAAGTGGTTGGGAAGTCGAAGGTGGAGCAAGATCAGGTGCTGGCATCAGGATTTGGAGGCCGAACGTCGCTAAGGCCCGTACAATCAAGTGGATACAACAAAATCTTATGTTATACTTAATGAAAGTATAAATAAACTCCAAGTGTTAGTGAATCTATTGTTTTGATGGCATACGCAATGTACGAAACTAGTTTCAACGATCAAGAAATGCTGGAATTTTTAGTAGTTCTGATTTCTTTTCAATTTTTACTTTATTTTATTTTGAAGCCCTGAGTTTTATAAGAACCGTCTACCCTGTGCATACACTAGATACTCCTAACATTTCAAATAAACTACCAGTGAGTTCTATAACTTTACTAATATTTGTTTGCAATGCAAGTTAAATTGTTGGTTTTCTGTTTGTCAATGCGTTAGTAACGCATTGAGGTTGCCATGTCAGGTGAGTTCAAGTTCTACTTAGTACACAAGGGTTGTTTTTAGCTAATTCTCTAATTTGTGTGCTCTTCATCATGTCTTTTATTTTGGTGGTAGTTAGGTGTCATTAATATGAAGTGTGAGCTGGTTGATCCAGATGGTCTACTAAAGCGGCTAAGGGTATTGGAATCAGTTAATGTAGATGGCGTTTATGATTGATTGCTGGTGGGGAATAGTGGAGGGAGATGCTCCACATAAGTATAATTGGAATGGATACAATAGGCTCTTTCAGATGGTGTGTGAGCTTAGACTAAAGTGACATGTCTGTTTTATATAAATTCGTTTTTTCAATTGCAGAAGCTTTTTCCTCTCATTGGGCATATAAACAACATGTGTGGTTAATCGTTTTGCCATCTTTGTGGTCATTTTTATTCTTTCTATGCATGTTTTTGCTGGCAATTTAACAACTGATTGTAGAAACTTTTGTCGTTGTATCTTGATGCTTATTAATAGTGGTGGTGCCGTGCATGTTCTTGGTTAAATTAATCGAGTACATCCGTAATTTGGAATAGTTCTTTTCTAAATTGGCAGGAATTTTTTCAGTCGAGGAGATTGTTGGATACTTCTGCTAATTGGATCAATGGAAGCGATAGCCAGTGATTAGGGGTATCTTTTGGCAGGATTACAAGGACTTTGTTGCGGATGGGATTCAAACAGAAGCTTTCAACTTGAACGAGGAGAGGGAAGAAGGTTATTTTCATGCAGATGGAAAGTTTATTAATTATGCCATTAAAAAATGAAGTCAAGGTAAACATGTTTATCATTTTTGGCAATAAGCATGTTTATCATTCTTGGGTAGTTAATGCTAGAGTGTTTATTGTACAATTAGGTTCTTGGAGTTTACTGATGATTTGCTATGCGTTTAGGTCATAAAATATTTTTTATACTGAAGCCTTCATCTCTCTGATTAAATTCAGTTGAATTAAGTAATTCAGTCGATTACTTAATTCAGTAAAAGAGAACCAAAAAACGTGGAGGCGGAGTCAAATGCAAAATCATAGAATCAGAAATTAAGGTAATCTTTATACATTTCGTATGATTTGTTTGAATAGGATGATTTATAACTGTTTCAGTATTATGTTTCTTTGTATGCAGATTACCATATGTATTTGAGAGCACAGCTGATGTAAGTTCTCTCTTTATGCCTCTATCTCTCCGTGCATCGATCTGTTTTTTGTCAATTTTATTCTTCCGTATGCATTATGTTTATCCTGAACCAAAGGTTTCTTATCTTTTATTTATGAGTGTGTGCTGCTCGGTCTCCAATGATTATTTATATTTCCGAGGGTATAATGGGAGGAAAAATCCATTCAACCTCCACCAAATTGCAGGGAATCCAATTAAGATGCTTAAGTGAATTTTTTTTTTTTTTTTTTCAGATGATAAATGTTTAAGGTTAAGCTTTGAAAATTGCAGATTTATAAACTATGAGTAGGGTTTCCGGGCAATATAATCATTTCCTAATGGGCAATGAATAATTAAGGTTTGAAATCGAAAAGTAGATTGCAAATGTCGTTCGTGATGAAAAACCTACAGGAACATTAGTTCCTAGCATATGTCAAACATGTGTGAATTTTAATAACAAAGTGCAGTTGTACTCGAGACTGAGAGAGTGGCGTTTAATTGTTCTTCTATGTGATGTTGTTGATCTTACCCTTTATATGTTTAATTTTATATATACTTAGTTGAGTTATTTTTTCCTTTTGGAATTCAGGCCCAGACACTATTGATTCCTCAAATTTTTCGCCATGACGCAAAAGGTGGTGACTCACGCAGACAGCTTGTTGAGTTTTACGGCTCAAAATTAAGATGATGCAAAAAATTAGGTTTGTGTTACCTATTTGGTTTTGGTGTCCTATTTAGGGTTTGTAATTTGTGGGATTTGGGTTGTAAGAGTTTAAACACTCTCTTTTGTAATCTCCGTTTGTTTAGTAAAATTCCTCGCAGTGCTTCGCCCATGGACATAGGCTTTACGCCAAATCACGTAAATCTCTTGTGTTAGTTTGAGATTGTTTGTTTTAGCTTTCGCCTACGACTTTGATATTTGGTACTTTGTTATAATTCGCTTCCATTTGCACATAAAAGTACAACAAGTGGTATCAGAGACCAAGTTTCGACTTGGGCTTTGCTTGGTAGTCACCATGAAGCCTTCTGTGTCATCGGTGAAAGTTGATATTGAAAAGTTCGACGGCAATGACTTTTGTATTTGGCAATTGAAGATGTGTGCTTTGTTAGTTCAACAAGGGCTTTTGAAAACGCTAAAGGGTGTGAAGGCTTTGCCGAATTCATGGACTAATGAGGAAAAAGAAGACGTTATGGAGCGGGCACTTGGAGCAATTCTGCTGACTTTATCTAATGAAGTCTTGCATGAAGTTGGTAACGTCAAATCTGCATCGGAGTTGTGGCTCAAATTGGAGAGTTTGTATATGACCAAATCTCTTGCTAAACGATTGTATTTGAAGAAAAGTTTGCATACTCTTCGTATGGATGAAGGCATGTCAATTCATAGGCATGTTGATGAATTCAATAAACTTATGATGAATTTGAAAAGTGTGGATGACCAAATTAGTGATGAGGATTATACAATACTTTGTTGTGTTCTTTATCTCCTTCATATGAACAATTTGTCGATACCATGCTATTTTGCAGAGAAAGTCTTAGTTTGGAAGATGTTAAAGTGCCTTGAATTCTAAAGAGCTAAAGAATAAAGTGTCTGACATACAAGATGGAGCTTTGGTAGTTCAAGGAAGGAATAAGGAAAGGGGCAAACTTGGAAAGAACACGTGTAGCTATTGTTATAAGGAGGGTCATTGGAAAGTAGATTGCCCCAAACTCAAGGCAAAAAGAAGGCCTTTGATAAGTCTTTTGGTAGTGTTGAGGCAAACATTGCAGAAGATCGTTGTTCTGAACTCCTTTAAAGGTTATGTGAGGAGGTGGAGCATGGTACTCAAGCTCTTTGGGTGGAGTGCAATTCACACTTTTTGTTTGTATGTTCAATCTTTTGCTTGGATTTTGTTTCGTATTTGTTAGTTTTCATAATGAAATTTATTGGAGAAGGCGTCAGAGAAAATTTCAAGTTTGAAGACTTTTGGATTTTTTATTTTTTATTTTTGTTTTTTGAGTCTAGGTGAAAATCAGTTTCGAAAGAATTTGGTGCACGTTTACGTTTGTATTTTGGTATCCCAAATTTGAAGTTTGTATTTGATTTGGAAGTTTGCTAATTTCTCACCGAGGTGGAGATTGTTGGGTTTTACGGCTCAAAATTAGGATGATGCAAAAAATTAAGTTTGTGTTACCTATTTGGTTTTGGTGTCCTATTTGGTTCTGTCTTTGAAGTTGGAAAAATATATATGTTGCCTTTACAGTTTGATTAACAATTCTTAATTAGAATTGGCTAATTTTTGTAATAAGCATTCGTTTGTACTCATACTTTTAACGTTGGAGGTTTATTCTAATTTAAGATGGAAATTGATGTTACAAAGAGTTTAAAATGTCTGGTCGAAACGCTGTTGTTCTGTATGCAACTGAGCTTCTCAATTTCTTAATTTCTGAACATTTGAGGTACTCTTCTTCTTAACAACCCGTTCTCTCCACTTCCTTATTTTCTGTTTGCTCACAGAGAGAGTGGAGAATAATATCCTCAGTTTTCTTGCTTTGATTATTTAAGACTGAAACTAATGATGATTTTGTTGAGAAATAAGCTTTTAAATGAAACTAAGCTGCAGAAACAAAGTCCAGGGTAAGTTGGGTTTGAGAGAGTAAAAGTGGGATTATGAGGGTTTAGAGAGGAAAGTAAGGGTGGGATTAGATGAAGGGTTTGATGGAAGCTAACTCTTAAATATGATGCCGTTGAAAACAAAGTCAATGATAAGTTGAAGGGTTTGAGAGAAAGTAAAGGAGGGATTAATTGCAACTAAACCATTCAATAGAATGGGTATATTCTTATGTGTATTTGGAATACAAAGTAGTATAATATGTGATACATGTGGTTTATAGCTTCTATACTTTTTCTTATGTTTTTTTTATGCCTTGGTCCAATTACCTTTTGAATTCAATCTGTTTTTTAGAAATTTGGTTGCAAGAAGAAGTTGGAAAGGCAGCATAATTGGAAATTGAGTTACCACAATCACCTTCTAAACAGCAGAAGAGTCTGTATTTGATGTTATTTTTGACTGGGATGAGAAGATTGGAGTCCCGATAGCATTCATATTAGAAATAAGCATCAGACTAGTACAAAAAAGGCTTTGCACGACGCAGGACCTTCGTCGCGCAAAGTCAAAAAACGTCGTGCAAAAATTAGCCCAACGGACGTTCGTCGCGCATTCACCGTTGCGCCAAGTGCGTGAAAGCAGGGTTTGCGCGACGCAAAGTGATCTACGTTGCGCAAAACCACTTTGCGCGACGAATGTCCTGCGTCGCGCAAAACCACTTTGCGCAACCTAGGTCCTGTGTTGCGCAAAACAACTTTGCGCAACTAAGAACCTAGGTCGCGCAAAGTGGTTTTGCGCAACGCAGATCACTTCTTCGTCGCGCAAGGTTTTTTTTTTTTTTTTTGTACCAAAGAATTTTTTTATTTAATTTTTAATAAATATTGTAATGAAATTCTAAACAATAATTATTAAACCAAGAAAAAGTATTTAATTATAAAATATATAAAAATATATAAAAATATATAAAAGTATTTAATTACAAAATGAATTTTTCTGCCTTCATTGCGCAAATTTGGAAAAAAAAGCGGTAAAGATCCTTCGTTTGGCGCAAAAATCTTGCGCAACGCATATAGGAGTCACGCAAACGTCTTTTGCGCAATGAAACTTTGCGCGACGATGTCTTCGTCGCGCAAAGCTGTTTTGCGCGACATCGTTTTCGTCGCGCAAAGTACGTTGCGCAAAAGACGTTTGCGCGACGCTTTTTGTATAGGGTCGCGCAAACACACTTTGGGCGACGAAATTTGATGTGTCGCGCAAATTTCCGTCGCGCAAATTGATTTTTGTACTAGTGAGAGTGAGTTTTATTTGAGTTCATAACTTACCTTTATGTGCATTTTTGGTTTGAATAAAGTGACGCGATTGTCAACGCTTTTCTTCTTGCTTTTACTTTATGTCTTGGTTTGTTAAATGCATGTATGATTTGTTGCTTTCTGTTAGGTAAAATAGTTTTTGTTAGTTAGTGGGCAGTAGAGAACTAAGTGATAAGGTAAACTGTATGGTTAGATAGAGATGATGGGTACAGATTAGTTAATTAGGTTTAATGAATGATTATTTGCTTTGTCAGTGTGTTGTAACAAATTTTTTTGGTGTGCAGGTATCTGAAAATTTTGAACCCTCTGCCCTGGCCGAAGGCACATAATTTTTGTTCGCAATTGATACAAAAGCAGAAGAAAAGAGGTAAAATTTTTATCAATACTGTGTTTTTGCTTTCGATTGGTGCTATGTGATTTTTAATGTTAATTGTTCAAATAAGGTAAACTGTATGGTTGGATAGAGATGATGGGTACAAATTTGTTAATTAGGTTTAATGAATGATTATTTGCTTTGTCAGTGTATTGTAACAAATTTCTTTGGTGTATAGGTACCTGAAAAATTTCAACCCTCTGCCTTGGCTGAAAGTAAATAATTTTTGTTCGCAATTGATACAAAAGCAGAAGAAAAGAGATAAAAATTTTATCGGTGCTGTTTTTTGCTTTTGATTGGTGCTATGTGATTTTTAATGTTAATTGCTCAAATTATTTTGAATTTTGTTTACCCTCTGTTTCATATCTTTATTGCTTATTTTCTTGGTGATTCTATTTAGTTTGTGTATTGAGATTAACTGTGTTTTGTCTGTGGTCATTGTTGATTTTAGCATGTGAATTAGAATGTTATTACAAATTTTTTTTCAGCTTATAGCAAATTTTCTGGAAATTTTTAACAGGCAAATTCAGTTGATCTTTGTACTGAATGATGGGATGACATTATTAAGACTTGAAAAGTAACATTTCCTTGGTTGCTTGTCGTTTGTTGTTTTCTATTTCTTTCTCCTTGAAATGGTTGTTTTTCTTTTATTGTTTTCAAATTCTTTCTTCTTATTTCCCTGCCTGCCTTATGTTTTATTTGTTTTTTGGGTTTCAAATGAGAAGTTCAGTTCAATGCTTGATCGCAGAATGCTTGGTTGCTGGATATTAGACGAGTGATAGAAGGAATCGGCGGTGGGTTAATTATCTATGTGGTAATTGCGAATTGCAAACAAACTGTATTTTTTTTAATTTTTTTTTTTTCTCTTTTTTTTGCTTCTTCTTTATAGCTCTCTCTTTGAATTAGTTATAGGAGTTGTTTTTCATTATGGGTAAAAGATGAATAAATGCATTGCTAAATAATGTTGTCAACCAAAACGGAAACAGCAGTGATGATGAATATAATATGTCGGCTCAATATAGTGAGCATCTAAGGTAAGTGTGTGGAACCAGTTGTGTGGAAGATTGTCAAAATGCTGTTTCGTCTGAAAATGATGGATTTCTAAGTGAAGCTTCACATTTAAAACATAATTTACAGTTGATGAGCCACTGAAGAATACATCTAACTTTAGATAATGCCATCGGTTCCAGCAACGGCTAGCCTCTAGATTGGTCTGAAACGACTCCTCATCATGTCAGGTACCTTGTACAGCTATTGCATGTGAAGATTTGCTTCAAATTTGTAATTTTCAGTTCAAATCCTAAAGTCTCCATTTTTTGGCGAATTTATAGAGAACCGCCAAGCTCAGTTCCAGCCAGATTCCGTCAATTTAGGAGAGTTGGTGATGTTAATTAATATCTTGGGTAAATGATTCAATTCCTTATTTTTGTTGTTTAAATTAGTTCATATGAATATTGATTTCAATTCAACATTGAATTATATCTTGGCTAAGCAGCAAGTATATATTTGTAATGAGCACTAATTAATTACATATTGCTGCTCACCGATTTCCTAAATTGATTCAAGCGTTTAATTTTTTTATTAATTAAATTAGAAATAAGTATTAATGGCCTTCATTTGGTACCAATCAATCTAGATATGAGTTGTTTGAATGTTTGATTTTACTTGAATGATAGTCTCCAAGGAGAATAAAGACAATAGGAGCAAGGCACGACTTGGAACAAGCACGCTCATGAGAATGTCAACGTTCAAGTGATTCGGGAAGAGGGTGACAGATTATTTCAAAAAATTCAGGTATATTGTTGTTCCTCTTCGAATTACATGAACATGGCTGTGCATACATCCAATATTATTAATACAACGAATCAAACAATTAAACTTGGCAACTGTGTGCAGTGCACATATAATATGTGCGGCATATATACATATATATATATATATATTATTTGATTAAGTATTTGAAAGAGTTTGTTGTATTGATTGCACTTGAATGGTGATCAGGGTTATCAAGGTGAACAAGGCCTCATGCGAGGGGAGGACATGAGTCGGGATCAGGGCAGGGAGGAGAGTTGGTGACCACCAATGTTCCATTGAAGTTCTGGAGGCAGAGCACCCAATAGTCGATTTCAACTTCCAAATGAACACGAAGTCGTCTTCTCAAGTCAGCATCTTTGCATTGCAATAGTATACTTGATATATGTGTGATTGCAAGATTTTTTTTTCTTTCTTTCGCTGTGCTAAATTTTCCAGTAGATCCAATCATCAGGTGTAAAGTCTTGAATGTGATGTTTTTAATAGCTGTACTGGGTTTTTTGGAATTTGATTGGCTGATTGTGTCCAAGAACTTTTGACGTTTTATTGGGCTTTTAGTTCTTGGTTATTCCTTTTGAGCGATTTAAATTTTTGTTTCCCTTATGCCAATTTATGATGCTAATTTGATTTTTGTAGAGAACTAAACTTAATTTCAACAGGTTTTATAGAAGGGAGTAATTTTTAAGTGTCGGACTTGAGTTCTTTTTGCACAATGTGGTTAGATCAGGTTGTATTTACATTGACCATCTCTGGTTTTTTATGCGCTTGCGTCTGTTGTGCTGCAAATGAACATTAGCATACTCAACAACAAAAATTATGCTTTGATATATAGATGTTTGTACAAAATTCTCATATTGATGGTTCATTGATCTCTTTGTAATGACATATATTAACCATGTGCTCTGGAGAACTAAACATTGAACCACAAATATAGTAAATATATAAGTATTACGTAATCAATAAACAATCAATATATACGAGGACATTATCTTATCATGCTCCTTGAAAAATTAGTGTCTAATTTGAAAAACCGAGGAATAATTTTTTTCTTTTGAGCAAAGCCCATCTACTAAAATGTCTAGATTTCTCAATTGATTGAAGGAAACATATGGTAAACACTCTATACTTTAGGCCAAATATATTTTTGAATCACTTTACTCTTCAGGGATACAATGAAAGATGAAGTGAGGACTTGCCATCTATTTTGTTGCATATCTAGGGATGTGAGATCACATACTACTGTATTCGGGTCAATTTTTTGAAAACTTGATTGATCAACCATTCTAATGAATCTATTGTATAAAGATTGCTACACTATTTTGGATAACAAGCGGTTCATAATGTACATGGAAAAATATGGTTAGCCACTTTACATTATTTTGGTTGTAGCATACCAAGGTATGTGTGCCCAAATGCATTTAAAATTTTCTACATTTACACAGATATTTATATTTTGTGATCTCCAAAAACACTTTACATTATTTTGGTTGTAGCATACCAAGGTATGTGTGCCCAAATGCATTTAAGATTTTCTACATTTACACAGATATTTATATTTTGTGATCTCCAAAAACACTTTGGATGACTTTTAGATTCTGCTGTGGATGTAAATAGATTTCAATATAATTCATACGTATAACATCGTTTTACAACTCACGGCATTGCGCGGGCTTAAATGCTAATATTTTCTAAATAATATTACATCATTTTGAAAATATTTTTTGTAACATAGCACCATCATACTTGTATATATGAAGGGGTTCTCCTTCATTCACACACAATGCCTAAACACAAACCTCTACACAGACGAACACACACCTACACAGAACCAACTTTCCATAGTTTTATAGCATCCTTTGCAAACACTCATTCTTTGTAAACTTTCATCCTTTGTAAATTTTTATATATCAATAAAAGAGTAAGTATACATATTCAAGCCATTTCTCCAGTCTTAACTAAGTTTCCTTTCTTTCTTTTAGTATGTTTGTTTAAAAAGACTTCCAATCCAAAATAGGAAACACACTATTGTCGGCATATTATTATCTTGCTAAACTGATGATCATATTTTGTTTGAGCACTATTTTATAGTTGAATGCTTGTCAAACAAATAATTGGACATTAACTAGGATACCAATAAGTTCTCGGTACCTCTGAGTTTAGTCTTTGTGGTCTTATACCTGCATTGTAAGTAGCCATCATGTTGAAACATGTCCAGTTCTATATGCAAGGTTTTATATCTAGTTGTTACAATGGTCATCCGACTATTTAACCGGGCCTTACTCCGAAATTAGTATTAGAGCCAAGTTTAATATTTAAATAATATAATTACAGTAAAGTATCTTGATGATAGAAGTCATCAACACAATTGATATCACACACTTGTTTATTTTGAACGAACATTGTATATTATTGTCTTTATAGACTTTGTCAACCATAACCATCAAGAATCAATTGTCCTAGACATCCTATTATAACTAGCATGAAAAGAAGATTAGCATATATTTATTAAAAAAAATTAATAAAAACATGAAGAAGCAAATGTTTTATTTTAGTTATATTGAACACCCCACTCTTACCAGTAAGGATAAAGAAGTGCAGCATAAGGTATTACAGCCAAAAAGAGCAACTGATTATACTTTATAGTCATTGAGAGAAGAAAAAGAGTTTTTAAGAACCATTAGCAATAACTTTAGAGAATGGTAGTCTATAGTTTATAATAGATTACCTTAATTTAGAAACTAGTAAATAACAAAAAAGACAAATCACCCTAAGCCAAAATAGTTTAATTTGTTATTTTTCATTAGGTGATTATAATCATATTTTACATAGTAAAGGAAATCCCCAAGCAAATAGTATCGTATATCTTTTTATTAGTCAAGCAAAACATATAAAATTAGAAAATATTATGCATAATAATTTATTAAACCAGTTATTAGACTATTTAAAAAAAAATTAAAACAAATTGTTAGATAAAATATAAATCACATTACAACCAAACTGGAAGATAATAATAAAAATATTCAGAGACTTCCTAGCAAGAGAGAGATAAAAAAGCTCATTGATACCATAGATAGTAAGCCCAAGCAACTAGAAAGTAGGCCACTAGAACTAGTTGAGCAATTAAAATTAGAAGTTCAAAAGTTCAATTGGTACAAAAAGATTTCACTAAGCAAATAGAAAAGTTACATAATAAAATAGCTAGATCATTAGTTTAATGGCCGATTCCGAATTAAGCTGTGTTGACCGACACCCGGAAGGTGACGAAGTCATAAAAATGTAATGAGGTGGAAAATGTGAGTAAATTTAAACCTAAAAGTGCCTAAATGAAAGAGTGCGATAGTGAGCGGGAATAAACTCATTTCACACGTGATCTCAGAGCATAAGTAAAGTATAGTTAAGGTAGGATAAGAATTATACCATCGAAGGTAATCGCCTATACCAAGATTTGCCAAGAATTCTCGTCGACATGAAAAATCTTCTACTAAAACCTAGAGGGGCAAAAAACAAGGGTAAGTGGGCCTAAAAATAAAACTTTGTACACTCTTTTCAAAAATGTAATAACCCTTCACCGTAAAATAAGTATAATTTCCAAACATAAGATACTATGTATAGTATGAAAAAACTTACCGTAGCCAACAATATCTCAATAATGCAATATGTCACGACATTTCATAAATTAATACATAATGTCCAGTAATCACATAATTTCATACAAACAAACGTATCATATCGAGTGCTCATCGACATATGCTGGCACATGAGTTCATGCAAAGATATTCTGACGTAAACATAACTGGGTGTAATAGTGATTTATGTTCTAGTACTACAATCATGTGAAGACTGGCGCTATGCGCATCACATATGAGTCCTAATTGCCTATAGCAATATAGGACATAGCTGGCACCTACAATGGATCCAAAGTAAGTGTACGGTGCGATGTGAACATATACATGAAAGACTAGCTCTGGCCCTGGGCGAGTACTAACACCAATGCAACACACGATGAACATATAATGTACATATGATCATGCCACGATAAATGGATAATTCGATAATTCTAAGCAATGCAATGATATTCATGACCGTAACTCCAATTAAGGCATCAATAATAACATGCATATTTGTGCATCTCGTATGATGTTGCATAATTTCATAAATTCCGTTAATACGTTAATTCTTATAAACATTAATCTAATCAAAGCATACGTGGAAAGTTCTTTATCAAATATATAAATGGAAACTAAACAAATATGTAATATTTAAAAGCAAAAACCCATTCACAAATCATGTCGTTAGGTCGAACCCACCTCGCGGGCATTGAAGCACCTTTTGTTGCATTGCACTGGGAAAGGAAACCATTTACGTAAATATATAACATACTAACGTATATACACCTTTTTGTACTAAGTACGACAAATAAAGAAACTATTTTAAAATGGTCAAGTTTCGGAAAATGGACGATATATTTGGGTCCGGCACATCGAGAAACCTAAGGAGGGACCTTGAGTTCCCCCACACATCGCCACACATGCCACCACGCGCCACTCTCAAGTTGCAGGCCTAATTTTTAGAGCTCCAAACGAGCTCGTTTTACAACCAGAAATAGTGATTCAAAAGCCAATTAGAAGCTAGGAATATGAGGAAAGGTTTTATACCAGTTCAAGATCTAATCATGGTCAGAATTCGCTGGGCGAACGGCCTAAAAGTGGCCTGATGGTCACGGTCCAAAGTTCCAGAATTCTGAGAAAATTCTTCCCTGAGTCTATTTCATGATAAGCTTCACCAAATAAGGTATTCAAGGCCACCATCTAATCCAACAACAAAAGAGAAGTGACTCACAAAACCCCGAGGCTTACCTTGGTCGAAAACTCAAGAAACTCGCCGAGAAATATGGCATTGACAATGAGGTTCGTAGTTCATTTCTACACTAATGGTAAGAAGAGAGATAATAGGTGAGGAAGAGAGAGAAAGACATGGCAGTGCAGTGGCCTAAGAACTCGCTGGGGTGGTGATGGTGATGATGAGTAAGTGATGGTGGTCGGGATTAGTTCACTGCCTCTGTGTTTACAAAGAGATTGAGAGATATAGGGCTGTTGAAAGAGCTTCAAGGCTGCTGGTTGCTTGCTGCGAGGCCTGCAGAAAGTGGGTGGTTCGACTGGTGCTTGCCGGAGATGGAAAAATGGCGATGGGACGCCGGTCCTTTGCGTTACAAAGATGAGAAAGAGAGAGATAAATAAAGTTTGGCTGAGAGAGAGAAAAAAATGAGAGGAAGAATGAGAGACTTAGTGAGTTTAAGGGAGAAGATGTGAGGTGGCAGTAAGAGGGGGGATTATAAAGATTTTTGGAAAGGGACATAAGGACAAGGGAAGAGTGGGGTGTGGGCCCCATGTAACAACCCCCCGGGATTTACGGAAGAAAAGACTATTTTTATATTTTCACTAAGTTTGGGGGATACTTTCCTTTTTTCAAAATTGTTTTTGAGTCTTAATTGGTGAGCCCAAGGGGCCCACCCCCTGATTCTATCCCCCTGAGCCTCTCATTTCTTTCTTCTCTCTCAGTTCTCTCTTTTCTCATTTCCCCCGACCTCTCTCCCTCACCCATTCTCTCTGTCTTTCTCTACCTCCCTCCGAGCAGAACACACACACACACACCAACAAACCCTCATCTCCCTTATCATCAAACACCATAACGACAACAGCATCACCATCTTCACCATGTCAACTCTCTCCCTCTCTTCCGTTTTGGGTAAGCCTCAAAACACTTCAAATGCTTCTCTTTTCATCCCTATAATTCTGTTTTAACCCCATGGTTGTGTTTTGGGCGTCAAACCACGAAGAAACCACCTCGGAGACATTTCCCCAGTTTTCCTACGAGCACCGCCCCTTTCGAGGCAATTTACGGCCAAACCACGATAAGTTGGCCAGCGTGCAAGGTATCAATCTCTTCGTCTCGCTGAGTACTACAACTTTCCTTTTTGTTTCACCCGATTTTATTGAGTATTGAAGAAGTTATACTCATTTGAATCTTACCCAGTTTCCGGCGGACAACCGTGATTTCCAGGCTGTTTTCCGGCCAACTCTGGGCACTATGACGGGAACCAAGGGTATATTTCGATTCCTTACCTTCAGGGCTTCAATTTGGTATATTGAATGACATGTTTTGGTTGAGTTTTGAGCTTCATCGGAGCTTGGGAATTCTCTGGCCGAAATCCGGCCTTCTCCTTCCTTGGAATCCGACGAACCATCAAACCCAAGGCCTTTGGGCCTTTCCTGCCAAGCCCAAAACTCTGGGCAGCCCAACCCAACCCTTTTATTTATTTTTTTTGTTTTGTTAATTTAAAGGCCTTTGGGCCGTTTCCTTTAGGGCCTTCGGCCCGTTAACCCTAAATCCATTACAGCTAAACCCTTTAGGCCCAAACCCGGATCCAACCCATGTCCAAACCCTTTAACCCTCCGGATCCAAGCCCAGACTCGTTTGACTTGCTGACCGTTGACCCGGTCAACGGTCAGCGTTGACGTTGACTTTGACCGGTCAACGGTCAACGTTGACATTGACCGTTGACTTTTTGGGTTTTCGTGCGGGACCCCTCTTAGGCTAATTTTGACGTCCTGAACCTGTTTTCGATGTCCGTTTTCCTAAATTCAATCGTTTGAGTAGAGTTTGACTAAATGTACCATTTATGTGCTTAGGGGCGATTATCTGTGGCGTTTCCTTCTTCGCTAGATGGCGTGGCTTTTCGACGGCGAAGTACTGTGAGTGGACCCCTTCTAAAAATGCATGTTTTGATAGTATAAATGCATACATGAAAAACATGATTTGATGATTATGTTTTATGAAACGTTTTACGAGATAACATGCTTACTGAAACTAGTTTGAATTATTAATATTTTTCCTATAACCCATGTTCTTATAAAATATCTGATGGATGACGATATGATATTTAGAACATGTTTAGAACACCTCTTTATGGTATAGATGATGCATGACTTTATACTATGAAGTTGATTTTCAATATATGTATGTTCACTGGTTTTGTACTTACCTAGTGGTCCTTTCCGTTACGGGACGTAGGGATAGATCCGGTCCATCCCGGGCGACGGTTTGGTGTTGGCATAGGGCCTGGAGTGTATTTCCTCTGGCTATTTAGCACAGGGACGGGGAGCCGGTATGGGGCCTGAAATGTATGTTCCTTTGACTGTCTGCTCAGAGATGGGGAGCCGGCATGGGGCCTGGAGAGTTATATCGGACATTCACTAGTGTTTATTATATTTACAAATTATGATTTGACATATTGCACGACATGCTAGGTTTCGGAAAACCTATGTTTATCATTATTTATGTGTTTTCATAAAACCTGGGGGTTAGTACGTTGATCACTGTTTTATTATATATATATATATATATATATATATTAACTTGGACCACTCATGTTTGTTTTGCACCCCCTTCAGGACTTAGAATCGAGGCATACAATCCTGACGTCCAAGCACTTCCGCATCGGCATTTTCGAGTCCTCTCGGTGTAGGACCCACTCCTTTGTTTCATTCAATTTTATATTATTTTCCTTTAGTATTCTAGATTGAGGTGTGCTCTGAACACGGTCCTTATTTGCATATTAATTATTCTTTTATATTTTTAAGCCTTATTCATCCCTTGTTTTCAGCATTTGCACTAAATAAATGGCTTTCGTCACCCTCGGGTGTCGGCCACCACGTGCCTATCCTGGTATTCGGAGAATATCTGGGTCGGGGCGTGTCACCCCACGTGGCTCACAAAGCAACTCAAAAATTCTCCGAATACGAAATTACCAATTTGCCCTTGGTATTCGATGATTCATTCTTTGTTATAGCTCAAAATTCAATTTTGTTTGTGCCTACACGTTCGTTTCATCGACTACTTTGAGATTATGGTATAATAATAGCTTATACGCGTCACGATATGACAATCAACAATCTTGCCTCAAGAGGCATTTTCTTCGATTCACTCATTTAAAATTAATAAAATCGTAAAATTAAAGACGGGTTTTTACACATGTAGCCATGATAAATTAATAATCTTTTGGATTATCTCCCATATCACCCTACAAATGGACTCTTGCACAACAATATTTGGGGATTTTCCTTTGGATGAGCACTACAGAGATGCTGTGGTGATGGAATTGAAGAATGGGAATGGTGGTTGTACGTGGAGAGAAGTTGGGGATATGTGGGAAGCAAGGGAGAAGGTGAGACTGGGCAAAATTGTTGTCCTTGAAGATGGCGATGATTGCGGCGAACCTGTTGTTTTCATGCTTGATCGGAATGTTATATTCATGTAGTTTTTCCATTTTCTTTAGTTTTTCTGTTTGAGCTTGGGCTTGAAGTAACATTGTTTGATATGTTCAGCTAGTGACAATTGGTTCCAATTAGATTGAGATTATTCATGCTAATCTAAGGTTAGTGTCAGCATTAAATATCTCTACAATGCTCCAAGTTGAAGTTTTTTTGTTCTGCATTGTGAGCATCATTATTGGATCTGTTTGAATTGGATGTCAATTGAGTTTAGTTTAGTGGGTAACAGTCGTTTTCGAATGAACTAAAAGTGTGATCGAGATAGGGATACTTGGTGCTGCCTTATGTTCTGGTGTATAGAGGCATATTACATTTTCTTATACCTCACCAGGTATGGAATTTATCTTTATTGATTAACGGAATTTTGACTGAGAGGTTTGCCCAAAACTTGTCTTTTCCGTATTTTGGGACATATGTTTCGAAATGCTAGTGTGACTAGATCATGCAGGGACTGTATGCTTTTTTGTAACTTGGGGAAGGAGAGAAATCTGCATGCAGAGTTGCTAAGATGGTCTAGACCAGAGCAAGTACCCACTCAGGGACATTCCTGAAGAAGTTTGTCATAAACGGAGCGACGAAATTAGTGTTGGAGTTTGGTGGAGCCACATTTGAGTCCCATTTTGGCTAGGGCAAGAGTCATGTAGTGCTTTGTAAGCAATACCGACTTGCGTGTATGGGATCCATTGGCGACAAGTCCGTTGGCAACCAGTTGTTGTGGGCTTCTGCACAACAATTGGTATCAGAGCCCAGACAACGCTTGGTATTAGTGGCATTCACAATATTTGAAGTTGAAGAGCTCATTTGGCATTTGGTGCATGTGGTCAAGGTGGAGCTATCTTTGCATTTGGATCATGAGACATCAATTTGGAGATGGCTCGAATCACGCCAAGATGGAGATTGTTGGAGTTTGGTGGCTTAGATTAGAGCCACATTTGAAACCCACATTGGCTAGAGGAAGAGTCGTGTAATGCTTTATAAGCAATGGTACCACACACACATATTGTTGTGGCCTTTTGGTAAAATCCCATACATGTTGCTTCCAGGTGGCTAAAGTGAGGGGAGTATTGGCAATACCGACTTGTGTGTGTGTGAGACCTGTTGGCGACCCGTCCGTTGGCAACCAGTTGTTGTGGGCTTCCACACAATAATTAGCGTATAAGAAATTGGATTGAGTTGGCCATTGTCTCCTTGCACCATGGGCAAAACATGTGTTGTGTGTGTGCTCGCGAGCGCATGAGTGTCAGAGAAAGTGATCTGGCTGAAAGTATCCAAATTCGCTTTGATTTTGAATCCTAATGTGCTAATAGTAGCTCTTGATGATTTTTGTAAGAATATCCGAGCTTTTTGGATTGGTGAAAGTTGTTAGGTGGCTTTGGTCGTATATGATATATGACTCCACCTTAGTTTTGTGCTTGGATTTTTTCGGAATGAAACAACTAGGAGAGGAGAAGGTCTTGAACTTACTCTGATTTGGCATGACTTTGTTAGTACTTATACTTTGCACCATAAGGAGAATGCAGAAGGCTGAGCTTGAAATCTTCCTGTGTTCATTTATATTGTATTAAGGGCTTGTTTACTTATCAGTAATGGGAAAAGAAGGAATCAGTTAACTATGGAATGTGAAAAAGTAAGGAAAGGGAATCGGATTAACACTCAAATTGCTGAAATTGGGTTGTTCCATTACGTAATTTAGGTAATCCATTACTAATTACATGCAAGTAGACGTGGGGAAGTCATGAAGGGAACCCATTCCCTTTCTTTTCATTCCCATTACAGATAAAGAACCCTGAGAAAAACTTATTATTCAGTTTACAAAAAAGTTCCAAAGTTTCATCATTTGAGGGATATGCGATGACTTAATTCGGATGGTTATACTAATTTAAATTTATGATGTAAATGACACAGATTCTACCAACACATAACGCTTCGACATTTTAGATTACTTTTCTATTAGATTTATTGCGGTTTACACGAGGGAAATTCTTGTTTATCATTCTTAAGCAAAATAAAAAATGTTGAGAGATGCACGGTTTTATGGGATTATCAGTAGTTTAGTTCAAGTAATACTATTATATGGGATCACATACTTTTAAAGTTCACTGTTGTGTATTCTTATTGATGTCTCTTTTGACGTATGCATCTGCCCCTAATTTATGTCCTTTGAATTTCTTCCTCGTCGTTATTAATTTGATCTTTGAGTGATAATTTTATGGAAGTTTTTGCTTATCTTGCTTCCACATGATATATACTGCAGATATCACTTGGCTTCAAACCGTTGGTGTATGGAGTCACGTATACCAAGACAGGCTTCATGCAACTCAGCATTTAGATTCGTTGTATTGGATGGAGAGTTGCATGTAATAACCCTTTTGAAGGCAGTCGAGCCAGCAGAAATCCGCAGGTCGCGAATTGCATACGAGAGCTGGCACACTTTTTACGTCCAAATATACCATCCTAAGAAGAAAACATGGAGATCTATCATAACATAACAAAGTCACCTTTCCATTACAGCTTGGATTTCAATACTGCAGTTATGAGCACCATTTGCTTGTGAATCTCGATTCTTATTGCTTGTACTTGTGTTGATAATTGTACTGATTGATGTGCAGCGCTGTCTATATTGGTTCCTCGGGGTCATTGCTGCTAACATATTTGTCTAGTCCGATTGTACAGCAGACCGAGATAAATACCTTACCTGTGAGTAAAGTGGTAAGTAGTTAAGGTTGAATTCATGAGTTACATATATTTGTATCATTTGTTTTTCCAGAGAACAGGCATAGATATGTATTATATAGACATATATATGTAACGATGTGTTATAAAGCTTTGTTGCTTGTGGACTAATCAATCTTTACCCGTGTCATTTTACATTTTAAGTTGATTTGTGTACTATGATTTTCAAGTCCGGTTTCCAGGTTTGTAGCGTCACCGAGTATTTACTCCTTCATATGTATGATAATGATACTTTACATCTAAGGACAGAGTCGGACTCTTTCCTTTGCTCCCATCACATGCCGTGTTGAGAACAATAAATTGGCTCCTGTTAGAAACAAGAGTTGTTAACACGAGTCGTTTCCCAACAAGTGAAGTCTTTTCAGAAGTTCCAACCAACAAAAAGAATGTAGTGTAAATTCATAGCACGGACAAAAATTGAGACCAAAATGCACACATTCCCAAGTAAAGATTCAGTTTACCACCAGGTTTGGTGAGTTCCAACATTTTCAATATATGACGAAGCAATTAGTGCGGCTAAAGCAGAAACTGGCTGGCCGTGAAGAATGAGGTACAAGTCAAAACTCAAACCAGATTGCGGGTTAAACCGCAACATGTATTGCAAGTTTCGCTTTTATATATACATCCATGACTTCAAACTTGATATATACGAAATTCAAGTCCTAATATACAATCAGCAAGTCAACCCAAAAGTTTTCATTAACATTTTGGTCAAACGTTCGGGCAGAAAATGAGGGAATCTGCTTAATTATCGGAGATATATCTTTTTAAATTTGCAACATTCATCATGTAACTTGTAAACATAAGAAGATATATATTTTTGCGACACTTTCTCGGTTGTAGGTTTCGAAGTTAAGGTATTGCGAAGTCCATAGTAAATGCAAAGAAACTTATATTGTGGGTTTGGTTTTGATTTCTTTGACCCAAAATGCATCCCAATTAAATATAGAACTTCCTTTGCAAGACTCGTGCTAATACATGTAAAAAGAGATGCCAACTTAAGAAATTTGAAAGTTTTACTTTGAATTGTACT
The DNA here is from genome assembly GCF_041283825.1 of Pyrus communis. NCBI lineage: Eukaryota > Viridiplantae > Streptophyta > Magnoliopsida > Rosales > Rosaceae > Pyrus > Pyrus communis. The sequence goes on from NC_142574.1 coordinate 23,427,205, forward strand.
ATCATAGAACAAACTCGTTTCTTCTGTTCTGACCCATTCAATTTTTAATGTTTTCCACAAAAAAAAAAGGTTGAAAGTCATGCGGATTGGTGCATATAAATACACACGTATCTAACCTCCACATAACACATCCTTCATAATTAAGCGAACTATCTTTGTATAATATCTACAAGTACAAGATTAATAGATCACCATGAGGTTTCTTAATTGTTTATTCGTAGTTATAACAGTTGTATTTCTCATGAGTATGGACCTGCATGTGGTTAGTGCAGGCAGGATGTTGCATGATGAGAAAGAAAACTCGAAGACGATAACGACGGTGAACAAAAAAATCGTGTTGATGGATTCGAAGCAGAGAGGCGATCCTCCTTCCCATGGATCTAATCCGACGACCCCTAGGTCTGGTGACCTTGCCGATACAACCATCAACCAAAGGAACTTTGCAGGCCACACTACTACTACTCCACCTCCTCCACACGATGCATACCCTAAAAGGCACTTTGTCGGGCACACTGCTACTACTCCACCTCCTCCACACGATGCATACCCTAATAATGCCGTGGCTAGATCACTACTCGGCGTGGCTACAGATCGTTAATCATTTGTTTGAATGATTAACAATAACTACAGAAATTCCAACCTAATAAGATACATCAGATTATGTGATATAATATAGTGTTTACTGTGCAGAAAAAGTAGAGGGGAAGAAACCTATATTATGTTATATAATATAGGGTCTACCGTGCAGAATAAGTAGAGGGGAAAAACCCTAGTTGTCTTTGTATTGCTTGCAGCACACTCTACTTAAATAAGAAAATAGACGAATTCTATTACAAATATCTTATTTTCTTCTTTACGTAGTATGAGATTTGAGACGAATAAAATGTAATAAGACGTTTTATTCAAGCACCATGAGATGATTCAAAGAACATTTATTTAAAATGTTTCATTTGAAAGTCAAGCATAAGCATTATAGTAACAAAAGCATCATCAAAAGATGTGCGGCCCGAACACTATCATGGGGGAAAACAAAGAAATATAAACACAAAAACACACATACAAGCGTTTACAACCATATCTCCTAGTACTGAAATCTTCTAATTAGTCGTGGATATGTCAAGTTACACTTGGTACACTAATGCAGTGTGTCTCCGTAAATAACAATCGCATCATAAAACATGTAACGCTTTGCCCACCTCCCATCTGCATCCCGCTGAAATCCGATGGAGTCCAACACAACCATTTAATCTTCTCCCATCCGCCATAGGCAAATAACAAGATTCTCAGTACTCATTTAAAGTTTGTTGTGAAAAGGAAAATGTTTGTGCAAATATAGAATGCAGTAACAACATTCCGCGTGATTGAACTGGGTGGAGCCGAAGGAGGTGGTCATACCTGTATAACTGAGCAAATACTTAAGGGGTGTAATATCCACAAACCCCATTTTACTTCTCACACATCTTTTTAATTTTCAGCTGTCAAACAGATGAATTGTAGAAGATCAATGAACATAAATTATTAAAAGGTGTGTGAGAGGTAAAATAGGGTGTGTGGATAGCACACCCCATACTCAAAGCTAGTCAAGAATTTGGTTTTTTTTTTTTTTTTTTTCCAGACAAATTATTGACTACCGAGACTTCAAATTCTCTCTTTATTTTTTTTTTCTTTTTTTTCTTTTAGGTGCAGTGACTTGACCTTAATGTCTGAAGAAAGTTGGGGTTGATAAACCAATTGGCAATATAAGGAGTAACTCAACCTCTTATAAGCTCATGTAAGGTCTCCCCTCCATCAATGTGAGATTCTTTCTCAACACGTCCCCTTTCGTGTGGCGAATTTCAAGCGAAACATGTGGACAACACAAACGGGGTTAGGTGGAGCGCGTGTGACCGTTAAGTTTCACACGTGAGACAATCTACTTTGATACCATGAAAAAAGTTGGGGTTACACCATAAAGCCAATTGGCAATATGAAAAGTAGCTCAACCTCTTATAAGCCCACGCAAGATTCTCTTTTCCCATCAATGTGAGATTTTTTCTCAACAATGTCTAGCATTGCCTTGCTAGCCTTGGAGCACAATCAAAATATTGTTTATGTCTTCTATTTAATTACAAGATTGTCTGCATTTTGTGAGCCTTTATTAAGTCAATTGATACAGATAAAACATTATCTTTATTCCAAATTGATATAAAAAATTTGGAGTATATGGATGGTTGACTTTATATCATAGGTAAGTTTGAAGGGCAATTTCTCAGCTTTATATGTGCACTATTTTTCCTCTTCAACCATTATGAGGCTAGATACATATTGAGGGAATGAAGAAGCTTATTTCAAGCTGGTACAACGGTCAAACCCTGCCTGAGAGTTACATATTCCCACTGGATGCAAGACCCGGGAATTTTACTGATGTATATTTAAACTAACCTAAATAATAGATTAATTTAAACCAAATTAAACTCGCAAGTGCACGAATCAATTGTAGTAATATATGCAAATACGAGGTCGATCCCACATGGATTGATTTAACACCAATTTAACCGATTAATCACGCTAGACTTAATTAAACAAACAAAGGATATATTGAATTGAATAATTGATTAAGACTAAAATTAACAGGAAAAATAGAAGACAATGAATTATAATAAACACACGACACAAGAAAAGCTAAGGTTATGAATCCACCAATAACAATCCTATTTACTTTGCCTAGAGCCAACTACTATCCAATTACCATGCCAATGTTAAAGGTTGTTCTTTCTAAGGTATGAATTAATCTGTGATCAGACATCAACTCTTGTATCTCTACATGATAATTATATCATATTGGTTAGGCATACAATTAAACACATAAAAACCCATTAAGCGTAGAAGAATCATGTCAACCAAGTAGGACTAGCTTGATATTAGTCATCCTCACTAGTTTTTCTACTCTTCTTAATCTTGGTTCCAATAAACCTAATTGATTGGTCATCCTCATAGATTTATCTAAATATCTAGATGAAAAATTCCTAAAGGTGATCAGTCATTAGAAATTTGAATCTAGAATAAAATACCCGCAAAGATTAAGAATATAACATGGCATATAATCAGATAATAATCAACAAAGTACTTCGCAAATATTCATGTCATCGCTTCATCATAAACCTTAGAAAATAACTTAGTGACACACATAAATAAAAATAAAAGAAAGATAGAACCCGGAATCCATGGCAAAGCACGTCCCCAAGCTCTTCTTCACTTATTGCGGAGATGGTGAATGGTGTAATGGTTGTGTGGTAACATGGGTATGTGGGGTGGATGGATGGATGGATGGATGGATGGATCTTAGAGAGAGCTTAGGGCACTTATTTATACTAGAAAAATCCTAAAAGGTTTGGGAGAAACTCTCCTAAAACAAAACAAACTCCAAAACAATTAATGACACAAACTAGGAAAGAATCCTTCTTGACTTGGGAAACACGGCATCTGTCTTACACGCTAGATTTGGGGGTTGATTTATCACCTGAAAAATTCTGTAAAAATATGAGAAACGTAGCTTTATCTCTTATCTTTCCAGAAATATATCGCATGCCACTAAGAAAAATCGAGAAAGCCTTCAAATCTTCATTCTCCTACAGCTACGCAATTCTGACGGGAAAACAATGGATTGATTTGTAAAACTAGAATGCATGGCTCCATGGAAAATTATGAAATTTGGATACAACGATCTTCAGCCTCTTAGCTTCCTTCTCCAATTGGCCTTGCATCAAAACTCATCCGGAAAGTCGAATTATCACCAAAAACGTCATGCGTGCGTAGATTGGCTAAAACTGAGAAAATGAAAGTAAGGGTTTAGGTAGCAAAAAGAGTTTTGCTAACAGTATTAATAGCAAACAACAATTCATGCCAAATAACCATACCTAACAAGAACTCAAAATAGTTCAGCTCATGGATTGCTAGGGATTCGGCTTCACTCTTTGACTTAGGATCTTCACTAGTATTTGCCAAGTGAATCAAAGCATCTCTTATCTGTTGAGCACTTTCTCTTATGGGATTAACACTATCAATATGACTTTCCCAACGAGTTTGTGACAACAGTTTGAGGGTGTGACTTCCTTGCATATGATCTGTAAAAACTTTCCATTGCTTTTTTTGAGGATGAGAACAATGTATATATACGTTGTACCACTCCAAAAAAAGACATAGCTTTAGGACAACAGTTGACCATATCAAAAAGTGCAAGATTAAGGCTATGACAGCCACATGGAATGTAGAATGCTCTAGGATTTATTTCAAGTACTCTGCTTTGCGCGTCTTTAGTTTTTCCTTTCATATTTGAACTGTTGTCATAACTTTGTCCCCTTATGTCATCAACATCAAGTTCAAGAGTGCTCAATGCACCTAAAAGCACATCAAATAGTGCACGTCCTATTGAGTCATGTACATTCAAAACTTCCAAAAAGAATTCTTCAACATTTATTGGAGTTTTTTTTAACATCCACACACCTTATTACAAGAGACATTTGATCTTTGTGACTAGCATTTGGAGTGCAATCAAGTATCATTGAAAATATATGATTTTATACTTAAATATTTTATTAAATTCAAACTCTAAAAATATATATATATATATATATATATATATATATATATTATATACACATACTTAAAAATTATTTTGGGCCTTTCGGCCCTTCCCGAGGCCAAAAGTTGCACAACAAGTTCCAAATTTTTTTTTTTTATAATTTCATATTGAGATATTTTACTCAAACTACAAAATTATATATATATATATATATATATATATATATATAAATTGTTATTGGCATTCCAAAATTCTAGTGGAGTACGTTCCAAACTTTCTATATTTTAAAAGAAATATATACTTCTAAAAAGTGTATAACGAGATTTTTAAAGTATTAATAATACTTATATATATATAATTAAAAAACATTTGGGGGCCCCCACTAGGCGTCTGCCTACTCGGGCTATTCCCAGGACCGGCATTGATTCTAGTTGGGGAGTTTTCTGGGATTGCAGGCAGAGAAAAAGGCTAGCATCTGCTGTATATGTGTTGAATTCCAACATTATGTAAAAATCTTATTTAACTCCATATCATGTATAGATATATGAAATCGATTACATAAGATAACAAGTAAATTTTTATTCATAATTGTCAGCTCTTTGTAAGTACCATAACAGAAAAATTATGTCTTAAAAAGTAACATAATAATAGGATAACCAAACAAAGAAAATACAACAAATTAAACTCTCAACTCCTAATTACGCTTAACTCGAACTCCATCCTTCTCTTGGTAGCGTACGTAATTTTCCTTCTTTACTCAATTTGCTTCTTCATTGAAGCTTTTATTCAAATCACGCTTTGGGGCTTTCTTAGGATTAGCTCCATTATTACGAGGTTGGTACTTTTTCTGTGCTGGTGGGCATGGGATCTTCTGGTCGCATTAATCTACTTCCTTCAGTTGTTGGCATTGTTGGACTTACTTTAGACATCTTGATCATTGAAATAAGTTAAAGCGTACACTACTTTGCAGTGAACAAACACAAGAACAATGGAAGAATCCTAAAGCCAAGCACTCAAGGAAATTATACGTTGCTGTGTTGAGAATACTAAGCCCTAGATTTATACTGTTTGTCGTCGGCTTGTTTCCTTTCCCGAAAACAAATGAAATCCTAAATAGGTTAAGCACATTTAAAGCTTTTCAAACCATAAAAGGAATATAGCTTCATCCTAGAAAGAAAGGGAGCCAACCTCCCTAAAGGCAAAGTTAAGCCGGATAACGCAGGGGGTACAACAAAAGCAAAACCCAATAATAAAACCACACTGTTAAAGGAAAATAGAGAAGAAAAATAAATTCATTTTATCATTTTTTCTGTCCCTTAAAAGAATACAATGTTTACAAACATATATAGTATAAGTTACATCGTATCACATACAAAAAATGTGTAAAAATGAAATACATTATCAAATAAAGATTTTTTCAGTCATTTGTATTATATTCTGTCAAACTCATATACATTGATAAGCTAATAAACAATTTTTTATAGCTTACACAACTTATTAAGCTAAAACGAAAAACCAACAGTTAGGTCTTTCCTTAATTATTCATTAGAAAGAATAAAAAATTATTTGCATATTATTTGCAAAAAAATAAAAAATAAAAAATCTTTGGTTGATGGTTAAAATTTGATATGTGCATAGATGTGGCCCTCTTTGCAGGATAAACTCGTCGACATCATTCTTCATGTGAGTATTGTACTCGTCATCTGGCCATGACATGCAAGAATCCCGCCTTTGTAGAGTCTTATTAATTTGTTACGACTTCAAGGATTGGTCGGATTTGAACCACCGGGTGGGGCAGAACCCTTCTGCAGTACTTGCTTGATAATCAAATTCATAGGGAAGTTGTATTTGACAGTAGTACCCCTATCCCTAATTTGCAGAACATCCTCCTTCATCATCATGAGTTTCTCTTTCCCCTAAAAAACTCTACAGGCCTCGTGTGAGTGCATGTTCACAAGAAACACCACAATACCATGGCCACCAAACGCATATTAAAAAACTTCATGTTGTTCCTTGTTTGGCAATTAGTAATTTTTCTTTTTTCTTTCTTCTTTCTTTCTCTGTATGCAATGCAAACAAGGAGATGGAGAACGAATGAATGAATTATAGAGGACTATAGAGCTCTCTATATATATGGACCAACTTATATTATGAGTTGAATTTTCCAATAATATTTTATGAAGCTATTCTTTGTTTTCACTATTGTGTCAAAAGACCAGATATTGAATGAGTCATACAATTACAAGAAGAAACTAGGTTTCAAAAAAAAAAAAAAAAAAAACATTTATATGTAAAATCACCTCAGAAAATTCCATGTCATTTCGATCGTTATTATACATTGTATTTAACTATATATACATGGAATATCTCGCAATATTATATGGAATAAGGAAATATTAATTAATTAACCTAGTGATAAAGTTGAGAATTGATCAATTCATTTGCTTGCTTCGCAGACTGAGAACTGAGAAGTGAGGCTTGACGGGGAAGCATTAACTACGACCTTGAAAGTTTGAACGTTTGTAGTATTGGATGTGTGCTAACCTTTTACACGACATGCATTACTCTGAAAAAAAATAATTGAATTTCATGGTATACGACTGAAAGTCCCATTTGACTGGAATATATCATGCATGATGTGTAGAATGATTGTCTTAATTAGGTTAAATACTCCCTGATTTTATGAACACTATTCTTTAATTGCTACTTTATATCTTCATTTATGTACGTATAAGGGTTTAGGAGATTTCTCATTGAAACATATTAAGCTCAGGATGCACAGTAGTAAGCAATTTTTTAATGTAATTAAGGGTCACACATGACATGTGTATAATAGAGTGGACATTATATATAGTTGATATATCATACACTAAGGTATAATATTTATAAATAAATACACGCATGTTAACATAAGTGAATTAATAACAAGACATACCAGTGTGACAGTCACTACATAAAATCTCCAAGGACTGCAACTAACAGCCGATACCAATTAAGTTTTTAATATTTTGATGATCGACAGGCACAAGGTTTGGTTTTGATATCTTTGTACCCGAAGTGTGATACTGCAGCGCAGCCTTAAAACTAAAAGGTCTTTAGTTGCAAAACTTCTGCATGCATGTTATAACCATAAACCCTAAACCATGTATTATTGGACTCTGCAGTTATATAACCTATATAATTGAGGGAAAAACCTATATAATGTGATATAATATAGTGTTTACTGTGCAGAATAAGTAGAGGGGAAAAACCCTAGTTGTCTTTGTATTGCTTGCAGCACACTCTACTTGAATAAGAAAATAGACGAATTCTTTAACAAATATCTTATTTTATTCTTTATGCAGTATGAGACTTGAGACGAATAGAATGTAATAAAATGTTTTATTCAAGCACTATAAGATAATACAAAGAACAATTTAAAATGTTTCATTTGAAAGTCAAACATAAGCATTATAGTAACAAAAACGTCATCAAAAGATGCGCTACCCAAACACCATCACGGAGCAAAACAAAGAAATATACACAAAAAAAAACAAAAAACAAAAAAAAAACACACACACACATACAAGCGTCTACAACCATATCTCCTAATATCCTAATATTGAAATCTTCTAATCAGTCGTGGAAATTTCAAGTTAGACTTGGAACACTAATGCAGTGTGCCTCGGAAAATAACTATCGCATCATAAAACATGTAACGCTTTGCCGACCTCCCATCTGCATCCCACACTGAAATCCGATGGAGTCCATCACAACCATTTAACCTCCCAGCGTCCGCCATAGGCAAATAACAAGATTCTCAATACTCATTTAAAAGTTTGTTGTGATAAGGAAACTGTTTGTGCAAATATAGAATGCAGTAAACATTCCGGTGATTGATCTACGTGGAGCCGAAGGCAGTGGTCATACTAGTATAACTGAGCAGATACTCAAAGCTAGTCAAGAATTCCGTTTTTTTTTCTTTCTCTTTTTCAGGTAACTTATCGACTATCGAGACTTCAAATTCTTTCCTTCATTTTTTTCTTTTTTGTGCAGTGACTTGACCTTAATGTCTGAAGAAAGTTGAGGTTCCACTATAAACCAATTGATAATAAGGGGAGTAACCCACCTCTTATAAGCTCATGCAAGGTCTCTGCTTCCATCAATGTGAGATTTTTTTTCAACACGCCCCCTTACATGTGGCAAATTTCAAGCCAAATACGTGGTCAACACAAACGGGATTACGTGGAGTTTGTATAGCCGTTTTGCTTCACATGTGAGACAACCTGCTCTTATACCATGAAGAAAGTTGGGGCTCCACCATAAAACCAATTAGCAATATGAGAAGTACTCCAACCTTTTATAAGTCTATGCAAGGTTCTCGCCCCTGTCAATACGAAATTCTTTCTCAACAATGTCGAGCATCGCCTTGCCGGCATTGGATCACAATCAAGGTATCGTTTACGTCTTCTATTTAATTACAAGATTGTCTGCATTATGTGAGCCTTTATTAAGCCAAGTGATACACAAAGAAATATCTTTATTCCAAATTGATATAAAAAATTTGGAATATATGGATGGTTGACTTTAAATCATAGGTAAGTTTGAAAGCAATTTCTCAGCTTTATATGTGCACTAATTTTCCCCTTTAATCATTGTAAGGCAAGATACACATTGAGGGAACGGAGAAGCTTATTTCAAGCTGGTACAACGGTCAAACCTTGCCTGAGAGTTACATATTCCCACGGGATGCAAGACCCGGGAATCTTACTACCGCTCCTTCGCGAGACAACATTCCAGTGATTGATCTGGGCGATGATCAAACCTATATAATCCAGAAAATACTCAAGGCTAGCCAGGAATTTGGGTTTTTTTCAGGTAACTTTTTGAGACTTCAAATACTCTTCCTTGATCATCGAATAACCACTGCTTCAGATTTTCAATTACTATGTTATGCGTCATCCAATTAATGTTATTTACAAATCAGGTTGTCAACCATGGCATATCAGAAAGTTTGTTGAACGACACGATGGGTGTGTTCAAGGACTTCTTTGACTTGCCTGCAGAAGACAAGGCAAACCTCTACTCTGACGACAGTAAAAAAAAGTTGCAGGCTCTCAGCCAGCAGTGGATATTTTGAGTTGGAAGATGTTCATTTGTGGCGTAATTACGTACAACACCCTTGCCATCCTCTAGAGGAATGTATGCAGCAGTGGCCTCAACAGCCTAGTAGATATAGGCACCAAAGATATATAGATTTCATGTTCGGAAAACTCAATTCTTTTTTTTTTGTTGCATATATTTGACATATATATTTTCATATCTACAAAGACTAATTATCGATGATATGGATTCCAGAGATCTTGTTGGGACATGTTCTGCACAAGTGAGAAAAGTAGCTATGAAAGTTTTGGAGCTAATAAGTGAAGGACTTGGGCTCGGAACTGCATATTTTAGGGATGAACTTTGCCATAATGTGACACTCTCAGTTAATCATTACCCGCCTTGCTTGGACCCAAGTTTAACATTAGGTGTACCTCAACATTTTGATCCAAACCTCATAACCATTTTACTTCAAGAAGGTCATGTAATTGGACTTCCAAGTTTTCCAGGACGGGGAATGGATCAGTGTGGAGCCTATTTCACAAGCATTGGTGGTTAACATTGGCCATCACCTACAGGTAAATCATTAGATTCAGTATGTACCCTTCTTTACGGGGAAGATTATATGTAGTTTTCAAGGCTGTCAATATCATGTTTGTTGATATAGTTGATAGTAACGGTACTTTAATACATAGCTGTCAATATCATGTCGATATGAGGGCCTGAGTATATTTTCCCACATATGTAGTCACCCTTCTTAATTACCATATGAAAACCCTTTTCTTTTTTATTGACATGAGATGTAGATTATCAGTAATGGGAAGCTGAAAAGTGCTGAACATCGTGCAGTGACGAGTTCAAGCCATTCCTGGACATCTGCTGCATTTTTCATCGCGCCTTCAGATGATTGCATTGTTGAATCTGCATTGTTACGCCTACAAACCCTTTCAATACAAAGAGTTCTTTATCAACTATGTTATGAAGCAGGGTAAAACCGAAGTTTTACTAGAAACGTTTAAGCTCCAAGCTTAGTTGATCATCATGCAAGAATTTTAGGACCTGTTTTGTTACTCTACTTGAATCTAACCTGTTAAATTCAAAAATAATTTTCAAGTTTTAGGCCTTAAAAAACTTGTTTGGTAGGACTATTTTCAAAAATTGAACTCAAGACTAACTAAAAAATATAGTATATTCTCTAAAGACATAAAAAGTGAGTTTTTAGAGTTTTTAAACTTAAATTCACTCCTTTCTTCTCTGTCCCTCCTCCCCTCTCACTCCAAATCTATCTCTATCTCTTTTCTTCCTTCTCTCTCCTCTTTTTTTTTTTTTTTTTTTGACCGTTTCCATCTATCCTCCAATCCGCTCTCTTCATTCTCTCACTCCTTTTCCTCTCTATCTCATCCGATCCTTTCTCTTCTTTTGCTTCCGCTCAATCATCTCTTTCTTTTCTCCTCTATCGTTTTCTCCCTCTCCTGCAACCCCCTCTTTTTAGATCTCTTTGTCTAGTTTAAGTCGTAAAATTTAAAATTTTTAAATCGCAAACCAATCTAGTTTTTGAGTCTTAAAGAAAAAAAATTTCAAGAAATGTAATAAATATTTTGAGAAATAATAAAAAGTTTCAAATAGGATACCAAACAAGCCCTTAGTTTTGTGTTGTTTTCATTTGAATAGCTTGCTTTCTCTTTGCTCTATGTGCGTGGAAAAACTAGAACAACTGGTTCAAATTTATTTCGGTGTTGGTTCATAAACATTGTAAAATAATTGCTAAGTGCAGTACTTTTTATTGGAAAGTTTGATCACAATAATTCCAGTTGGGGAGTTTTCTGGGATTGCAGCAGAGAAAAAGGCTAGCATCTGCTGTATATGTGTTGAATTCCAACATTATGTAAAAATCTTATTTAACTCCATAACATGTATAGATATATGAAATCGATTACATAAGATAACAAGTAAATTTTTATTCATAATTGTCAGCTCTTTGTAAGTACCATAACAGAAAAATTATGTCTTAAAAAGTAACATAATAATAGGATAACCAAACAAAGAAAATACAACAAATTAAACTCTCAACTCCTAATTAATCTTAACTCGAACTCCATCCTTCTCTTGGTAGGGTAATTTTCCTTCTTTACTCAATTTGCTTCTTCATTGAAGCTTTTATTCAAATCACGCTTTGGGGCTTTCTTACGATCAGCACCATTATTACGAGGTTGGTACTTTTTCTGTGCTGGTGGGCATGGGACATCTTGTGGTCGCATTAATCTACTTCCTTCAGTTGTTGGCGTTGTTGGACTTACTTCAGACATCTTGATCACTGAAATAAGTTAAAGCGTACACTACTTTGCAGCGAACGAACACAAGAACAATGGAAGAACCCTAAAGCCAAGTACTCAAGGAAATTATACGTTGCTGTGTTGAGAATACTAAGCCCTAGATTTATACTGTTTGTCGTAGGCTTGTTTCCTTTCCCGAAAACAAATGAAATCCTAAATAGGTTAAGCACATTTAAAGCTTTTCAAACCATAAAAGGAATATATATAGTTTCATCCTAGAAAGAAAGGGAGCCAACCTCCCTTAAGGGAAAGTTAAGCCGGATAACGCAGGGGGTACAACAAAAGCAAAACCCAATAATAAAACCACACTGTTAAAGAAAAATAGAAAAGAAAAATAAATTCGTTTTATCATTTTTTTTCTGTCCCTTAAAAGAATACAGTGTTTACAAACATATATAGTATAAGTTACATCGTATCACATACAAAAAATGTGTAAAAACGAAATACATTATCAAATAAAGATTTTTTCAGTCATTTGAATTATATTCTGTCAAACTCATATACATTGATAATCTAATACACAATTTTTTACAGCTTACACAACTTATTAAGCTAAAACGAAAAACCAACAGTTAGGTCTTTCCTTAACTATTCATTAGAAAGAATATAAAATTATTTGCATATTATTTGCAAAAAACAAAAAAAAAAAAATGAAAAAAAAAATCTTTGGTTGATGGTTAAAAATTTATGTGGACGGATGTGGCCCTCTTTGCAGGATAAACTCGTCGACATCATTTTTTATGTGAGTATTGTACTCGTCATCTGGCCATGACATGCAATAATCCCGCCTTTTTAGAGTCTTATTAATTTGTTACGACTTCAAGGGTTGGTCGGATTTGAACCACCGGGTGGGGCAGAACCCTTCTGCAGTACTTGCTTGATAATCAAGTTCATAGGGAAGTTGTATTTGACAGTAGTACCCCTATCCCTAATTTGCAGAACATCCTCCTTCATCATCATGAGTTTCTCTTTCCCCTGCAAAACTCTACAGGCCTCGTGTGAGTGCATGTTCACAAGAAACACCACTACCATGGCCACCAAAAGCATATTCAAAAACTTCATGTTGTTTCTTGTTTGGCAATTAGTAATTTTTCTTTTTTCTTTCTTCTTTCTTTCTCTGCATGCAATGCAAACAAGGAGATGGAGAACGAATGAATGAATTATAGAGGACTATAGAGCTCTCTATATATGGACCAACTTATATTATGAATTGAATTTTCCAATAATATTTTATGAAGCTATTCTTTGTTTTGACTATTGTGTCAAAAGACCAGATATTGAATGAGTCATACAATTACAAGAAGAAACTGGGTTTCAAAAAAAAAAAAAAAAAAAAAAAAAATACATATATATGTAAAATCACCTCAGAAAATTCCGTGTCATTTCGATCGTTATTATACATTGTATTTAACTATATATACATGGAATATCTCGCAATATTATATGGAATAAGGTAATATTAATTAATTGACCTAGTGGAATTGATCAATTCATTTGCTTGCTTCGCAAACTGAGGACTGAAAAGTAAGGCTTGACGGGGAAGCATTAACTACGACCTTGAAAGTTTGAACGTTTGTAGTATTGGATGTGTGCTAACCTTTTACACGACATGCATTACTCTGAAAAAAAAAAGTTGAATTTCATGGTATACGACTGAAAGTCCCATTTGACTGGAATATATCATGCATGATGTGTAGAATGATTGTCTTAATTAGGTTAAATACTCCCTGATTTTATGAACACTATTCTTTAATTGCTACTTTTTATGTTCATTTATGTACGTATAAGGGTTTAGGAGATTTCTCATTGAAACATATTAAGCTCAGGATGCAGTAGTAAGCAATTTTTTAGTGTAATTAACGGTCACACGTGACACGTGTATAATAGATTGGACATTATATATAGTTGATATATCATACACTAGGGTATAATATTTATAAATAAATACATGCATGTTAACACAAGTAAATTAATAACAAGACATAACTGTAGACATCGAAATTTCGGTGAAATGAATGTTAACCAATAATTAAAATTTCAACGCTCACGTGTCACATAAATTTTACATGTAGCGTGTGACTCAACGAAAAATCGAAATAAATTGGAAAGTTCATCAAATAGGACACGTGTCAATATCTGGCAGAAATGATTTATTTCATCTGATTATTTAAATCCAAAAATCAAGTTTTGGAATTCTATAAATAGGAGGCCAAGGCATTCATTTAGGGAGAGGGAGGGAAGAAAGAAGAGAAGGAAAGAAAGGAATTTACATCACACCAAAACCTTGAAGCCTCGACACTCTAAAGCTCTCAAGCAAATCCCGAAGGATCAAGAAAACACTCTTCGTTCTTCGTCAAATCCTCCTTCAAGGTCAAGCCCCGACGGCCCTTGAAGAAAGTGTTCATCCTAAAGATCAAGCCCCAACGGCCCTTTGGATCAACAACCTCAACAAATCCACACATCCAATCGTTCTTCAAGATCAAGCCCAAAAGCCCTTGAAGATCCGTTCATCCATCAACCTTCAAGATTAAGCCCAAAAGCCCCTTGAAGAAATCCGCACAACTATTCTTCAAGATCAAGCCCAACGCCCCTTGAAGATCCATTCATCAACTGTTCATCCCTAGATCAAGCCCCGACGGCCCTTTGGATCAACAATCTCAACAAACCTATACACCCATTCTTCAAGATCAAGCCCAACGCTCCTTGAAGATCCATTCATCAACTGTTCATCCTTAGATCAAGCCCCGACGGCCCTTTGGATCAACAGCTCATCCACAAACCTACACCCTACGAAGATAGAATCAGAGGATCAAATTACAAAGAGATTGTAACCCCAAAATCATTAAACACAAAAATATATTTTGTACACGGTATTCTTGTTTCTTGTTTCAGGAACTTTTCGTGTTCACAGTGTGACAATCACTACATAAAATCTCCAAGAACTGCAACTAACAGCCGATACCTATTAAGTTTTTAATATTTTGATGATCGACAGGCACAAGGTTTGGTTTTGATATCTTTGTACCCAAAATGTGATACTGCAGCGCAGCCGTAAAACTAAAAGGTCTTTAGTTGCAAAACTTTTGCATGCATGTTATAACCATAAACCCTAAACCATGTATTATTGGACCCTGCAGTTATATACCCTATATAATTGAGCAAATACTCAAAGTTTGTGAGGAATTTTTTTTCTTTTTTTTTCCAGGTTACATTATAGACTTTCAACTTTCAATTACTATGTTTTGTGTCATCTCTAGTTAACTAATACTATATACATGTAATCTAATATCCTAGTGGACAGAGTGTTGACTATTCACCCTCGCGTCTCGATCGATTTAGAAACTTTTTCCTTCCTAAAATTATTGTACATAGTAGTTTCAAACTGTCCCCTAATTTTTTCTTTAAAAAAAAAAAAAGTTAACTAATATTACATGACGCAGGGTAAACAAACCCTTGGAATATCAGAAAATTTTGTTCAAGGAGTTCCTTCAGTTGTCTGCATGCAGAAGAACACAATTACCAAACTGGTCTCTACAAATTAGATATCGGTAAGTAAGACGCGCCAGGCAGTTCCATGTAGCGGTGGTTTTGGTACATTACCGTACCAAAACCTCTGTACCAATTACCATACCAAATATTTGGTACGGCAAAATCTATTACTATTACTGTACCAAATTTTCGGTATACCAAATAGTTTGGTTGGTATGGTATGCCAATGGTAATTGCTACTTTGTTTTACACCACTTAGTTTGCCCAAAATCTAATATTTTTTAATTAATGTAGAAGTGTAAAAAATATAGAAAAAATATATATAAACGCTCGTAATGACAAGCTTTACAACTTTCGTGAAGAGCTTAACTTTGAAATTCGTCATTATAATCATATAAATCATAGATCAAAATACCGTTGATTGTTGTTTACATTTACGCTTCATTTTTCTCATCAAATTTTGTTTTTATCGGATTTTCTTTTTTGAAATCATGATCTATTAGAGGATGCAGGAAGATGAACGGTTTGGATCGTTGATATTATGTTTAGAGTTTTACGGTTAGTGAAAATATTACTTGGTGTTTATTAAGTTTCTACAAATTATATGACATCAACTCATATTTCAGTTAACAATAAATATCGAAACGTGATATCAAAGATCTGAACCGTTCCTCTTCTTACATCTGCTAGATGATCATGTTTTCAAAAAATAAAATTCAGTAAGAAGAATAAAACGTAAATGACAATCGACGGTTAAATATAAATTTAAGGTTTATGGATTAAAGTGTTGGATTTTGAAGCTGACCTCTTCATGAAAGTTGTAAAACTTGTCACTATGAGTGATTGTATACCTTTTTTTTTATACATTTTTTACACTTCTACAATAATTATTATTAATTTTATTAATTTTGTCCTCAAATAATTATATGAATAAATACATAATATAATATTAATAATATTGGTAGGTACGGTATACCACTGGTACTGGTTTTGGATACCAGTACCGTACCGAAATAGTATGGTACGGTAGAAATATCATACCATTACCAATTGGTACAAATTTTAGGTATTAATTTGGTATGGTACTGTTGGTAGGGCGGCTGGTACGGTAATTTGGTAAAAATTTCCACCCCTAGTTCCATGCCATGGTACCAAACATTACCATGACAAATAATTTAATCGCAACATATATAATACGCAAAAATTTTAATCAACTCTAGAGTTTCTCTTACATGTATAGATATGTCAAACCCATCATATAAAACAAGAAGTAAATCTTTATTCAAAACTGTTATCAGTTCCTCTTACATGCGTACCCATATTAAGCAACCAAAAAGAAATACTATTCATGAAAGTAACATAACGAATGAAACTCCTAAGTTATATATAACCTTGACTTGAAACACCATCCTTCTCTTGATAGCCCTCATATTATTTCTTAACTCAATTTGCGTACTTCATTGAAAATTTTATTCAAATCACGTTTTGGGGCTTTCTTAGGATCAACTCCAGTATTAGGAGGTCGGTACTTTTTTGGTGCCGGCGGGCATGGCACATCTTCCGGTCGCATTAATGTGCTTTCTTTAGTTGTTGGGGTTATTAAACCCACTTCAGACATCTTGATCACTAAAATCGACTAAAGTGTACACTACTTCGCAACAAACAAACACAAGTTCACTTGAAGATGGCTATATTTGTACTCAAGGAAAATTAAAGAGGGGTACCTTGAGAACTTGAGAATAGTATAAGCCTATATTTATACTAGTTTTGGTGTAGGCTTATTTTCTTTCCGGAAAACAAAGGAAGTCGCAATAGGCTAATCCTACAAAGAACGGGAGAAAAAGGACAAAAACGCTTTTCAAACCATAAAAGGAATATAGCTTTAGAGAGAGATTTAGAGGCCGTTTTATGCTTACTCTTTTGATGTTGCATTCCCTTTCTATGCCACTACTTTTCATTCTCTTTTTCTTCCCTTCTCAGTTCTGGGCTAAAGAGTAACATGAAGAAATACTCAAAAGTTATTGATCAATAATATTCCACGGACGCTTTTCCACACAAGGGAGGAAATTGGCATTGAACATGTTGGTGTTAATCGGTGAAAGATTTCTTAAGTGAAAATATGATCAGTTTTTTGTTAACATGGATGTAGTACGTAATGGGAGCATGTTTTCAAGATTTTTGTATAAGTTGTTAGGGGTAGGCAGATTTGGATAGGTTTCACACCTCAATTGGTAACCATACTAATTATATTATATAATGAATAACTTTTGTTTCGTTTTAAATTAAACCATGGGCGAAACCAAACTAAACCAATTCATTGTCTTGTGGTTTGGTTCAGCCGGTTTAAAATATGAAACGGATGTTCGGTTGTGATTTTTAGAGGACCAAAACTATGGTTGAACGACGCAAATTTGGTTCAATTTTAAGACCGTTTGCATTGTTGATGAGGAATACTGAATCAAACTGCCCATTACAATTTGAATTGGTCAGTTTGATGTCCACTTCTAATAACGGATGTACAAGTGTTGAGTGTTGATTGGTTAGGATATAATGTAGAGGAGTGCCACATAGGCAAATCAGTTAGATTGATTGGTTAGGATATAAGGTAGAGGAGTGCCACTTAGGCAAAGTAGTTAGAGGAGTGTTATAAAAGCTACTGTAAAAACGTTTACTCTTCTAATGTTCAATTGAGATTTTTCTTCATTTTCCGCTGCTATCTTCTTTCTCTCTAACAATCTTTCTTTCTCATACTTCTTGGATTCTTTGAGTTTCTGATTTGATTTTCCAGTGTTATCATGGTATCAGAGCCTGTGATCGTGTGTGGGTGTGTGCTCGTCGAAGTCAGTAATGGAAGCGTGATGATCTGCGAATCTGTCTGTTTGGAGTATTTTTCTTGGCGATTTGGGGTTGCAATCAGGGCGAAGCAGGAATTTCAGGTGCTGTGTAGTGTTTCTTTGTTGTTTTTCGTTCTCCTCAAATGGTTGTGTGGTTGATTCTGGTGATTTTCTTTTAGTAGTTTGTGTTGTTTGATTTGCGAAGATGAAGTTGTAGAGGCCAATGCCATTGTTATATTAGTTGATTGAGCGCTGGGTAGTTGAAAAGGCCAATGCCATTACTTTGTGCTAAGAAGGAGTCTAAAGGCCAATGCCATTGATTCAAGAAAGTTGAGTTTGTCACAGTCTAGGTCAAGAAAATTGTTGTGTTTGTCTGAGATTTCTTCAAGAATTGTTAAATTGTTGAGTCTTGAACTATATTTGGTATGGCTCCCTCTGTGAAAATTGAGGGATTGTTGGGCATGCTCACTATTCGTCTTGGTGAGCATAATTACACCAAATGGTCATTTCAATTCAGGTCTGTGTTAAAGGGGTACAAACTGTTTGATCATTTCGATGGTTCAGCTTCTTGTCCGTCGAAGTTTGTGGTTAATGCAGAAAGTGGGGTTACAAAAGAATTGACAGATGCTTTTCAAGATTGGGAGACCACGGATTTATCTTTGTTGAGTCTGTTGATTGCAACGTTGACTGATGATGCGATAGAGTATGTTATCGGGTGTAAGACTGCTGCTGAAGCTTGGACAAATCTTGAGGAAAGGTTTGCATCAATGTCTAGGACAGGTATTAATCACTTGAAAACAGAATTACATACAGTTCAAAAAGGTGGGGATTCAATGGATAAATATCTATTACGAATCAAGACAATCAGGGATCAATTGATGGCTGCAGGGGAATATGTATCAGATAATGATGTGATGATTGCTGCTCTTGCTGGGTTACCTCGAGAGTTTGCAACTATTAGGACGATTATACTTGCGAGGGATTCTAATGTCACTATGAAGGAGTTTAGGGCACTGTTAATTGGTGTTGAACGGGAAAATGATGTGGTTATGAATTCATTGACTCATAATATGGCTGGTTTGTATACTAATGGTGCATCCAGTTCCAATTCGTCTGCAAATGAACAGTCTAGTACTAGAGGTGTTCTTACTGCTGCTCCGCTGCCACAACAAATGTCATTCTTTCCACAGTCTCAAATGATGCAACCTGCGTCTGGTTCTCATCAAAGTTCTTATGGATCAGGTGATGGGTGTGTTGGTTCCTTGGAGCAGCATCCACAAGATCATTCAAGGCAACACCAAACTTCAGTGCAGTTTCCTGGATCTCAACAACGGTTTTCCAATAGAGGACAGTCAAGGGGAAATAACACTTATCGATCAGGCTTTAAAGGTAGAGGGTCGAATTACAGGAATAATAGTGGTTGGAATGGAAATGTTGAGTCTAGGACTACATTACATCCAGAGTGTCAAATCTGTCAGAGAATAGGGCATACTGCTCTGAATTGTTTTTATAGAACTGTGCAGAGTACTTCACCACATTTCAATATTGAATGTCAGATTTGTGGAAAGAGGGGACATAGTGCTCTGGAATGTTATCACAGGGGAAATTATTCCTATCAACCTTCTGGTCCTCCTGCTTCTCTTGGACCTACATTTCCTGGTCATTCCTCAATGATTCCTCCATCACAGGGTCCTGTTCCACAGCCTCCGAATTTTGCTGCTCATTATTCATATCAGGGGCATGCACATTCTATGCAAGGGATGAATGGTTCACAGAACATACATGCATCTGATCTTCCATATCAAGTCCCATCTGCAGTGCAAGCAATGAATGTTCAGAGTTCACCATCATATTCCAATGCTGCAAATTGGATTGTGGATACAGGAGCCTCACACCACATGACATCTGATCTTGCTAGCCTACATCAAGTGTCTTCTTTTGAAGGTTCAGAGAACATTAAAATTGGCAATGGTCAAGGTTTGCCGGTTAAGAATACTGGTTCTGCAATTATTAAAACACCTTCTCATTCTATTATTAGGAAAAATGTGCTGCATGTTCCATCTCTTGCTATGAATCTAATATCTGTAAAGCAGCTGTGTAAAGATAACAGATGCTGGTTTATCTGTGATGACATGAATTTCTTTGTGCAGGACAAGGTGACAAGGGAGATCTTGTACAAAGGAAGGAGTAGCCTTCACGAGTTGTTCCAGATTCCTGTGTCTTCGTGGATAGTTCCAAAGGCTTTTATTGGACAGTTGATCAAGTCTTCTCTCTGGCATCAACGGCTAGGGCACCCTACAAATGAGGTCATGGCAGTTATGTTAGCTAAGTCTCAGATTCCAGTCTCTGTGGATAATAAGCATACCATGTGCACAGCTTGTATTCATGGGAAAATTACTCGAAAACCTTTTGATAATGAGTCATCTAGATGTATCTTACCTTTCGATAGAATCCATTCTGATGTTTGGGGACCCTCCTCTGTTAAGTCTATAGAAGGGTATAGATTCTATGTTGTATTTGTTGATGATTGTACAAGATACATGTGGATTTTTCCCTTATATAATAAATCAGAGGTGTTTTTGATATTTGTCAAGTTTTATAAGTATATTGAGGTTCAATTTGGAGTTCAAATAAAGTCCTTCCAATCAGATGGAGGTGGTGAGTTTGTTAGTCATTTGTTTAAAGAATTTATGCAGTCTAAAGGAATGATTCATAGAATTTCCTGCCCATACACTCCCCAACAAAATGGATTGGTTGAAAGGAGGCATAGACATGTAGTTGAAACAGCAATAACTTTGATGAATGCTGCTGGGTTGTCACATGAGTTTTGGTATCTGTCTTGTGCACATGTTGTGTACTTAATAAACAGAATGGCTTCTAAGTCATTACAAATGAATTCACCATATTTTGGGTTGTATGCTAGGCATCCATCAGTAAAGGATTTGAAAATATATGGTTCAGCTGTGTTTCCATACTTGAGACATTATAATGACAGTAAACTTCAACCTCGATCTGTCATGTGTATATTCTTAGGATATGCTTCAGGTTACAAAGGGGTTATCTGTTACAATTTGCAGACACAGAAGTTGGTTTTATCTAGGCATGTTATTCATGATGAGTCTGTGTTTCCTGCAAAATGTAAACCATCTGAGATGTTGAGTAGTCACTCTGTTCCAAGCTTGGTCACTTCTACTCCAATTCTGGTTCCTTTTAGAGCTTCAAGGGAACATGACAGTGTGTCTCCAGAGCCAGTTCAGTTACAAAGGCAGGGATCTGGAACACAGGAATCTGGGCAGGGATCTGGAACACAGGAATCTGGGTCTTTCAGCTCATCTCCTGTACAAGATCTCCAGCAACCTTTGTCATCTGTCATGAGTCCAGCACATCCTCAGGTATCACTTCCTATCTCTGTGAGTGATTGGAATTCCATTCCTGAGAATATAGCTAACACACATTCTATGACCACAAGACTTCAAACTGGGGCTATTCAGAGGAGAGATTATACTGCTTTTTGTGCTAGCTTTCCTGAATTGCAGTCATTGGGAGTTGGTTATGGATCTCTGTGCTCTGATGGATTTTCGTTTCTGGCTGAGAGTGTTGAGTGTGAGGAACCAAAGACTTTTAAAATTGCAGCTACGAATTCTAATTGGTAGCATGCTATGCAAGATGAGTTTGATGCTCTTAAAGGGCAAGAGACTTGGGTTCTTGTACCTCCTCCTCCTCACAGAACTGTTATTGGGAGCAAATGGGTGTACAAATTGAAAAGAAACCCTGATGGCAGTATATCTCGATACAAGGCACGTTTGGTGGCTCAAGATTATACACAGGAACATGGGCTGGATTATTCTGAGACATTTAGTCCAGTGGTGCGACATACTACAGTGCGTTTAATTCTTGCACTTGCTACCAGTCACAAATGGGAACTTCGCCAACTTGACATCAAAAATGGATTTCTGCATGGTGAGTTGCAGGAAGAAATATACATGCAGCAACCGCAGGGGTTTGTTGATTCCAGAGTGCCTAACCATGTCTGCAAACTGGTTAAATCCTTGTATGGACTTAAACAGGCTCCGCGAGCCTGGAATGCTAAGTTCACAGGAGTCTTACCTTCGATGGGATTCACTGTTTCACAGTCTGACACAAGTCTTTTTGTTAAGACAGATGGTGAGGATATTATTGTGTTACTTCTGTATGTAGATGATATAATACTTACAGGTTCGAATGTTACCAAAGTTCAGGGTGTGATTACTGCTCTAAGTGAAATATTTGATTTAAAGGACATGGGAAGGCTCACATACTTCTTAGGGCTGCATATTCAGTATAAAGGCAATGGAGATATGTTTCTTAGTCAGACTAAATATGCACAAGAGCTTATCAAACGAGCAGGGATGAAGAATTGTAGGTTTGCACCAACACCTTCAAAGCCTCATACTCAGTTACTTCTAACTGCAGGGCAACCTTTGTCTGATCCAAGTTTCTATCGCAGTATTGTTGGAGCACTTCAGTATTTGACCTTCACCAGGCCTGATATTGCTCATTCTGTCAATGTTGTGTGTCAATATACGACAGCTCCAACTGATGCACACATGTTCCTTGTCAAACGGATACTCAGATATCTTCAAGGGACTCTCCTGTGTGGACTTACTTATCGATCAGCTCCTGATATTCACATTTCTGCCTATTCCGATGCTGATTGGGGTTCTGATATTAACACCAGGAGGTCAGTTACAGGTTATGTCGTCTTTCTTGGTTCTAATCCTGTTTCGTGGCAGTCCAAGAAACAATCTTCTGTATCTCGCAGCTCCACAGAAGCGGAGTATAAAGCTCTAGCTAATTATGCAGCTGATGTGTGTTGGATACGGTCCCTTATGAAAGATCTCCATCAGTTTTTACCTGCTCCTCCTGATTTACACTGTGATAGTATTTCAGCCTTATCTCTTAGCACTAACCCTGTCTTCCATTCCAGGATTAAACATCTTGATATTGATTATCATTTTGTTCGTGAACAGGTGCAGAAGAAGGATATCGTGGTGCACTATATCTCTACAGACAATCAAGTTGCAGATGTTCTTACTAAGGCCCTTCACAGTCCTGTGTTTGTTAAGCACTGCATCAATCTCAGCCTTGGGGTTCCTGGCTGCGATTGAGGGGGGATAATAACGGATGTACAAGTGTTGAGTGTTGATTGGTTAGGATATAATGTAGAGGAGTGCCACATAGGCAAATCAGTTAGATTGATTGGTTAGGATATAAGGTAGAGGAGTGCCACTTAGGCAAAGTAGTTAGAGGAGTGTTATAAAAGCTATTGTAAAAACGTTTACTCTTCTAATGTTCAATTGAGATTTTTCTTCATTTTCCGCTGCTATCTTCTTTCTCTCTAACAATCTTTCTTTCTCATACTTCTTGGATTCTTTGAGTTTCTGATTTGATTTTCCAGTGTTATCAACTTCTACTTACAGGACGAAAAATATAAATAAACCAGAAAAGAATAATGAAAGAAAGAATTTCCTCTTTATTACTTTGTATTATACATATTCCGTCAAATATAGTCATGTACATTGTCAAAGCTAATTTAACAGTATTACAGCTTGCGCAACTTTTCCAAGGGAACACAGCATCATGTACTTATCACTACAAGATGATTAAATAATGAATTAAATGTTGTAGAATATAAATCTAATTAACGATCAAGGTTTGGTTGGATTTGGACCACCGGGTGGAGCAGGACCCCTCTACAGTATTTGCCTGATAATTCTATCCTCCATAGGGAAGTGCTTATGCAAAACATCCTACTCCATCTTCATCAACTTCTCTTTCCCATCATACAACACTCTGCAGGCCTCATTCAACTGCACGTTCACAAGAAAAACTACCACCATGGCCACCAAAAGCATATTCAAAAACTTCATGTTGTTCCTTGTTTGGCACACAATAATTTTGCCTTCCCTCTCAAGGTGTATGTACTAATGCAAACGAAAGATGGAAATTGGAATTAGTGAAATGAAAGGAATGGTAAGTCGGGCATATTTATAGGGCTAGCCAGCTTTTCTTTTATATATATAGAGGGATAGGATCAAGAGACAAATATTTTACACTTCTTTGTAGCTTTTAGATTTTATAACATCCAAAGGTTCTTATTTATTCATTAAATGACATGGATGCTTACATGGATTTTAATTAATATTAATATTAAAGGTAAAGTTAAAACTGAAAAAACATTCTTTCTTCGACTCTCTGTTTTTTGCTTCTGGGTTTTTGTTCCTATGTTCTGAACACTTAGATAATGGGATTGGAAACGGGGGATTTTTTTTTTTTTCGTGATTGGGTTTTCGGTGTGGGTTTCGAAAGTTTCGAACTTGGTTGCATTGATTTTGGAAGTTAATACTGTTGTGCTAGTTTTAGTTGACTGGGAACGTTGCTTTTAGGTGCAATGGAAGCAAGTAATAGAGCGGTATCGAATTTGTTTCCGTTTTGCTCCGGACTCGGGTGTGGTTTTGGAAAGTTTCAACCTTGTTGGATTTTGTTAAGTTAGATGTTGTGTTAGTTTTAGTTGATTAGGAGCTGTGATTTTAAGTGCTAATGGCAGCAAGTAAAATAGCGAGTCTCAAGATATCGATGCTTATATTATTTCTATACTAAAATCCAAACCAGCGTTTACTGTTCATGGACAGTGAGCGGACTAAAATGCCCTCCAAAATTTCCGGCTGAGCGTTTTGTTCCAGCTTTTCTACGGTACAAGGACGATTCTGCCCTTGGTGACCACGCGTATGTCATCTGGTGAGTTATTTGCGTTTGTTGTCATATCTGATTTCAATTTTTTTTTGTTGTTTGCGTGTGGCTTTGTGATGCGGTTTGATTTTTGGTTTCAGGAAAAGTTATGGATACGATCTAAGGTTTTCTGGTGAGTTTTTTGCTTTGTATGTTGTTTGATTCTTTTTCGTGCTTTGGGTCTGCCTTTCTGATCTGCTTTCATATTTGATTTCAGCAAAAGTTGTTGTTCAAATTTTAGCCTTTCTGTCTGCAACCTTGCAAGCTGTTTGCGATCAAGGTATATAAGGTGGTTTTTTTTTTTTTTTTTCGTTTTGGATCCTTCTCCGATGATGGTTTGTTTGATTGGTCAAAAACTGAAAGAAAGAAATTATGAAATTTAAAATGAATTACGCTTCATTTAATTAAAGCTTTGGTTTTGTCGGGTTGTCATTGTTTGCCTTGTTTTCAGAGTATTGCCCTCCTTTTCGGTCTGCAATTGCAGAGTTGTGACCGGCTTTCCGGCGACTTTTCAGTCCAGTCTGGGCATGGCTTGCCTTCGGATCACCGTCAAACAAATTCTATTGAACTCAGGTAGATTCTATAACAGCTGTATATGAGTTCTTATTTCGGATTTGTGTTGATTTGAACGAAACTCTTAACGGTTTGGTTGTGGTGGTTTGTCGAGCCTTTGTTGGCTAAAAGGGATTTTGTGTTTGGCTTCCTCCCCTGACTATTCTAAATACAGTCTGAAAACAATTCTATGCATAAAAATTTATTCCTGCTCATCCCTTTCCCAAACTCCTCACTATCTGAATGTAACTTTGTATTTCAGCTTATCCTTCTTTATTCTTATTTTGTAGTATAACCAGTTTTTGTCTATAGCATGGCCTCCAATCATCATTCATTTTAAGGTACACCGTTCTAGCACTATTTTTCAGTTGATTTGATAAAATTGTTTCTTAAATATTTAATTTATTAACAATAACAATATCATTTCTCCCCTGTGTAAAATATTAATTACATAAACACTTTCCTGCATGTTAACTATCAATTTACTTTGCAACTCTTCATAAAATCACATTTGAATCAACATTTTTTCACTCTACAGCACAGCTTAACCCTTTGAATTGCAACTACATTGTTTGTTACAATTACTCCGTTGCTAGATCAACACTGAACCATCTCTTATTCCTGTATGTTTGTTCCTTGATGCAAATACAATGAATACACATACATGTCTGTAAAACTTTCTACAAATTTTATCCATACACTTTTAAACCCGCATCAACGCATGGGCACAATAACTAGTATATACTAAAAGTGAAAATGGACTGAAACACTCTTCAGTCTACAGTGTATTTCCGATTTTACCCCCGCTTATTTTGCTATTATTTCAATTTTGCCAGTTTGCTTTGTTGTCAAACGGAGAACAAAATGGGACGCGTGGGTTTTCGCTGCTTCTTCGCTCTATCTCCTCACCTCGTTGTTCATCCTCATTTCGACCGCTTTAATCCTGTTTTCGCGGTTTCATTCCCTTTTAATTTTCTTCTCTCACGGTTGCGTTGCTTCCTTTCCACCGCTTCAATCTTCCTCCAACTGGCTGCAAACTCCATCAAACATAGAAATCGTTTTGCTTTTTTGGGCATCCTCCTTTTTCTCCCTCTTCCTTGCTTTCTTCAACCTAGAATCCTCCTCCTTTCCCCGAACGAGAAATCTGAAATCCACAACCCAAAACTCGCTCATAGTAGCCCCTGGCTTGCCGCATTCCTCATATCCTGATGGTTCATTCTCTCCATTCGATTCGATTTCGGTGAGTTCTTCGTTGATCCTTTCCCAATTTGGTTTTTTTGGGCGCCTTCAAACTTTGTTTTGATTTCGGTGAGTTCTGGGTTATTGCTTCTAGCTTCTGGGTTTTTTATATTTTGGCGGTTTGATGAATCTATGTGCGAGTTTTTGGGGGTTTTTTTGGTTACTTTGTATTTGGGGTTTTGGGTAAGCTCAGAAACTAAAAGAACTCAGTTGTAATGATCAGAGTCTTTTAGGAGTTCTGATTAGTAGTTTGGATGGTTGATACATATAAATATACAACCCATATTGTTAATTGTATGTAAGAATTGATTAGTAATTTGGAAGGGTGTTTGGATTTGGCTAATTTTCATATTATTTTGGGAGTTTGCTCACTTGAGGTAGAGGTTTTGTAGACAAATTTAGTAATGTGTAATTTTTTTTGGTTTATTTTTTCCCGGCTTGCTTTTTGATTACACTCAGGGAGGAGAGTTGGTGACCACCAATGTTCCATTGAAGCTCTGGAGGCAGAGCACCCAATAGTCGATTTCAACTTCCAAATGAACACGAAGTCGTCTTCTCAAGTCAGCATCTTTGCATTGCAATAGTATACTTGATATATGTGTGTACATAATTGCAAGATTTTTTTCTTTCTTTGGCTGTGCTAAATTTTCCAGTAGATCCAATCATCAGGTGTAAAGTCTTGAATGTGATGTTTTTAATAGCTGTACTGGGTTTTTGGGAATTTGATTGGTTGATTGTGTCCAAGAACTTTTGACGTTTTATTGGGCTTTTAGTTCTTTTTGCACAATGTGGTTAGATCAGGTTGTATTTACATTGACCATCTCTGCTTTTTTATGCGCTTGCGTCTGTTGCGTCTGTTGTTCTGGAGACTAAACATTGAACCACAAATAGTCAATATATAAGTATCACATAATCAATAAACAATCAATATATACGAGGACACTATCTTATCATGCTTCTTGAAAAATTAGTGTCTAATTTGAAAAACCGAGGAATAATTTTTTCCTTTTGAGCAAAGCCCATCTACTAAAATGTCAACGTATGGTAAACACTATACTTTAGGCCGAATACATTTTTGAATCACTTTACCCTTTAGGGATGCAATGAAAGATGATGTGAGATTTTTTGAAAAGTTGATCGATCAACCATTCTAATGAATCTATTGTATAAAGCTTGCTATAGTATTTTGGATAACAAGCGGTTCATAATGTACATGGAAAAATATGGTTAGCCACTTTATATTATTTTGGTTGTAGCATACCAAGGTATGTGTGCCCAAATGCATTTAAGATTTTCTACATTTACACAGATATTTATATTTCGTGATCTCCAAAAACACTTTGGATGACTTTTAGATTCTACTGTGGATGTAAATCGATTTCAATATATTTCATACGTATAACATAGTTTTACAACATGCGGCATGGCGCGGGCTTAAATGCTAATATTTTCTAAATAATATTACATCTTTTTGAAAAGATTTTTTGTAACATAGCACCATCATACTTGTATATATGAAGGGGTTCTCCTTCATTCGCACACAATGCCTAAACACAAACCTCTACACAGCCGAACACACACCTACACAGAACCAACTTTCCATAGTTTTGTAGCATCCTTTGCAAACACTCATTCTTTGTAAACTTCCATCCTTTGTAAATTTTTATATATCAATAAAAGAGTAAGTATACATATTCAAGCAATTCCTCCAGTCTTAACTAAGTTTCCTTTCTTCTTTTAGTATGTTTGTTTAAATAGACTTCCAATCCAAAACAGAAAACACACTATTGTCGGTATATTATTATTATCTTGCTAAACTGATGATCATATTTTGTTTGAGCACTATTTTATAGTTGAATGTTTGTCAGACAAATAATTGGACATTAACTAGGATACCAATAAGTTCTCAGTACCTCTGAGTTTAGTCTTTGTGGTCTTATACCTGCATTGCAAGTAGCCATCATGTTGAAACATGTCGAGTTCTATATGCAAGGTTTTATATCTAGTTGTTAAAATGGTCATCCGACTATTTAACCGGGCATTGCTCCAAAATTAGTATCAGAGCCTAGTTTAATATTTAAATAATATAATTACAGTAAAGTATCTTGATGACAGAAGTCATCAACACAACTGATATCACACACTTGTTTATTTGGAATGAATATTGTATATTATTGTCTTTGTAGACTTTGTCAACTATAACCATCAAGAATCTGTTGTCCTAGACATCTTATTATAACTAGCATGAAGAGTAGATTAGCATATATTTATAAATAAAAAAATTAATAAACATGAAGAAGCAAATGTTTTATCTTAGTTATATTGAACACCCCACTCTTACCAGTAAGGATAAAGAAGTGCAACATAAGGTATTACAGCAAAAAAGAGCAACTGATTATACTTTATAGTCATTGAGAGAAGAAAGAGAGTTTTTAAGAACCATTAGTGATAACTTTAGAGAATGGTAATCTGTAGTTTATGATAGATTACCTTAATTTAGAAACTAGTAAATAACAAAAAAGACAAATCACCCTAAACCAAAATAGTTTAGTTTGTTATTTTTCATTAGGTGATCATAATCATATTCTACATAGTGAAGAAAATCCCCAAGCAAATAGTATCGTAGATCTTTTTATTAGTCAAGCAGGACATATAAAATTAGAAAATATTATGTATAATAATTTATTAAACCAGCTATTAGACTATTTAAAAAAATTAAAAAATAAAACTGTTAGACAAAATATAAATCACATTACAGTCTAACTAGAAGATAATAATAAAAATATTCATAGACTTCCTAGCAAGAGAGAGAGAGATAAAAAAGCTCATTGATACCATAGATAGCAAGCCCAAGCAACTAGAAAGTAGGTCACCAGAAATAGTAGAACAATTAAAATTAGAAGTTCAAAAGTTCAATTAGTACAAAAAGATTTCACTAAGCAAATAGAAAAGTTACATAATAAAATAGATAAATCATTAGTTTAATGGCCGATTCCTGAATTAATAGAATATATATCCAAGTTTTGAAGGAATTAGATTTTAAATAAGGAACTAGTTGATTTAATTCATTTTTCATCACAAGTAGCTAGTAGTAATATTTCATTTAGACAAAATAATTTCATCATCCAAGTAGTTTTAAATTTAGCTGAAAAATTAGATCAAGTTGAAGAACAAATAGCATAAATTAATCAAGCTTTGCATAACACATGTTTATCACTACCACCACCTTTATTACAAAATTAGAAAATTTAACTTTGAGCACAAATAATCAAATTAGAATACCTAAGATTAATCCCTTTGATAATAAAAATAAAATACATCAGGATAAAAGAAATAGAAATTAGCAGAAGATTACTTAGTAGTTTGGAAGGAAATTTGTATAAGTTTTATTAGAAGATTTCATGCATATGCACAAGGAAGAAGCTAGGCATATTGACACACCCAGACATGAATTGTCTACTTGGACTCCGAATTGAGCTGTGCTGACTGACACTGGGAAGGTGACAAAGTCATAAAAATGTAATGAGGTGGAAAATGTGAGTAAATTTAAATCTAAAAGTGCCTAAATGAAAGAGTGCGCTAGTGAGCGGAAATAAACTCATTTCATACGTGATGTCAGAGCATAAGTAAAGTACAGTTAAGGTAGGATAAGAATTATACCATCGAAGGTAATCGCCTATACCAAGATTTGTCAAGAATCCTCGTCGACATGAAAAATCTTCTACTAAAACCTGGAGAGCGAAAAACAAGGGTAAGTGGACCTAAAAATAAAACTTTGTAAAAATCTTCTCGAAAATGTAATAACCCCTCGCTGTAAAACAAGTATAGTTTCCAAACATAAGATACTATGTATAGTATGAAAATACTTACCGTAGCCAGCAATATCTCAATAATGCAATATGTCACGACATTTTGTAAATTAACATATAACGTCCAGTAATCACATAATTTCATATAAACAAACATATCATATTAAGTGCTCATCGACATATGTTGGCACATGAGTTCATGCAAATATATTATGACATAAACAAATATGGGTGTAATAGTCATTTACGTTATAGCACTACAATCACGTGAAGACTGGCGCTATGCGCATCACATATGAGTTCTAATTGCCTATAGCAATATAGGACATAGATGGCATCTACAATGGATCCAAAGTGAGCGTACGGTGCGATATGAACATACACATGAAAGACTGGCCCTGGCTCTGGGCGAGTATTAACACCAATGTTGCACATAATGAGCAGATAATGTAAATATGATCATGCCACGATAAATCGATAATTCTAATCAATGCAATGATATTCATTACCGTAACTCCAATTAAGGCATCAATAATAACATGCATACTTGTGCATCCCGTATGATGTTGCATAATTTCATAAATTCCGTTAATACACTAATTCTTAAAATCAAAGCATACGTGGAAACTAAACAAATATGTAATATTTAAAAGCATACGTGGAAAGTTCTTTATCATTTCTTTAATTCATAGCTGCTTATTCTCACAGCACAGCAAAAACAGCTTTTTTTTCAAAGCACAACAATACCAAACCAACCTTAAAAGTGGCCTAATGGTCACGGTCCAAAGTTCCAGAACAATGAGAAAATTCTTCCCCGAGTCTATTTTATGCTACGCTTCACCAAAACAAGTATTTAAGGCCACCATCTAATCCAACAACAAAAGAGAAGTGACTTACAAAACCCCGAGGCTTACCCTGGTCGAAAACTCAAGAAACTTGCCGGGAAATATGGCACTGACGACGACGTTTGTAGTTCATTTCTACACTAATGGTAAGAAGAAAGATAACAGGTGAGGAGGAGAGAGAGAGAGAAACATGGCGGTGCAGTGTCCTGAAACTCGCTGGGGTGGTGATGGTGATGATGGGTAGGTGATGGTGGTCGAGATTAGCTCACTACCTCTGTGTTTACAAAGAGATTGAGAGATATAGGACTGTTGAAAGAACCTCAAGGCTGATGGTGGCTTGTTGCAAGGCCTGCAGAAAATGGGTGGTTCGACTGGTCCTCGCCGAAGATGGAAAAATGGCGATGGGACGCCAGTCCTTTGTGTTACAAAGATGAGAAATAGAGAGATAAATAGAGTTTGAGTGAGAGAGAGAGAGAGAGAGAGAGAACGAAAGAAATGAGAGGACAACCAAAAAACTTAATGGGTTAGAGAGAGAAGAAGTGAGGTGGCAGTAAGAGGGGGTCATAGAGATTTTTGGAAGGGGACATGAGGACATGGGAGGAGTGGGGTGTGGGCCCCACGTGGCTCACAAAGCAAAACTCAAAAATCCTCCCAATACGAAATTACCAATTTGCCCTTGGTATTCGGTGATTTAATCTTCGTTACAGCTCCAAATTCAATTTCATTTGTGCCCACATGTTCGTATCA
Source organism: Pyrus communis (assembly GCF_041283825.1). Lineage (NCBI taxonomy): Eukaryota > Viridiplantae > Streptophyta > Magnoliopsida > Rosales > Rosaceae > Pyrus > Pyrus communis. Next base: position 23,459,464 of record NC_142574.1, read on the forward strand.
TCGAGTACTTCGAGAATATGGTATAATAATAGCTTATACGCGTCATGATATTATAGTCAACAATCTTGCCTCAAGAGGCATTTTCTTTGATTCACTCATTTAAAATTAATAAAATCGTAAAATTAAAGACGGGTTTTTACACATGTAGCCATGATAAATTAATAATCTTTTGGATTATCTCCCATATCACCCTACAAATGGACTCTTACACAACAATATTAGGGGTTTTTCCTGTGGATGAGCACTACAGAGATGCTGTGGTGATGGAATTGAAGAATGGGAATGGTGGTTGTACGTGGAGAGAAGTTGGGGATATGTGGGAAGCAGGGGAGAAGGTGAGACTGGGCAAAATTGTTGTCCTTGAAGATGGTAATAATTGCGGTGGACCTGCTGTTTTCATGCTTGATCGGAATGTTATATTCAGGTAGTTTTTCCATTTTTTTAGTTTTTGTGTTTGAGCTTGGGCTTGAAGTAACATTGTTTGATATGTTCATCTAGTGACAATTGGTTCCAATTAGATTGAGATTATTCATGCTAATCTAAGGTTAGTGTTAGCATTAAATATCTCTACAATGCTCCAAGTTGAAGTTTTTTTGTTCTGCATTGTGAATGTCATTATTGGATCTGTTTGAATTGGATGTTAATTGAGTTTAGTTTAGTGGGTAACAGTTGTTTTCCAATGAACTAAAAGTGTGATCAAGATAGGGATACTTAGTGCTGCCTCATGTTCTGGTGTATAGATACATATTACATTTTCTTATACCTCACCAGGTGTGGAATTTATTTTTGTTGATTAACGGAATTTTGACTGAGAGTTTGCCCAAAACTTGTCTTTTCCGTAATTTGGGACATAGGGTTCGAAATGCTAGTGTGACTAGATCACGCAGGGACTGTACGCTTTTCTGTAACTTGGGGAAGGAGAGAAATCAGCATGCAGAGTTGCTAAGATGGTCTAGACCAGAGCAACTACCCACTTAGGGACATTCCTGAAGAAGTTTGTCGTGAATGGAACGATGAAATTAGTGTTGGAGTTTGGTGGCTTAGATTAGAGCCACATTTGAGTCCCACATTGGCTAGGGAAAGAGTCGTGTAGTGCTTTGTAAGCAATGCCACCACACACACACATTGTCAATGCCTTTTGGTAAAACCCATACATGTTGCTTCCAGGTGGCTAAAGTGGGGTGATGATAGACAATATCGACTAGTGTGTGTGGGATCCATGACAAGTCCGTTGGCAACCAGTTGTTGTGGGCTTTTGCACAACAATTGGTATCAGAGCCCAGACAACGCTTGGTATTAGTGGCATTCATAATATTTGAAGTTGAAGAGCTTATTTGGAATTTAGTGCATGTGGTCAAGGTGGAGCTCTCTTTGCATTTGGATAGTGAGACATCAATTTGGACATGGCTCGAATCACGCCAAGATGGAGATTGTTGGAGTTTGGTGGCTTAGATTAGAGCGACATTTGAGTCCCACATTGGCTAGAGGAAGAGTCGTGTACTGCTTTATAAGCAATGGTACCACACACGCATATTGTCGTGGCCTTTTGGTAAAATCCCATACCTGTTGCTTCCGGGTGGCTAAAATGAGGGGAGTATCGGCAATACTGGCTTGTGTGTATGGGACCTGTTGGTGACCCGTCCGTTGGCAATCCGTTGTTGTGGGCTTCCACAGAATAATTAGGGTATAGAAATTGGATTGAGTTGGCCATTGTTTCCATGCACCATGGGCAAAACATGTGTTGTGTGTGAGCGCGCGCGCGCGCGAGTGTGAGAGAGAGTGATCTGGCTGAAGCCTGAAAGTATCCAAATTCGCTTTGATTTTGAATCCTAATGTGCTAATAGTAGCTCTTGATGATTTTTGTAAGAATATCCGGGCTTTTTCGATTGGTGGAAGTTGTTAGGTGGCTTTGGTCGTATATGATATATGACTCCACTTTAGTTTTGTTCTTGGATTTTTTCGGAATGAAACAACTAGGAGAGGGGAAGGTCTTGAACTTACTCTGATTTGGCATGATTTTGTTAGTACTTATACTTTGCACCAGAAGGAGAAAGCAGAAGGCTGATCTTGAAATCTTCCGGTTTTCATTTATATTGAATTAAGGGCTTGTTTACTTATCAATAATGGGAAAATAAGGAATCACTTAACTACGGAATGCGAAAATTTAAGGAAAGGGAATTGGATTAACACTCAAATTGCTGAAATTGGGTTGTTCCATTACGTATTTTAGATAATCCATTACTGATTACATGCAAGTAGAAGCGGGGAAGTCATGAAGGGAACCCATTCCCTTTCTTTTCATTCCCATTACAGATAAACAACCCTAACAAAAACTTATTATTCTGTTTACAGAAAAGTTCGAAAGTTTCATCATTTGAGGGATATGCAATGACTTAATTTGGATGGTTATGCTAATTTAAATTTATGACGTAAATGACACAGGTTCTACCGACACATAACGCTTTGATGTTTTAGATTACTTTTCTATTGCGGTTTACAGGAGGGAAATTCTTGTTTATCATTCTTATGCAAAATAAAAAATGTTGAGAGATGCAAGGTTTTATGGGATTATCAGTTGTAGTTTAATACAAGTAATGCTATTATATGGGATCACATAATTTTAAGTGCGCTTTTGTGTATTCTTATTGATGTCTCCTTGGACGTATGCATCTGCCCCTAATTTATGTCCTTTGAATTTCTTCCTCGTTGTTATTAATTTGATCTTTGAGTGATAATTTTATGGAAGTTTTTGCTTATGTTGCTTCCACATGATATGTACTGCAGATATGACATGGCTTCAAACCGTTGGTGTAAGGAGTCAAGTATACCAAGACAGGTCCCATGCAACTCAGCATTTAGATTCGTTGTATTGGATGGAGAGTTGCATGTAATAACCCTTTTGAAGGCAGTCGAGCCAGCAGAAATCCGCAGGTCACGATTTCATACGAGAGCTGGCACACTTTACGACCAAATTTACCATCCTAAGAAGAAGACATGGAGATCTATCATAACAAAGTCACCTTTCCATTACAGCTTGGATTTCAATACTGCAGTTATGACCACCATTTGCTTGTGAATCTCGATTCTTATTGCTTGTGCTTGTATTGATAATTGTACCGATTGATGTGCAGCGCTGTCTATATTGGTTCTTCGGGGTCATTGCTGCTAGCATATTTGTCTAGTCCGATTGCACAGCAGACCGAGATAAATACCTTACCTGTGAGTAAAGTGGTAAGTAGTTAAGGTTGAATTCATGAGTTACATATATTTGTATCATTTGTTTTTCCAGAGAACAGGCATAGATATGTATTATATACACATATATATGTAAAGATGTGTTATATAGCTTTGTTGCTTGTGCACTAATCAATCTTTACCCGTATCATTTTACATTTATGTTGATTTGTTTAGTATGATTTTGAAGTCCGGTTCCCGGGTTTGTAGCGTCACCAAGTATTTACTCCTCCATACGTATGATAATGATACATTACATCTAAGGACAGAGTTGGACTCTCTCCTTTGCTCCCATCTCGTGCCATGTTGAGAACAATAAAACGGCTCATGTTATAAACACAAGTTGTTCTAACATGGGTTGTTTTCCCAACAAGTGAAGTCTTTTCGGAAGTTCCAACCAACGAAAAGAATGTAGTGTAAATTCGTAGCGCGGGAAAAAATTGACCCCAAAATGCAGACATTCCCAAGTAAAGATTCAGTTTTCCACCAGGTTTGGTGAGTTCCAACATTTTCAATACATGACGAAGCAATTAGTGCGGCAAAAGCAGAAACTGGCTGGCCGTGAAGAATGGGGTATAAATCAAAACTCAAACCAGATTGTGGCGTTAAACCGCAACTTGTATTGCAAGTTTCGGTTTTATACATCCATGACTTCAAACTTGAGATATACGAAATTCAAAACTTGAGATATACGAAAGTCAAGTCCTAATATACAATCAGCAAGTCAACCATGACTTCAAACTTGAGATGTACGAAATTAAAGTCTTGATATACAATCAACAAGTCAACCCAAAAGTTTTCATTAACATTTTGGTCCAACGTTCGAGCGAAAAGTGAGGGAATTTGCTTTGTCATCGGAGATAAATATCTCTGTATCTACAACACTTATCACGTAACCTGTAAACATAAGAAGATATATATTTCTACGACACTATCTGGGTTGTAGGTCTCGAAGTGAAGGTAATGCGAAGTCCATAGTAAGTGCAAAGAAACATATGTTGTGGGTTTGGTTTTGATTTCTTTGTGACCCAAAATGCATGCCAATTAAATAGAGAACTTTCTTTGCAAGACTCGTGGTAATACATGTAAGAAGAGATGCCAACTTAAGAAATTTGAAAGTTTTACTTTGAATTCTATTATCATAGAACAAACTCGTTTCTTCTGTTCTGACCCATTCAATTTTTAATGTTTTCCACAAAAGAAAAAGGTTGAAAGTCATGCAGATTGGTGCATATAAATACACACGTATCTAACCTCCACATAACACATCCTTCATAATTAAGCGAACTATCTTTGTATAATATCTACAAGTACAAGATTTATAGATCACCATGAGGTTTCTTAATTGTTTATTCGCAGTTATAACAGTTGTATTTCTCATGAGTATGGACCTGCATGTGGTTAGTGCAGGCAGGATGTTGCATGATGAGAAAGAAAACTTGAAGACAATAACGACGGTGAACAAAAACATCGTGTTGATGGATTCGAAGCAGAGGGGCACTCCTCCTCCCCATGGACCTAATCCGAGGACCCCTAGGTCTGGTGGCCTTGCCGATACAACCATCAACCAAAGGAACTTTGCAGGCCACACTACTACTACTCCACCTCCTCCACACGATGCATACCCTAAAAATGCCGTGGCTAGATCACTACTCTCCGTGGCTACAAATCGTTAATCATTTATTTGAATGATTAACAATAATTACATAAATTCCAACCTAATAAGATATCAAATTATGTGATATAATATAGCGTTTATTGTGCAGAATAAGTAGAGGGGAAAAAAACCTATATAATGTGATATAATATAGTGTTTGCTGTGCAGAATAAGTAGAGGGGAAAAACCCTAGTTGTCTTTGGATTGCTTGCAGCACACTCTACTTGAATAAGAAAATAGACGAATTCTTTTACAAATATCTTATTTTATTCTTTGTGCAGTATGAGACTTGAGACGAATAGAATGTAATAAGATATTTTATTCAAGCACTATAAGATGATACAAAGAACAGTTTAAAATGTTTTATTTGAAAGTCAAACATAAGCATTATAGTAACAAAAACGTCATCAAAAGATGCACTGCCCAAACACCATCACAGGGCAAAACAAAGAAATGTACAAAAAAAAAAAAAAAAAAAAAAAAAAAAAAAAATTAAGTAAAAAAACACACACACACACATACAAGCGTCTACAACCATCTCTCCTAATATCCTAATATTGAAATCTTCTAATCAGTCGTGGAAATTTCAAGTTAGACTTGGAACACTAATGCAGTGTGCCTCGGTAAATAACTATCGCATCATAAAACATGTAACGCTTTGCCGACCTCCCATCTGCATCCCACACTGAAATCCGATGGAGTCCATCACAACCATTTAGCCTCGCAGCGTCCGCCATAGGCAAATAACAAGATTCTCAATACTCATTTAAAAGTTTGTTGTGGTAAGGAAACCGTTTGTGCAAATATAGAATGCAGTAACAACATTCCGGTGATTGATCTATGTGGAGCCGAAGGCAGTGGTCATACCAGTATAACTGAGCAGATACTCAAAGCTAGTCAAGAATTCCGTTTTTTTTTTTCTCTTTTCCAGGTAAAGGAAAATAGAAAAGAAAAATAGAATCGTTTTATCATTTTTTCTGTCCCTTAAAAGAATACAATGTTTACAAACATATATAGTATAAGTTACATCGTCTCACATACAAAAAATGTGTAAAAACGAAATACATTATCAAATAAAGATTTTTTTTCAGTCATTTGAATTATATTCTGTCAAACTCATATACATTGATAAGCTAATACACAATTTTTTTACAGCTTACACAACTTATTAAGCCAAAACGAAAAACCAACAGTTAGGTCTTTCCTTAACTATTCATTAGAAAGAATATAAAATTATTTGCATATTATTTGCAAAAGAAAAAAGAAAATATCTTTGGTTGATGGTTAAAATTTTATATGTGGACGGATGTGGCCCTCTTTGCAGGATAAACTCGTCGACATCATTTTTCATGTGAGTGTTGTACTCGTCATCTGGCCATGACATGCAAGAATCCTGCCTTTGTAGAGTCTTATTAATTTGTTACGACTTCAAGGGTTGGTCGGATTTGAACCACCGGGTGGGGCAGAATCCTTCTGCAGTACTTGCTTGATAATCAAATTGATAGGGAAGTTGTATGTGACAGTAGTACCCCTATCCCTAATTTGCAGAACATCCTCCTTCATCATCATGAGTTTCTCTTTCCCCTGCAAAACTCTACAGGCCTCGTGTGAGTGCATGTTCACAAGAAACACCACTACCATTGCCACCAAAAGCATATTCAAAAACTTCATGTTGTTCCTTGTTTGGCAATTAGTAATTTTTCTTTTTTCGTTCTTCTTTCTTTCTCTGTGTGCAATGCAAACAAGGAGATGGAGAACGAATGAATGAATTATAGAGGACTATAGAGCTCTCTATATATGGACCAACTTATATTATGAGTTGAATTTTCCAATAATATTTTATGAAGCTATTCTTTGTTTTGACTATTGTGTCGAAAAACCAGATATTGAATGAGACATACAATTACAAGAAGAAACTGGGTTTCAAAAAAAAAAAAAAATACATATATATGTAAAATCACCTCAGAAAATTCCGTGTCATTTCGATCGTTATTATACATTGTATTTAACTATATATACATGGAATATCTCGCAATATTATATGGAATAAGGTAATATTAATTAATTGACCTAGTGATAAAGTTGAGAATTGATCAATTCATTTGCTTGCTTCGCAACTGAGGACTGAAAAGTAAGGCTTGACGGGGAAGCATTAACTACGACCTTTAAAGTTTGAACGTTTGTAGTATTGGATGTGTGCTAACCTTTTACACGACATGCATTACTCTGAAAAAAAAAAAAGTTGAATTTCATGGTATACGACTGAAAGTCCCATTTGACTGGAATATATCATGCATGATGTATAGAATGATTGTCTTAATTAGGTCAAATACTCCCTGATTTTATGAACACTATTCTTTAATTGCTACTTTATATCTTCATTTATGTATGTATAAGGGTTTAGGAGATTTCTCATTGAAACATATTAAGCTAAGGATGCAGTAGTAAGCAATTTTTTAGTGTAAATAACGGTGACACGTGACACGTGTATAATAGAATGTACATTATATATAGTTGATATATCATACACTAGGGTATAATATTTATAAATAAATACATGCATATTAACACAAGTAAATTAATAACAAGACATAACAGTGTGACAGTCACTACATAAAATCTCCAAGGACTGCAACTAACAGCCGATACCTATTAAGTTTTTAATATTTTGATGATCGACAGGCACAAGGTTTGGTTTTTATATCTTTGTACCCAAAATGTGATACTGCAGCGCAGCCTTAAAACTAAAAGGTCTTTAGTTGCAAAACTTGTGCATGCATGTTATAACCATAAACCCTAAACCATGTATTATTGGACCCTGCAGTTATATACCCTATATAATTGAGCAAATACTCGAAGTTTGTGAGGAATATTTTTTCTTTTTTTTTTTCCAGGTTACATTATAGACTTCAACTTTCAATTACTATGTTTTGTGTCATCTCTAGTTAACTAATACTATATACATGTAATATAATATTCTAGTGGACAAAGTGTTGACTATTCACCCTCGCATCTCAATCGATTTAGAAACTTTTTCCTTCCTAAAATTATTGTACGTAGTAGTTTCAAACTGTCCCCTAAATTTTTTCTTTAAAAAAAAAAAAAAAAAAAAAGTTAACTAATATTACATGACGCAGGGTAAACAAACCCTGGAATATCAGAAAATTTTGTTCAAGGAGTTCCTTCAGTTGTCTGCATGCAGAAGAACACAATTACCAAATTGGTCTCTACAAATTAGATATCGGTAAGTAAGACGCGCCAGGCAGTTGGTGGTTTTGGTACATTACCGTACCAAAACCTCTGTACCAATTACCATACCAAATATTTGGTATGGCAAAATTTATTATTATTACCGTACCAAATTTTTGGTATACCAAATAGTTTGGTTGGTATGGTATGTCAATGGTAATTGCTACTTTGTTTTACACCACTTAGTTTGCCCAAAATCTAATATTTTTTAATTAATGTAGAGGTGTAAAAAATATAGAAAAAAAAAATATATAAACACTCATAATGACAAGCTTTACAACTTTCGTGAAGAGCTTAACTTTGAAATTCGCCATTATAATCATATAAATCAAAGATCAAAATTTAACCGTTGATTGTTGTTTACATTTACGCTTCATTTTTCTCATCAAATTTTGTTTTTATCGGATTTTCTTTTTTGAAATCATGATCCTATTAGAGGATGCAGGAAGATGAACGGTTTGGATCGTTGATATTATGTTCAGAGTTTTACGGTTAGTGAAAATATTACTTGATGTTTATTAAGTTTCTACAAACTATATGACATCAACTCATATTTCAGTTAACAGTAAATATCGAAACGTGATATCAAATATCTGAACCATTCATCTTCTTACATCCGCTAGATGATCATGTTTTCAAAAAATAAAATTCAGTAAGAAGAATAAAGTATAAATAACAATCGACGGTTAAATATAAATTTAAGGTTTATGGATTAAAGTGTTGGATTTTGAAGCTGACCTCTTCATGAAAGTTGTAAAACTTGCCACTATGAGTGATTTTATACTCTTTTTTTTTATACATTTTTTACACTTCTACAATAATTGTTATTAATTTTATTAATTTTGTCCTCAAATAATTATATGAATAAATACATAATATAATATTAATAATATTGGTAGGTACGGTATACCACTGGTACTAGTTTTGGATACCAATACCGTACTGAAACAGTATGGTACGGTACAAATACCGTACCATTACCAATTGGTACAAATTTTAGGTAATAATTTGGTATGATACTGTTGGTAAGACGGCTCGTACGGTAATTTGGTAAAAAATTTCACCCCTAGTTCCATGCCATGGTACCAAACATTACCACGACAAATAATTTAATTGCAACATATATAATATGCAAAAATTTTAATCAACTCTAGAGGTTCTCTTACATGTATAGATAAGTCAAACCCATCATATAAAACAGCAAGTAAATCTTTATTCAAAACTGTTATCAGTTCCTCTTACATGCGTACCCATAATAAGCAACCAAAATGAAATACTATTCATGAAAGTAACATAACGAATGAAACTCCTAAGTTATATATAACCTTGACTTGAAACACCATCCTTCTCTTGATAGCCCTCATATTATTTCTTAACTCAATTTGCGTACTTCATTGAAAATTTTATTCAAATCACGTTTTGGGGCTTTCTTAGGATCAACTCCAGTATTAGGAGGTCGGTACTTTTTTGGTGCTGGCGGGCATGGCACATCTTCCGGTCGCATTAATGTGCTTTCTTTAGTTGTTGGGGTTATTAAACCCACTTCAGACATCTTGATCACTAAAATCGACTAAAGTGTACACTACTTCGCAACAAACAAACACAAGTTCAATTGAAGATGGCTATATTTGTACTCAAGGAAAATTAGAGAGGGGTACCTTGAGAACTTGAGAATAGTATAAGCCTATATTTATACTAGTTTTGGTGTAGGCTTATTTTCTTTCCGGAAAACAAAGGAAGTCCCAATAGGCTAATCCTACAAAGAACGGGAGAAAAAGGACAAAAAAGCTTTTCAAACCATAAAAGGAATATAGCTTTAGAGAGAGAGAGAGAGGGAGTAAACAAACAGTAAGATATGTAATATGAGTATATAGAGATTTAGAGGCCGTTTTATGCTTACTCTTTTGATGTTGCATTCCCTTTCTATGCCACTACTTTTCATTCTCTTTTTCTCCCCTTCTCAGTTCTGGGCTAAAGAGTAAACATGAAGAAATACTCAAAAGTTATTGATCAATAATATTCCATGGACGCTTTTCCACACAAGGGAGGAAATTGGCATTGAACATGTTGGTGTTAATCAGTGAAAGATTTCTTAATTGAAAATATGATCAGTTTTTTGTTAACATGGATGTAGTACGTAATGGGAGCATGTTTTCAAGATTTTTGTATAAGTTGTTAGGGGTAGGCAGATTTGGATAGGTTTCACACTTCAATTGGTAACCATACTAATTATATTATATAATGAATAACTTTTGTTTCGTTTTAAATTAAACCATGGGCGAAACCAAACTAAACCAATTCATTGTCTTGTGGTTTGGTTCAGCCGGTTTACAATATGAAACGGATGTTCGGTTGTGATTTTTAGAGGACCAAAACTATGGTTGAACGACGCAAATTTGGTTCAATTTTAAGACCGTTTGCATTGTTGATGAGCAATATTGAATCAAACTGCCCATTACAATTTGAATTGGTTAGTTTGATGTCCACTTCTACTTACAGGACGAAAAATATAAATAAACCAGAAAAGAATAATGAAAGAAAGAATTTCCTCTTTATTACTTTGTATTATGCATATTCCGTCAAATATAGTCATGTACATTGTCAAAGCTAATTTAACAGTATTACAGCTTGCGCAACTTTTCCAAGGGAACACAGCATCATGTACTTACCACTACAAGATGATTAAATAATGAATTAAATGTTGTAGAATATAAATCTAATTAACGATCAAGGTTTGGTTGGATTTGGACCACCGGGTGGAGGAGGACCCCTCCGCAGTATTTGCCTGATAATTCTATCCTCCATAGGGAAGTGCTTATGCAAAACATCCTACTCCATCTTCATCAACTTCTCTTTCCCATCATACAACACTCTGTAGGCCTCATTCAACTGCACGTTCACAAGAAAAACCACCACCATGGCCACCAAAAGCATATTCAAAAACTTCATGTTGTTCCTTGTTTGGCAAACAATAATTTTGCTTTCCCTCTCAAGCTGTATGTACTAATGCAAACGAAAGATGGAAATTGGAATTAGTGAAATGAAATGAATGGTAAGTCGGGGATATTTATAGGGCTAGCCAGCTTTTCCTTTATATATATAAGGATAGGATCAAGAGACAAATATTATTACACTTCTTTGTAGCATTCAGATTTTATAACATCTAAGGGTTCTTATTTATTCATTAAATAATTTTTATATAGGAATAATAAAAATCCATTTACACTTGATCCAAAGCTAATGCAAATTGATTTTTATTATTCCTATATATAAATGATGGCTGTTGAATTTTTTTTTCATTTATTGATATCATAGTTTGCCATCGTCTGTCCGATTCATTCATGTAAAGTATTACTGCTAATTAATTACAACTGTATTAACATTTTGTTTCAGTTGTAACTTTTTTTACTTTCTTTTTTTTCCTGGTGATCCAAATTGTTTTATTTGCAGTGACTGCTTCAAGGAGATGTGCTCTTATGGGATATTCTATGTTCAAGTAATTATACAAATGAAGCACTGGGATGACTGTCAATGGAGAATACTAGACTAGCCATTTTTGTATATCAATGACAAGGCATTTGACAATGTCTTTTCTGTAAGTTAGATAAACTTAGACAACTTTGTAAAAATATTTGCTCCATTTTTTACTTAATGCTTATCTTAATCTTTGGTTATTTATATGTTAAAAATATAGTCTATGGTTATATTTTCGCTCCCGCAACAACATGCGGGTAAAATTTACTAGTATTTTCTAAAATCTCTCTAGGTGGAATGAGACTTGCTTTATATAACATATCGAAACATTTTTTGTTTGTTTGTAATACATAATTAAATTGGATTCGTTATTGATCTCACAATATTATATATGGATAATTGTAAACCGAGTGAGAAACTAATGGAAAACACTAAAATACTTCATTTTTAATCATCACGACACAAAAAATTCAAAATTTCTAGAATAGGCAAAGCAGTACTTCCGCCCACATCATTCAAAGCAGACACCAAGCAAAATCATGGAGGAGTCCAAAACAGCATAAAAAGCAAATGATTCCAATTTCACTTTGAGAACCAATCTATGTTTTCAGAAACAATGATATAGTCAAGGAAAATGAAAATTATATTATTTCTACACTCAAACCCAAAACAGCGTTCACTGTTCACGGACAGTGAGCGGACTAAAATGCCCTCCAAAATTTTCCGCCTAGGTGTTTTGTTCCAGCTTTTCTACGGTACAAGGACGATTCTGCCCTTGGTGACCACGCGTCTGTCATCTGGTGAGTTATTTGCGTTTGTTGCCGTATCTGAATTCAATTTTTTTTCGTTGTTTGGGTGTGGCTTTGTGATGTGGTTAGATTTTTGGTTTCAGGAAAAGTTATGGATACGATCTAAGGTTTTCTGGTGAGTTTTTTGCTTTTCTGATTGTATGTTGTTTGATTCTTTTTCGTGCTTTGGGTCTGCCTTTCTGATCTGCTTTCATATTTGATTTCAGCAAAAGTTGTTGTTCAAATTTTGGCCTTCCTGTCTGCAACCTTGCAAGCTGTTTGCGATCAAGGTATATAAAGTTTTTTTTTTTTTTTTTTTTTTTTTTCCGTGTTGGATCTTTCTCCGATGATGGTTTGTTTGATTGGTCAAAAAATGAAAGAAAGAAATTATGAAATTTAAACTGAATTATGCTTCATTTAATTAAAGCTTTGGTTTTGTCGGGTTGTCATTGTTTGCCTTGTTTTCAAAGTATTTCCCTCCTTTTCGGTTTACGATTACAGAGTTGTGACCGGCTTTCCGACGACTTTTCACTCCAGTCTGGGCATGGCTTGCCTTCGGATCACCATTGTGACCGACTTTCCGGCGACTTTTCACTCGAGTCTGGGCATGGCTTGCATTTGGATCACCATCAAACAAATTCTATTGAACTCAGGTAGATTCTATAACAGTTGTATGTGAGTTTTTATTTCGGATTTGTGTTGATTTGAACGAAACTCTTAACGGTTTGGTTTTGCGGTCAGTTGTGGCGGTTTGTCGAGGCTTTAAATTCACAAACTTGCTTTGTTGTAGTCTAGATATTTCAGAATCTCTAATGGTATTTGTACCTTGATGGGGATAGATAAAATGACTTTGTGATTAATCTATTACGATGTAATCCAGAGACTGAGTTTACATTGAATTTCTCTTCAGTAATTTCTTATTCAAGTCCTCTGGATCCCTTAAAATGAAATGACATTTCACGTAACGGGTTTGTTAATGTTTCATCACACAATGACCTTTCTATGTGGATCAATGGATCAGAGGATGCCGCAGATTTACTCATTTACATAGGTAATTGTACATGCTGTTATGTCCTTGAGCTGAACATGCTTGCAAATCAAATCACGGTTTTATCTAATTTTGTTGTTTAGCATCATGTAAATTATATTTAGATTACTGGTTTTCTTTTTCCTTCTTCTATGTTAAATTACTCATCTAGAAGTTAATTTTGTTCAAAAACTAAGTATTGTTCCTCAATTAATCTTACAAGAAGGCATATGAGAACGTGGCACACTAGGTCATTGTCTGCTACATTTATCCACAACTTGCTTCAATTACATTAAAGCCAGTTTTAAACAAGAAAAATTGTTCCATCAAGTAGATAGCAATTCTGAAAACAATTCTATGCATAAAAATTTATTCCTGCTCATCCCTTTCCCAAACTCCTCACTATCTGAATGTAACTTTGTATTTCAGCTTATCCTTCTTTATTCTTATTTTGTAGTATAACCAGTTTTTGTCTATAGCATGGCCTCCAATCATCATTCATTTTAAGGTACACCGTTCTAGCACTATTTTTTATTTGCTTTGATAAAATTGTTTCTTAGTTATTTAATTTATTAACAATAACAATATTATTTCTCCCCTGAGTAAAATATTAATTACATAAACACTTTCTTGCATGTTAAGTATCAATTGACTTAGCAACTCTTCATAAAATCACATTTGAATCAACATTTTGCACTCTACAGCACAACTTTACCCTTTGAATTACAACTATATTGTTTGTTACAATTACTCCATTACCAGATCAACACTGAACCATCTCTTATTCATGTATGTTTGTTCCTTGCTGTAAATACAATGAATACACATACATGTCTGTAAAACTTTCTACAAATTTTATCCATACACTTTTAAACCTGCATCAACGCACGGGCACAATGACTAGTATATAGTAAAAGAGAAAATGGACTGAAACACTGTTCATTCTACAGTGTATTTCTGATTTTACCCCCGCTTATTCTGCTGTTATTTCAATTTTGCCAATTTGCTTTGTTGTCCAATGGAGAACAAAATGGGACGCGTGGGTTTTCGCTGCTTCTTCGCTCTATCTCCTCGACTCATTGTTAATCCTCATTTCCACCGCTTCAATCTTGTTCTCACGGTTTCATTCCCTTTTAATTTTCTTCTCTCACGGTTTCGTTGCTTCATTTCCACTGCTTCAATCTTCCTCCAACTGGCTGCAGACTCCATCAAACCCTAGAAATCGTTTTGCTTTTTTGGGCATCCTCCTTTTTCTCCCTCTTCCTTGCTTTCTCCAAACTAGAATCCTCCTCCTTTCCCTGAACGAGAAATATGAAATCCACAACCCAAAACTCACTCATAGTAGCCCCTGGCTTGCCGCATTCCTCATATCCTGATGGTTCATTCTCTCCATTCGATTCGATTTCGGTGAGTTCTTCGTTGATCCTTTCCCAATTTGTTTTGATTTCGGTGAGTTCTGGGTTATTGCTTTTAGCTTCTGGGTTTTAATATTTCGGCGGTTTGATGAATCTATGTGCGAGTTTTTGGGGGTTTTTTAGTTACTTTGTATTTGGGGTTTTGGGTAAGCTCAGAAACTAAAAGAATTCAGTTGTAATCATCAGTTTCTTTTAGGAGTTCTGATTCGTAGTTTGGATGGTTTATACATATAAATATACAACCCATATTGTTAATTGTATGTAAGAATTGATTAGTAGTTTGGAAGGGTGTATGGATTTGTCGGCTAATTTTCATATTATTTTGGGAGTTTGCTCACTTGAGGTAGGGGTTTTTTTAGACAAATTTAGTAATGTGTAATTTTTTTTTGGTTTATTTTTTTCCGGCTTGCTTTTTTATTACACTCAGGGAGGAGACTTGGTCACCACCAATGTTCCATTGAAGCCCTGGAGGCAGAGCACCCAATAGTCGATTTCAACTTCCAAATGAACACGAAGTCGTCTTCTCAAATCAGCATCTTTGCATTGCAATAGTATACTTGATATATGTGTGTACATAATTGCAAGATTTTTTTCTTTCTTCGGCTGTGCTAAATTTTCCAGTAGATCCAATCATCAGGTGTAAAGTCTTGAATGTTATGTTTTTAATAGCTGTACTGGGTTTTTTGGAATTCGATTGGCTGATTGTGCCCAAGAACTTTTGACGTTTTATAGGGCTTTTAGTTCTTTTTGCACAATGTGGTTAGATCAGGTTGTATTTACATTGACCATCTCTGCTTTTTTATGCGCTTGCGTCTGTTGTGCTGCAAATGAACATTAGCATACCTCAACCACAAAATTCCCATATTGATGGTTCATTGATCTCTTTGTAATGACCATATATTAACCATGTGTTCTGGAGAACTAAACATTGAACCACAAATAGTCAATATATAAGTATTCCATAATCAATAAACAATCAATATATACGAAGACATTATCTTATCATGCTTCTTGAAAACTTAGTGTCTAATTTGAAAAACCGAGGAATAATTTTTTTCTTTTGAGCAAAGCCCATCTACTAAAATGTCTAGATTTCTCAATTGATTGAAGGAAACGTATGGTAAACACTCTATACTTTAGGCCGAATACATTTTTGAATCACTTTACCCTTCAGGGATGCTATGAAAGATGATGTGAGGACTTGCGATCTATTTTGTTGCATATATAGGGATGTGAGATCACATACTACTGTACTCGGGTCAATTTTTTGAAAAGTTCATTGATCAACCATTCTAATGAATCTATTGTATAAAGCTTG